>NC_140609.1:12169561-12492061 GCF_057381915.1 Diplotaxodon limnothrissa | reverse complement strand
TGGTGTTTTTTTTTCTTATTATGTTGCTCTTTGTTGTTTGCTGTCTCCTCTGTTTTTTTTTCTCCATACAGGTGACCCAGGTGTTTTGTTTTTTTTTGTGTGTTTTTTTGTTTGTTTTTTTTCTGTCTTCCCCCCCTTCTCACCGTCTCTTCTCCCCTTTGGTTTTCTTTCTTTCTCTCCCTCTCTTTCTTTCTTTCATTCTTTCCCCCTGTCCTATCCCACAGTCATGTCTGTCCCGTTTGTAGCAACTGAAAATAAAATAAATTCATAATTTAATAAAGGTCAATCAAATGGACCAATATGGCAAGGCCATGATGATCCACTTGGTAAAATAAATCCGCTTGGCATCTTTCTTGGCCTCAAGACAAAAATTCTGATGGCTATAGATCCAAACGGGACACAAAAAAAAAAGTATTCATCTGATCAGGTTGATTACTTTCAAAAGTTATTCATTAAAATCCGACTAACTTCCGCCTGTTCAATTCATAAAGTCTAATGCTGGGGTGTGTGGTGTTGTCAGTTTTACGGCTGTTGTAAATACACAATTTGTCACATGAATTGCTTTGGTAATTAGATTTAACGTTACATTTTTGACAGATATTCAAATTAATCAAATAAGACATTATTTATAACTGTAATGGTTTGTGCATTGGTTAGTCATATACACTTTATGTTGTCTCATCTAGCACCATAATCAGGTTTTGTCTTTATTCCATCTTATATTTTCCAGCTGCTGTTCCCGAACAGCCACCCAGAGACCCTTTGCTGCAGTTAGTCTCCCTGCAGGAGGCGTCTGGCTGCTGGCTGCTTGGTCCAGCTCTGGCTGCTGCACTGGGAAAGACCGACGAGGAGATGGAAAAGTCAAAACCTGAAAAGGTGGGCTGTTGCTTTGGCTGTTGAAATAGTAACACAAATGTAAAATACTGTATAACAAATTTCATAGCATGATCTGAATGAAAACTAGAATTACAACACAACAGAAAACAAATGGAAATAAAGTCAGACTAACTGTAGGCCTTCTTGCTGCATGAAAATAAGCATCTGTACATCAGACACTCACACTGTAACAGTTCCATGACTTGAACAGTCCCTTTTCCATTCACGCTGATGCATGTGACATTGGTCTTGGGGCAGTGTTGATGCAAAAGGATGACAAGGGTCGTGAGTATGTTGTGGCTTTTGCTAGTCGCTCCCTTCACAAAGCTGAACTCCCCTATTGCACTTCAGAGAAGGAGTGCCTTGCTGTGATATGGGCTCTGGAACACTTCCGCCCATATGTTGAAGGTGTTCATGTTACTATCTTCACTGACCACAAAAGTCTCAGGTGGCTCATGTCTCGTCAAAACCCAACGGGCCGACTTGCCCGCTGGTCACTTCGTTTGCAGGACTTTGGTTTCACAATAGTGCACAATAGAACCCAAGTCCACATGTGCCTTGCACCCTTTGAAAGAGCTGAAACTGTTTGACATGGTCAAACAGACATGGTACGCCCACTTACCTGATTTCTGACAGAGGGTCTCCTTTTGTGAGTGAGCTTTTTGAACATGTTGTTTCTGCCTTAGGCTCGGTGCACAGACTCACTACGGCATATCACCCTCAGACAAATGCTACTGAACGCGTCAACCGGACTCTGAAAACTGCAATCCGCACTTATGTAGGTGATAAGCACACATCATGGGACAAGTTTCTCTCTCAGATTTGCTTTGCTCTGCGTACCGCCCCCCATGACAGTACAGGTATGACTCCTGCCATGATGCTTTATGGTCGTGAGTTAGACACCCCGCTTGACCTTATCACTCAGCCTTCTAAAACAGGTGTTGATGAACCAGATGTGCCTTACCCTGAGACTCTAAGAGCCTCCCTGCAGGAAGCTCACAACCATGCTAAAGACTGACTCTCAGGCCCACCCTGGCCCCCCTGCAGACACTGACATTGACTCTGAGCCATTCCCCTTTGATTTACCGGACATTGACTCTTCTTCTGTTGTGGGCGCTGTTTCAGACAGTCTTTCACCCAGATCTGTCCAGCACCCAGCTGCTGGTGGACATTGCAATTTCAGGCCCAGACGTTGCCCCAGAGTTACGTCTGGCTGGAGCAACAAAAGATGGACTTATGATTTTCACACAACCAGGCTTGATCTGAAGTGAAATGTTTTGGTTAATCCTGTTTGATGCTGTCTTGTTGCATTGCTATTTTGAGTCGTGATATATACAGTAGATGTTTCTGTTTGCTCTACTTAATCAAGTTTTATGGCTCTTTAGTGCATTAAGGTTCATTCTTGGCCTTTACTTAAAAAAAAAAAAGTGAAAAAAACTAAGAAACCAATCTTAGCTGTAACCTCTGTGTAGGGTACTGTTAGGTGTGGTGTGTGCTTTTTCAGCTGTGTATGGCTGAGGACAGCCTTTTTCTCACCCGGGAGGGACTATGTAATAGTTGCTATTGTAATGCAGTGTATGACCACATGGCGGCGCCTCCTGTCTCATGACTGGTGTGTCACCTCCTTTTTGTTCTTCTTCGCACTCCTCCTGTAATGGCTGCTCCCGTGTGTACGCGGACTAGTGTGCTCTTTAGTAATGTGTGGTACAGGTAGCATTTTTATTTTTGATATTGTAAATAAATGAGTACTTTTTGGAAAGTCAGAAGCTGTTGCTCATTCGCTATCCACCTGCACACCTCCGCGGCTGGCTTCATCTCCACCGCACGTTACAACACTCATGAGCAACCACTGAGCTGCACTAAAGTCTGATATTGTCCAGTAACCACAAAGCAGCAGAAATCATTTTCATCATCAGAAGTTCTTAAAGTAGTCACTGTCTTATTTTACATTTATATTATTTGCAGAAATTAAGATGATAATTTTCATGTTTCCTGTTTTATCTGATTGTCTTTCACTTGATGAATTAGGCCAGCAGTGAAGTGTGGGCCACCATTCTGGCTCTGATCTGGATTCATGGTTTCAAGATGGATGCAAAGGACGAGTGGGAGCTTCTGGCTGTGAAGGCTGCCTCATGGCTCCAAGCTCACAAAGGTAGTAATCATCACAATGAAAATAAAATGCTATAGTCAGCTTTTTCCCTCATATCAATTTCTATAATCATTGTGTGTTTTGTGTTTTTAGCACCGTTTGTGTCAGAGTGTGTGGATGCTGGAAATGTCCTGCTGGGTTGCAGCGTGAAGAAAGAAGCTCTGGGACTCTGAGGGTTTTCTTAAAGTGACCTCACCTTCAGCACTGTTAAGCAGAAGGATACTGACTTACACTATACTGTGTTGCTTTCTTTAGTCTGACCCTTTAATTGTTATAATGTGGTGGACCACTGGAGGGCTCCACTCACACCCAGTTCTCAGGAAGTGTTGTTGCTGTGTTTTGGAGGGAAAGTATTCAGTTCTGTGGTGATGAGTAATAAACGAGCAGTGTTTATCGAGAGCTTTCGTGTCGTCTGTGTTTACCTCCACATTGGTGACCCCTGACTCGAACATGCTGCAGTCCGATGGTGGCGCCGACTCTGCTCTGGATGCATCAGCAGCCGCCAGCCCTCTGCCTCCGGCTGCAGCTACGTTTGCTGTGGCGCTCGAGCTGCTGGACTTTTGGCTTCACGATTCCCCGTCGTGGTTCGTGCACGTGGAGGCTCAGTTCGCCCTTCGTGGCATCTCGGCTGACGAAACGAAATATCACCATGTGGTGGCTTCTCTCGACCCGCTAATCACCCGTCGTGCGTTGACTCTCCTCCAGGACCCACCTACGCGAGGGAAGTACGCCGCCCTTAAGGAGCTGCTTCTTCGGCGCTATGCGCTCACCGACGCAGAGCGGCACAGCGACACCACGGACGGGGACCTCTGTTTCTACCATCAGCGTTTTGGCGCCGGAGCGCGCCGCTGCCTGCTGCCTTGCACTTTTCCGATCCTGGGACATGGACCCCGCTAGCGCGCTGTAGCGGCCGCGACCGCTGGCGACAAAGAAAAACTGCTCTTCATAGAAGACTCGCGCTCTGGGAGACGTTTCGTGGTCGACTCCGGCTCCCAGAAGAGCCTCCTTCCCCTGTCCGTAGCCGACAGTTTAGCAGCGGGCTGCGGACCGCAGCTTATTACGGCTAATGGCTCTCCCATCGCAACGTTCGGGGAAAGGTTCGTGACTGTTTGTTTTCATGGTCGGGATTTCCAATGGACCTTTGTTGTTGCCGCTAGCTCTGTACCTATTTTGGGCGCTGATTTTCTTTGTGTCCACAGACTGCTGGTCGATGTCGCTAACAGACGCTTAATTGACGCACAATCTTTTTCTTCAATGCCCTGTTTCACTCGCGCCATCGACCCCCTGAATCGGGCTAAATTAGTGACTTCAGGGAATGTTTTTCAGCGTTTGCTCTTGGAGTTCCCTTCACTGACTGTTCCTAATTTCTCGAACACTGCAACGAAGCACGGGGTTGAACATTATATTCTGACGGTCGGTCCCCCAGTGTTTGCACGCGTGCGCCGCCTCGACCCCGCGAAACTCTCCATCGCTCGGGAAGAGTTTGCCGCAATGGAGCGCCTCGGCATAGTGCAGCGCTCGAATAGTGCCTGGGCTTCTCCACTACACATGGTGCCCAAGTCAGACGGTCGGTGGCGGCCGTGTGGGGATTTTCGCCATTTGAATAATGTCACGGAGAATGACCGTTACCCCATTCCCCACATCCAGGATTTTTCCGCCCACCTCGCCGGGACCTCGATTTTTTTCTAAAATTGACTTGGTGCGGGGGTATCACCAGGTTCCCGTGCGCGTCGAAGACGTCCCCAAAACTGCTGTTATTACCCCTTTCGGCCTGAAAGGCGCCGCCCAGACTTTTCAGCGGTTGATGGACTCTGTTTTGCGGGGGCTGCCTTTCGTCTTCGTGTACCTTGACGATATATTGGTGGCCAGCTGCTCTGAGAGTCAGCACACGTCCCATCTGCATCAGATTTTCCAGCGCTTGGCGGCACATGGCCTGATCGTCAACCCCTCCAAGTGCCAGTTCGGCTTGCCGGTTCTGGATTTCTTGGGCCACCGCATTTGTTTTTATGACAATCTGTTCTTAAATTGTGTTTTATTTCTCACAAAAGTGAAAAGATTATGGAAGAAAGTCGAGCCAAAGAACACAGTTGGCTCTTAGACTTCTAGTATAGGAGGCCCTCAGCAGAACTTTTAAAGAGAATAAGAAACACATAAAACCTTAGATAAGGAGATGTGCTCTGTATGGAAGCCCGTTTCTGCCACTAAAAAAAAAATTAAAAAAGGATCCATAACTCAAAATTTTGACTTATTTTATCGAAACTTTGACTTATTAACTTATTAACTAGAAATTTCGAGTTAGCACTGCTAATCAGTAATCTACGTGAATGATGTCATTTCCTTGTAACCTGAAGCCTTACAAATGCTACAGCTAAGCTACTGGTATTACATCCAGTCATGAATGTACAGATTGCCGAGTATTTTCAGTGTGGCTTCAAAAATTATGAAATCCTTGTGTAATTGGTGGAATCACAAACAAAGAAATGAGAGACCAAACATAAATTTTCTAATGTTTTATGCTAAGTATTATTTGGAAAGTCATTACAAAACAGGCAATTTTGGGAAATTCAGATTCAACTCGAACTACATGAGTAAGCAAACATGAATGAAGACTATGTGCTGCCTTAAGACATTCAAGGACCAATCAGTGTCAGTTAGCAGAATGAAAGTGTATTATGGATAAAATTGCTTTTTTGATATTTAATGGATCAGATTACATTTTTTATTTCTCTCCGATATCCGATCCAGTAATTTACGTCAGTATTGGACCGATACGTAATATCGGATCGGTCCATCTCTACTTCTTACACACACACACACACACACACACACACACACACACACACACACACACACACACACACAGCTCATTACAAGTGTATAAAAGTTTGAGTTGTCTGAAAAACTAAAGAAAAACACAAAAATGTTACAATACAGAAGTTGGAACTTTATTAACACCCAGAAATACAAACTGATGGGTTGATAAATATCAAGAAGACAGTACATTTCACATAAAGATTGTGCATCATTTTAAGATGAAAAAATGCAATATGGGGTCAACCAGAGGATTAATAATCAAAATTAAGATATTCTGATATTAATACTGCACCGCCTCGAATCTCACTATAAGTTACATCTGTTGAACTAACTTCTTGCTAGCATTTCCAAGGAAGTCAAGATGAAAAAAAAATAAAACCTAAAAACAGAGGGTCCAATACATTTAACAGGAATTTGTCTAAAAGAACAACAAAAGTACTGACTGTTAATTTTTTATATTTGACCCTGTAACTCGGTTATTAGTTTCAAAATAAACGTTTGTATGTCTTCATAAAATACTGTAAAGCTTTTGACTCTTAGGGAGTCAGGAGCTACATGACAGATGTTATTTTTAATGACTTGGATATTTGCTGTTTACCAACCGTAAGTCTGCACAACAGAAATATTGTTCTGAAACACATTAAAATACACAAGTGAAAGATGATATCTGTAATGCATAAAACTGTAAGCAAAGCAAAACAGTTTATGTGAAAAACTGTAAAATATAATTTCAGTGTTCTTTTTACATTTCATAAGAGTAAAATCCTTGTAGGAGTAAATGTATCTAATCTTCTGACAGATGTGACAGATGTTTAACTTATTGTTGTTTACTTGTAGTGTACAATAAATAATCAAAAACACAGGATTATTCTGCAATGCTTCATTACTCATTAATGTTACAAATGTTGAAAGGTAAAAGTGTTCAATAAAATCCTAAATATTGCAAAATGCTGCAAGAACTCAGTTCTTCTTTCGCTGCTTTAGGACCAGACGCATACAAGTAACGCGTTACTGTAATCCGATTACTTTTTCAAGTAACGAGTAAAGTAAGGGATTACTATTGCAAAAACGGTAATTAGATTACCGTTACTTTCCCGTAGGAACGCTGCGTTACTGCGTTACTAAAACCGTGATTTTTTTTTTTTTTTTTTTTTGCGAGAATGTCTCATGATGGTGACGTAAGCAAGTGCGACATTCGTGACAACAGCTGTGTGCAGATCAACAATGGATCATATATCGAGTGCGGGAGAGCGTATGAGCGTGCAGCATTTAAAGCGTGGAAGTACTGACCTGACTTTGAGTTTGATTCCATAAAAAGTGACAAAAACATTAGCGTCCGCTGTGCGGGGGAAGAAAACTTCTTTTTACAGCGAAAAAACCCCTAAACTTCCAAGCAAGCACCGAGTGCGCTACCACGTAATGGGAAATTCACAGAGAAACTCGCGGATTCTTCCACTGACCGCCGCGGCACACCTGCACCAGGGTAAACCTCCGCCTACCCAACTCCTGCTTTACAGGTGAAAATAGAGCAAAAGGACCGCTAGTCTTTGACTTTATTTATTTTCTGCTGTGTTTTACTTGCATCTATTTGAAAGAGTGAGTGTAAACACAAACAAAAAAAAAAAATTTGTATAGCGCTTTTCTAGTCCATAGGACCCCAAAGCGCTTTACACTACAATCAGTAATTAGTTACTGATTACTTTCCTCAAGTAACTTGACCAACACTGATTATTATAGTATATTCTTTTACCAGTCCAACAGATTTATGTTCCCAAATGGATCATTACAGCTTTTGCCACACTGGTCCACTTGATTGTCAAATTATTATTATTATTATTATTATTATTATTATTATTATTATTATTAGTACAATCAGAACGGACAGGACTGGGGGATGGGAAAGAGAAAGATGAAAAAAAGAGAAGTTGGGAAGATGCTCAACAGAAGGAGATGGAAAGCAAAAAAATAGGAAAAGAGAGACACAGAGAGTGAAGACACTAAAAATCTGTTTGATCACCTGCTGGGAAAATAAAAACAAGCCAAAAAAAAGGGAAATAACACAGTAGCAAAACCACAGCAAAAACCAACATGAGCACAAGTTATAGTAAATAATAAATATCTCTACATCCCGGAAGGGGCCTGATCAAGCCACAGGGGCCACCAGGAGTGAGCCAGTATATCCATATATTCTCCTCTCAGCCCTTCTGCCCAAAATGGCGAACAGAGAAAAGGGGTGTGAGGACCCCATAACTCACTCCGCCCACTCATTTGTGATGTTGCTGTCTGCTGTTCTAAAGTACATTTAAAACATGGGAGGGGTCTACTACGACTACTACTACTACTGTTACTGCTACTACTACTATTACTGCTACTAACACTAATACCAATAATAATAATAATAATACATTTACTTTAAAAGCGCCTTTCAAGACACTCAAGGACACTTAACAACAGAATAAAACAAAAAGTAGAATAATGACAAATGGTAAATGGCCTGTACTTGTATAGCGCTTTACTTAGTCCCTAAGGATTCCAAAGCACATTACACTACATTCAGTCATCCACCCATTCACACACTGGTGATGGCAAGCTATATTGTAGCCACAGCCACCCTGGGGCGCACTGACAGAGGCGAGGCTGCCGGACACTGGCGCCACCGGGCCCTCTGACCACCACCAGTAGGCAACGGGTGAAGTGTCTTGCCCAAGGAAAATTTAAAACTGCTGGCTAAGGGTAAACGTAAATTCAGTACAATTATAATTCACATCGGCAGTAATGATACCCGGTTACGTCAATTGGAGGTCACCAAAATGAATATTGAATCGGTGTGTAACTTTGGAAACAATATTGGAGTCTGTAGTTTTCACCGGTCCCCTCCCCAGTCAGACCAGGAGTGACATATTTAGCCGCATGTTCTCCTTGCTGGCTGTCTGAGTGGTGTCCAAAAAACGATGTGGGCTTCATAGATAATTGGGAAACTTTCCAGAGGAAACCCGGTCTTGTTAGGAGAGACAACATTCCTTAGATGGAGCCGCTCTCATTTCTAGAAATTTATTTCTAAATAAAATTTATTAAACACATATTAAAAACATGACTATCCAGAGTTGGGACCAAGAAGCAGACTTGCAGTCTTACATGCCTCTCTTCTCTCCTCCCAGCAAAACACCGACTTAAATGAGTCAAAACCCCGGAGTCATACTAACTATCAGAATCCTTGAAGCACAGGCCGAGTGCTATGAGATTGACTCTAAGATCACAACCTGATTAAAAACAGAATCTAACATAAACATTCTTGAGATTACGGGATGGCAAAAAATGTACTTTAAAACAAGATCTTCTTGTTTCATTGGGACAGTAAAGTCCCATAAGAAAGAATAGGCATACCTGTGTAAGAACAGGTATCACTGCTATGGAGTTTAATGTTTTACATGCAGACTCAGGGCTGCTAGTCTCCTCTCGGCATTTAAACATTGGTGATTTAGAAACTCACAGTTCAACAGCACAACACTGTGTTTCATTTTTACATCAAACATTTCTTTCAGCCATCTGTTTTTATCAGTGGATACATGACTAACTTTTATTCAATAGCCACAAATTACACAAATCCAAGATTAAATATTTTATTTATCAAAGATATGTGATTACACATTCATACAAGGAGCTAAACACTGTAAGAAAAACTTTATAAAATAATAATAAATGTTTTATAAAAATCATATTCTCTGATGATCACATTACACGTGTCACATCTGTTTTTTGTTGTTTTTTTTTCATTTTGGACTGAACATGGTAACGCCTGGACCTAAAATATCAGGGCTGATTTTTTTGTCCCAGTCCAGGCCTGCAGCCCTCTGTTAAGAAACCATGTTCTGATCTCATTTCCACATTGATACAACCGTGATGAGTTTATTTTAATGCGCTTTCATTGAATCCGTTTTATCTTTATTTAAGGTCATTGGTTGGATACTTATCTGTAAAAAACTGAAACTCACTCGATCAAATTGTTAAGTGGTTGAGCAGGCTGATCCACAGCTGAGCCGAGCATCCCTGTACACCAGACCGTTACAGCAGTTTGCTGGTTTAATTTGTCTTGATGGCTCACACCTGTTGCATAGTGAGTTTCAGTTTCTACCTTCTGGGCAAAGGTTCCTGGTTTCAAAATGTAAAACATGGAGGTTTAAAAATAGCTTGTTTGTTTGTTTGTGGTTGTATTAAGAGTATGTGATGGATGGCTCATGACTGCAGAACAAATCTAGCTATGCATTCCCTCTGCTGGCCTTGATTTCACTCGCTGTGAGACATGGCTGATGATGAGGTCTCATTTGTTAGTGGAAATTATGTCCAGCTGTTTACTTACATGACATGAATTAAAAAATGAAAGATATGCATTGGAATAAGGAAGAATTATGCTTCACTATGACTTTGAATTTAAGCTGCATATTTTCCTCAACCATGATTAAAAAATGTGTTGAAAGACAGAATTGGCCAGGTGTGTTGGTCTTTTTAAATATTTTAAAATTTAATTATTTATTTTTTTCATGGTGACTCATTAGAAGGAATGATGGGTCCAAACTCATGTGTGTTTTTATTTGTTTAATATTTGATGCTTTCAAGCAAACAGCAACATTAAAGTTAGAATAGAAAAGCAATCATCTCTGCTACTCTTACAAAGCTGACTTTGGACATACGCAGCATAAAATAAGGCACATTAGATAATAAAGTTGGACGATGCAAAGATTAATGTGGATGAAGTATGAAGTAAATCTGCTTCTGTGTATGAATCATAAAGAAGTTGTTAGTTTATAAAAAACTCAGAGGCCAAGGGCAGTTTTTTGCACACTGCAGCCCAACAATATATTTCCAGCTTCCACACACTCTGTCACAGACGGTGCTGGAAAAAAAAAAGGAAACACAAAATAAAATATTCAATTAGCATCTTAATAACTGACCGACTGTAGCAACTCAGTATAGCCATCACAAACTGAATGCTTATTTTTGTGTTTACTACCTTTTTGCGCACTGAGCCATGACACAGCCTTTGCAGCCAGAAGCTCCCACTCGTCCTTTGCATCCATCTTGAAACCATGAAGCCAGATCAGAGCCAGAATGGTGGCCCACACTTCACTGCTGGCCTAGCGTATAGAATCAGAAGTCATGTAGTTAAATATTAAATTAAGTGAGGCAGCATGCAGATGTTCGTTAACATGAGTGTGTAATTTTGAAAATTCACTTTTGAAACCATTTTAATGAATATGTTACAAACACCCACTATTACTGTGTTATTATTTATTTAATAGCCCACCTTTTCAGGCTTTGACTTTTCCACCTCCTCGTTGGTCTTTCTCAGTGCAGCAGCCAGAGCTGGATCAAACAGCCAGCAGCCAGACGCCTTCTGGAGGGAGACTAACTGTAGCAAAGGGTCTCTGAGTGGCTTCTTAGCAGGTGGAAATTCTTCATCCGGCAGTTGTGAAGAGGAAAATTTAGAGGAAAAGTTACATAATAAAATGCCCTTCCTGGGTGGAATTGAAAGCAATATTTAAAATAATGTGCTGAGTTAAGTAAGAAAATAGTTCTAATGATTTGGTTCCACATGTTGCAATATATGTGTCATATTTAGAGTTGTTATTATTTCTATTTGGGCAATTAAAAGAACAATATTTAACAAAAGACGTCAGCTTTGACAACCAGATATATTTCATAACTTTTTGGATATTTGATGATTTCTTTTCTCGTGGAACCAGTTCCCAGTTTGGATTTGGGAGACACACACCCTCCCTACATTTAGGATTAGGCTTAAACCTTTCCTTTTTGATAAAGCATATAGTTAGCGCTGGATCAGGTGATCCTGAATCCTCCCTTAGTTATGCTATGTCTAGGCTGCTGGGAGATTCCCATTATGCATTGAGTATTTCTTCTTCAGTCACCCTTTTCACTCCCTATGTGTTTATACACCTCTCTGCATTGAATTATTTTTCCTCTCTGGCTCTCTTCCACAGCGTGTCTTTGTCCTGTCTTCCTACCCTCACTCCAGACTGTCGCAGCAGATGGTGACACCTTCATGAGCCTGGGTCTGCTGGAAGTTTCTTCCTGTTAATATGGAGTTTTTCTTTCCCACTGTCACCAAAGCGCTTCCTTATATGGGGTAATATGATTATTGGGAGTTTTCTCTGGATTTTTTTGTATTATTGTACCTTACATTATAAAACACCTTGCGGCAACTGTTGTTATGATTTGGCCTTGTATAAATAAAATCAAATTGAACTGAATTTAGTTATCGCATCTGACAGTGGACTCCTCTTTGTTCTGCTAGACTTAAGTGTAGCGTTCAATACTATTGTTCATAACAGTACACATATTAAAGGAAGTGCACTACAGTAGTTTGAATCATATGTATCCATGTGTATCTAACAGATTCCAATTTGTGATTGTAAATGATGAGTCTTCTTGACATGCACAACTTAATTACTGAATTCTACCAGGTTCTGTCCTGGGACCAATACTTTTTGCGTAATACTTGCTTCCTTTAGGCAGAATTATTAGAAAACAATTAATACATTTTTATCACTTTGCAGATGACCCTCAGCTTTATTAACCATGAAATCAGAAGACACAAATCAACTAGTTTAACTACAGAAATGTCTTACAGATATTAAGGTCTAGGTAACTTTTAATAAGTCCTAAAAAACCTAGAAACATGGTGTCTAACCAGACACTTATTTTGATGGTATTAACTTGGCTTCCAGTAAAGTGTGGGAAATTTTACCAGGATATGTCCTTCAATGCACATATTAATCAAATATGTAGGACTGCCTTATTGCAATGTGTCTAACAAACAAAAACATTATGTGTAAGAGTGATACTAAAAAATTAGTTCATGTATTTATTACTTCTAGGCTACACTATTGTAATTCATTATTATAGATCACTTTTAAAAATGTCTGAAAAATCCTCAGTTGATCCAGAACGTTGCAGTGAGAGTACAAACAGGAACTATGAAAGACAGAGCATATTTCTCTCATATTAGCTTCTATTCATTGTCTTCAGAATTTAATTTAAAATCCTTTCCTTCATATAGAGTGAGGAGAACTTTCAGTGAAAACATTCCTTTATGATAAAGCTCATAAGTTTGGGCTGAAGCAGATGACTTTGAACAATCGCTTAGCAATGCTGCAATAGGCTACCGGGGGGCTATCTATGATGTTTCTGTTTATTAATAGGAAAAATGAACCACGCTGGCTGTCTCTTTTATAGTTTGCCACACACCAAAAACAACAATTAAGAGTACAAAAGCACCAATTATACATAAAAAAGAAGTCAAAACAGATACCTCCATCCATGCTGTACAAACAGCAAAAATCCATGAGACATCTGTCTTCTGCTTTTTCAAAGGAAACACAACAGTAAGCACACCAGATATTCTTAGTTCTATAATTCTAATCCAAATGCAAACAAAATTAAAACATGTATCTTTCGTTGCACACTAAATTCAGTAGCAAGGTTAACTGATGTGCAATCTCATTGCACTTATCTGACTGGAATTGAATTATCTTAATTGCTCATGTGTAGCATGCCA
The DNA here is from genome assembly GCF_057381915.1 of Diplotaxodon limnothrissa. Taxonomy (NCBI): domain Eukaryota; kingdom Metazoa; phylum Chordata; class Actinopteri; order Cichliformes; family Cichlidae; genus Diplotaxodon; species Diplotaxodon limnothrissa. Next base: position 12,478,649 of record NC_140609.1, on the reverse strand, counting down.
GACTAAATCTGTCTGTGTCCTCGTTCAGAAGTGCAACTCAATTAACTTGCAGTAATCCCAATACTGACTAACTACTAGAAGACAAAACCAACCCTAGGCAGTACTGAAATGTTTGAAATCATCCTATATACTTTACAACAAAATAGTTATTGGCAGATAAAACTGCTAATAGCCAGTTAAAAATAATAAATTAATGCTTGGCTTTTTTTTAAAAATTGATATAAGATACAGAAGCTATTTAAGCTTTATTTTTGGAGATCTCCAACCTGTAATTAAACTATTTGAGAGAAAATCAATCTTTACACATCCTTACACAGCCTGTAACTGGGGTTTTCCTGGTGTGATAGACCCCAGCCTCTATGGATCTTGTGCTCAGAACTTGTTCCTGTGGTGCCATGATTAGTGCCTCTGTGCTGTCTTTCAGTCCAGCTTTGTCCAGCCCCTCGTAGAAGTGGCTGAATTCGATGTCAGCCACTTCCTCTATCTGCCAGTTGTTCATACTGTGCAGGGGACTGTCCTTCCATGATAGGTCCTCCTCTTGCTCCTGTTTCTTTGGTTTCTGCTGCCTGAGGTATTCACTGAGCACATGGTTGGTTTTGGCCATCTTCTTGGTGTACTCGTGGATGTTGGTTGTCTTATCCTGGACTGTGGTACTGACACTCAACAGTCCCCTGCCTCCTTCCTTCCGCTTAGCATACAGCCTCAGGGTGCTGAACTTGGTGTCAGAACCATCCATGCAGGGTCAGGAGTTTCCTGGTCTTGATGTCAGTGGCTTCTATATCTTTCTTTGGCCAACTTATTATCCCAGCAAGGTACCCGATGACCGTCAAGGCCTAGGTGTTGATAGCCTGTATCTTGTTCTTACCATTTAGTTGACTCTTCAGGACCTGTCTGACCTTGAGCAGGTACTTGGTGGTTTCAGCTTTCCTAGCAGCCTCTCCACAGCTCCCATTTGCCTGTGGGATCCCCAGGTACTTGTACCTGTCCTCTATGTCTGCAAGGTTGACTTCTTGTAGTTCGATCCCCTCAGTTCTGACTACCTTCCCTCTCTTTGTTGTCATCTGATTACACTTCTCCAGTCCAAATGAAATTCCTCTGTCATTGCTGTATATCTTGGTGGAGTGGATCAGTGAATTGATATCTCGTTCACTCTAGGCATACAGCTTGATGTGATCCATGCACAGGAGGTGGCTGACAACTGCTCCATTCTGTAGTTGGTATCTGTAACCAGTCTTGTCAGTGATCTCACTGAGGGGGTTCAGGCCTAAGCTGAACAGCAGTGGGGACAGATCATCCATCTCCTTGGTAGATCCTGCATCTGATGGTGACTTGTGCTATTGGCTTGAAGTTAGCCTCTAGTGTTGTTCGCCACATCCACATAGAGTTCTGATGAAGGCTCTTAGGGTCCTGTTGATCTTGTACAGTTCTAGGCATTCCAGGATCTGAGTGTGGGGCTTGGTCAGCCAAGTCTTGCAGTCTCTATCAGTAGCTGGTGTTTTGTGCCTCTGGTATTGATGCCAATTCCTTTTTGTGCCCCGCTTATGTATTGAGCCATGTGCCTACTCATCTTTGCCGCTATGATGCCTGAACAGAAGCTTCCATGTGGTAGGAATGCAGGTTATGTCCAGTAGTTGGATGGGCCCGGTCCCTTCTACAAACAGCTACACATTTACATATATGTACAGATGTGTCATTTAGGTTTTACTTACCTGGTCCCATTTCCTCCAACATCGCCGCGGAGTCACACACTATAACATAAAATAGAGTCAGTACATTTCATAATAATTTGTTAAGGAACACTAACTTACTGATTTGTTGATATACAAATACAAAACAATAGTATAAAAGTATGTAAATGTTCATCACTGTCACCTTTCTAATCAGAATCTTGATTTCTTGTAACAAATATTTTAAAGTCAATGTCATTTATTGCTTTTGGATCGTCTGAACCTGACTCAGATATTCTGCTCTTAAATTTATCATCGTACTCTTTTTATTCACATTCATCTGTCTGACAAAAACAGATTAATATTTCATCTTAACATGTAATGTCTCCACATCATACTACGTTTCTGGCTTCTGAGAGTCTTACAGCAGGTTAGAATATTACTACAATATTTAAACTGTATTTAAATCTACATGTTGATAAACACCACCTATATTTAATCATTCAAGTTCAGACACATTGGCTCATTTAAAGGGTCTTTTTCATTATTTTTACTCTTTTGTGCAGTAGAGAAGAAAATGGCTCTTTATGGAAGGAACTACATGATCACATATTTAATATATTACATTTCTAATTATTTAATAATTCAAAAAAGCCAGTTTCACAGGAAGGAATTGCAGCTAGATTATGACACTAATATGGAAATGTTGGGAAAATTAGACATTTTATTTGCTGTTTAGATCAGTACGTTTATGGCTTCTGAGGTCATTATCATGACCTGCAACTTATCATAAATGGTAGTATAAATACAGCCAAATACAACAACTGGGAAAATAAATACTGCAGCAACTGTGCAGTGAATGTTTGACATTTAACATTTCACATACAAATATGTTGGTTTCTCTGTTTTTATTTTAGAAATGCACATGTGTGTAGATGTGTGTTGTCACTCAGCTTCTACTTACTAATCGTGGATGGAGCAGCCCTGACCGCTATGATAAAAAAAAACTCAGGTTGAGGGTGAACATATAAGAGAGAAATAAAACCTGGCATTACCACACCGTTGATCTTTAAAATGTATAAATCAACCTTAAACAGGTTGAGGTTATCAGGTGAAGTCTTCACTTTGGGACACAGCACATTACAAAGGCTGTCACAGCAAATACTGCAGCTATTTGCATACAGTATTCAAATGAATTCATCCTCTATACGGTTGCCATTTGCCTGTGGGATTTCCAGGTATTTGCAATGTTGCATTCTCATAGTTTGATCCAATCAGTCTTCTTTACTATCTGACTACACCTCTCAAATCCAAATGACATTTCAATGTCATTACTGTATACCCTGGTGATTGGTGAATCAATGTCACGTTCACTCTTGGCATACAGCTTGATGTCATCCATGTACAGGAGGTGGTGTGACGATTGCTCTGTTTCATAGTCGGTATCCAGCCAGTCTTGTCAATGATCTCACTGAGGGTGTTCAGGCGTATGCAGAAAAGCAGTAGGAACAGTGCATCTCTTTGGTAGATCCCGCACTTGTTGGTGACTTGTGCTTTGGGCTTGAAGTTGGCCTCTACTGTTGTACACCACATCCCTATTGAGTTTCTGATGAAGGCTCTTAGGGTCCTGTTGAACAGGATCCAACTGTGGGGCATCGAGTCATAGGCCTTCTTATAATCAATCCAGGCAGTGCACATGTTGATAAGCCTAGTGTTGCAGTCTCGGGTGACTGCTCTGTCAACCAGTAGCTGGTGTTTCGCTCCTCTGGTATTCCTGTCTATTCCTTTTTGTGCCCCACTCATGTATTGATCCATGTTCCTATTCATCTTTGCCACTATGATGCCTGACAGGAGCTTCCAAGTGGTACTGAGGCAGGTTAACTGCCAGTAGTTGGATGGGACTGGTTTCTCCTGGGGGTCCTTGGGAATCAGGCCTTTGTTTAGCCATTACGAGTGTCATTGACTAGCAGCTGGTTCATTTGTGCAGTCAGACGCACATGGAGTGCAGTCAGCTTCTTCAGCCAGCCAATTTTACACACACGTGTGTGTGTGTGTGTATGTGTGTGTGTAGAAGTACTTGTACTGTGTTTGCAATGGTAAAAAACCTTGAACTCCCCGAGCGAAACAGGGGAACCATAGTGTGCAGTAGGGCTGCCACGATTAGTCGACTAGTCACGATTGCTGTACTACTTAGGCATCCCTGTCTTCATCACATCTTTCTGCAGCTCTGATAGTTGGATTAGTTCCCTCCATAATGCCTTGATCTTGGCCTCTAGACTTCTGGTACATGTACTGCTCCTGGTGGCTATTCATCTTGTAGACAACCATCTCACCGATAACTGCTGCCGTGGTGTAGATCATTTAGTTGATTTCAGTGATGGTCACAATAGGCATTGTCTGCACTGCTGCATTCGTATCTTCTAATAGACCCTCAGAGTGTACTTCATGTAATCTTGATAATCAGTCACTGAGGTCACGTTTCTCAGCTTCACCATGAACCTATCTTTCAGCTCCTCTCTCCTTCTGTCATACTTGGGGCTTTCGTGGGGCGATCGTGGCTCAAGAGTTGGGAGTTCGCCTTGTAATCGGAAGGTTGCCGGTTCGAACCCCGGCTCGGACAGTCTCGGTCGTTGTGTCCTTGGGCAAGACACTTCACCCGTTGCCTACTGGTGGTGGTCAGAGGGCCCGGTGGCGCCAGTGTTCGGCAGCCTCGCCTCTGTCAGTGCGCCCCAGGGTGGCTGTGGCTACAATGTAGCTCGCCATCACCAGTGTGTGAATGTGTGTGTGAATGGGTGGATGACAGGTTGTGTAAAGCGCTTTGGAGTCCTTAGGGACTAGAAAAGCACTATACAAATACAGGCCATTTACCATTTACCATTTCTACCTAATTTCTGAGCCACCGAGCATTCCTGTTATGTGTTGCATGCTTCTCCCATATGCTCTTTCAGTATTGCTCAGTCTCAAGCCTTGGTGGTGCTTTTCTCATATTGGTTCCCTGTCACTGAGATGGTTCAGTGGACAACAGCTGGTTTAATCTCTGTCTTCTATCTCTTTGGTATACTACTTCAAACAGCTGACCAAGGCTGTGAGTTGTTGCTTGGCAGTTTCCAAGGCCTCAGGCATGGACAGCTTGCTATACTTCTTAGCCACCTTTTTCATTGCACCTTTCTGCATCTCTGATTGTTGACACCCGAACCACCAACAGGGGCGAGAGGGGGATTTTACACACACACGTATGCGTCTAACACTTTATGAGTACTGTGTGTGTGTAGAAGTACTTGCACTGTGTTTGCAATGGTAAAAAACCTTGTACTCACCAAACGAAGTACAGGAACGATAGACATCAGGCACTGATAAGATAGGATAAGATAAGATAAGAATGCCCCAAGAACAATATGAAGTAGATAGGATTGCTAATTATTCATGTTACTTGGAATATCTCGGTGCAGAAGAGGTCCTTGAATCTCCTTGTTGTTGTCTGTATTGACAGCAATGAAAGCAGTGAAAGAACTGCTCACTCCTGATTGGACACTCAGCTGCACCACCTTCTTCTTTACTTCTTCTTTTTCCTGATTGTTTTCTGCTTCCATCTCTAGCAAGCAAATAAGAGTCCGAGCAGCTAACCTGTGGACTATTAAGCTACAGACAAGAGAAAATATTGGTATGGTGACATGGTCACAATTACCATGTAATTATCATGTTACATGCAAAGTGAACTATTGTAAAGTTATTATCTAATAAATCCAGTGGATTAACAGCTCATTTACCCAGAGTCCGCTGCAGGCCTGAGACTGAAGTGCAGCTGGTTCTCAGAGGGATGACCTGCCAGGCTGTACTTCAGCGTCACACAGCCCTCTGCTGCCTCTGAGCTCTGACACAGAATTACAGTGTCAAACCAATTTCATCTTTTTAAAACATGACAAGCATAAACACAGAGATCTACACTGTGAGAAGATGCTGCTCCTACCTGTCCAGTGAGCTGGGCATAAATTAGTGACCTTTGACCCTGGAAAAGTGATGTGATTGGTGGAGAGAGTACAGTGATAGTGGATCCCTTTGGTAAATCCCATGTAACAGAAACATCTTCCACTGCTGGTTGCAGAGAAAAATGCAGTGACTGCATCACCTGATGAGTACAAAAACTGAAATCATATCTTCTGTCCAATTTTTTTTTTTTTTTAAACACAAATCATTTTTTACTGTAATTGTTATGAGTCATTGTCTTACTTTTGGTTGCATCCTGTCAGTCCCTGTGATGAACTGAGCGTGACCTCCTCCTTCCTTGGCCATCCCATTGATGAGAGCAGAGCTGGCCCCTTCCCCAATCCCAAAAGAGAAACACCTGCAATACAACAGTTTTCTCTGAGTACACAGAGGACATGTTGGACATTCTGGGAATTGTGTAGATGTAGTTGTTTTTTTCTGGTTTGCGAGAATACAGCAGTTGTTTTAAAAACAGACACACTTGGCATATAGCACATATAATCACATTTTTTTGTTTTACCTGTGGGAGCCTGAATTCTTCTTCACCAGATCGATCACTTCTTTGGTGTTCCCCACCTCTCCATCAGTAAAGACAAACAGCTAGAGAGGAGAGTTTACACACAGTTTTTCAACTGCACAAGCTGAAACACAACTCTCTGATATGTAATCAAGTCAGTCAACTAAGTAAACTGTTTTAACCATTAAAAAAAAGAGAAGAAGCTTTAAGCAAGAGTGAGAGGAACAATAGGAACCACTCAACAGATCAACTCATGTATAATTAGCAGATTATATGAGACTGATACAGGGCTTGATTCATGGTTAACTTACATGTTGGAGTAATGAATGAGAAAAAAGAAAGACTAAAGAATGACATTATTAAAGTTTGTGTGTGTGTCAAATCAAATCAAATCACTTTTATTGTCACATCACATGTGCAGGCACACTGGCACAGCACATGCGAGTGAAATTCTTGTGTGCGAGCCCCACAAGCAACAGAGATGTGCAAACACAACAACACAAACGAGCAAAATACAAGAATGGCCAACCTGAAACTAATAAATATATGTACAATATATAATAGTGTATGCATTTCTGGATGTGTATACTAAATATTTTCCTACGTGTGTGTGTGTGTGTGTGTGTGTATGTGTGTGTGTGTGTGTGTGTGTGTATACACATTTTTACAAATTAAATAGTAAAAAAAATAATAATAATAATAAAAAAAATAATAATAATAATAATAATAATAAAATATATAAAATATACAGAGTTGAATATGTGCAAAACAAGTGGCATTTATATACAGTATGGAGTGCATAATGTTGAAGTTCCAGTAGTGAAGGTGAGGTGTCTATGACGTGTTCAGCAGTCTGATGGCCTGATGGAAGAAGCTGTCTCTCAGTCTGCTGGTACGGGACCGGATGCTGCAGAACCTCCTTCCTGATGGAAGCAGTCTGAACAGTTTATGGCTGGGGTGACTGGAGTCCTTGATGATCCTCCCCGCTTTCCTCAGGCAGCGCTTCCTGTAGATGTCTTGGAGGGAGGGAAGCTCACCTCCAATTATCCGTTCAGAGTGTGTGTGTGTGTGTGTGTGTGTGTGTGTGTGTGTGTGTGTGTGTGTGTGTGTGTGTGTGTGTGTGTTACCTGTCTAGGCTGAGTGGGAATGCAGGGCTGGCTGTAAATATGTTTGAGGGGCTTCAGGATTTCTGTTTCTCCAAGATCAGCCTCCATCAGCTCAACTTTCTTCAGAGCCTCCTCCATGGTCTTCTCACCATACTCTACACTCTTACTGCCATGACAAACACACAAATGAGATCAAACATAACCTGGAGTTTTGCAGAATCATCCAAAGGCAACATGTTGACTAACAGCAGGGAAGATATCTTATCACACATTTACAGTGATATCACTGAGATCATATGAATACAACTGACGGGAAGATGTGTTCATAACTGGACCCAAAACTGTAAATGTTGAAATAGCAGCCCATTGGTAAACTCTTCAACAGGAGCAGCAGAGTGTCCTTCAGGGAAGAGGGAGAAGATAATGAGGCCACTGTGTGAGAGGAACAATTTAAGGAAATATTTTGTAACACTAACACCACATCATAAATACCTTGGCACTGCTGATCCGGGTTTCCTGCTGCTCAGTGTTATTCGTAGCACAGTCCATACTTCCAGATCGATCCACTAAGAACACAAACTCTCCACATGAAGCCTTTGAAGACATCACAGACTGGGGGAACTCAGGGTACAGACTCACCATCACCACTGGATCACCCATCAGAGAGCCTGAAACACATGAAAAGGACAGAAAAATGTCAAGTTTACATTTTGTAATAGCTCCAACACAATTAACTATTAGGTTGAAGAAGAACAATAATTTTTATTTGCAAACTAATGACTTCTCTCATTTGCTCTCACCCAGCTCAGCAGAGGCCTGTCCTGCCTCCACCACAGCAGTGGGCTGGTGGGCATCTTTGTAATAAATCAGCAGTTCAACATCTCTGTCAAACTTGTGTCCTGCAGCCAGCTTGACCTGCACACCACAAACACATTCATATTTATTCCTCAGTAACAAGTAACAACCACACGCAGCAGACACATCAGCACTCTACCTACCGTGGCCTGGGTTTGATCAGTGTTGAGGTACTGCAGAGGGTCCAGGGAGCAGTTGGACTCTGCTTTAGAGATTGGACGAGGAGAGGACACTCGGGCAGAAAAAGACAGACTGTAGGGCACCAGAGAGGCTGGAACAGAAGTCACCTGGAATAATGGATCTTCACTATCTGCACACAACATCAGGTAAAATATGCTGTAATTAATGAGGTATAATACAATCAAATAATTTAGGCTGTAAAGACTCTCTGGCTCACATGGTAGTACAGATAAAATGAGGAAAGCATTTTGCTCAGGAAAAACAAAACTACTTTACAGCTGTTTTAATTCAAAACAATGAAAAAGTGACAGAAAAGGAATAACTTGACTTTTATGACCTACGGATGGAATAATGAACCATATCGGTAACAAAACACAAACATCATTTTTTGTCTATTCCTTCTTCAGAAAAAACAAAAAATCTGTTAGGGTGATATAAAATTTCATGTCAGCGAGAATTAAATAGTGTTAAGTATATAAACCTGTTTACTATCTAACTTTTGGAAAAAATAAGGGAAACTCCATATAAACACACTCAGTTAAAACCATTTACTGATATAAAATCATGACGAGAGGGAGAGTCTGTGTTTGCACACTGCATCAACCTACTTCCAAAAAAAATTATAATCTGACAAATGCAGTCCTGTGAAAACTAAACACACCAGTTCCAACAAGGTTTTATGAGGTGTTTGTGCTGATTGGTTTGGTTTTCTCTGACTGTGATGGTCAATCAGTCAAATATCTCCAGTTTTGGGTTTGTTTGTCAGAAGGGCATCTTTCAAGAAGTCTTGTGATTGGTTCAGGTGCAACTTTGAAAACATGCTGCCAATGTCTTTTTGAGAAAAGAAGTTTTCTCCTGCAACCCCTAAAAAATAAGCCACACTTGTTCAGTCTTATTCTAATACCTTGAAATCTAACATTTGATATGCTAGCTGAGGCCTGTAGAATCTGAGATACAGCTTTTGGGCTTTTTGTAATTTCTCTGAGGATGCACTAAAGCTTTTCACTGGACTGGAACATTTCTTTTTCACAGCTTTTTATATTTGGTAATCACAATGTGATGAGAAGTGAATCCTTTTTCTTGCAGAAAATCAAGTTGAAACTTGACCTAATTATCTTCCAGATTGCCCCTCCCTTCCTTCCCTCCCCATCTCCAGCTGCCTCCCTCTTCCCGCTCCACCACAACCACCCACACACGCAGGGCCTTGGAGTAGGGGTATGTCACCAGGGTGCAGAGGAGGCTACCCCCCCCCCCCCCCCCCTCTGTCCCCTTCTGGCTGCCTCTGCCTCAATTTTATCCCACAACTTAGACATTCACATTACTCACACTCTCATTACACATACATATAGGATCTTGGGGGTGGGCACGATACACGGAATCCAAAGTACCATCAGGGTGTATACCTCACCCCTGGTGTCGTTGCCCACCTCTCAAGGTTAAATACACGTAGACATTGAGGGCTAGCAGGAGGGACCTTGCGCTTACCTGCTGCTCTCTGGCAGGTAGCTCCATGCCCTCCTGGGTTTTAAATGCACCTTAGAACACACATGCATCAACACTACAATGAGCGGGTGGAGGGAGGTTTGGAGTCTTCTCTCACCCCCATTCTCTGCGACCTGCTGGAGCGGGGGGCCTAGGAGGAGGAGTTGGCCGTCCGACTGCGGTCTGGAGTGTGGGGCCTCCCTGCTGCTGCGGAGTCGGAGCGGTCTGCCTCCCCCCACCGCAGGGAAAAGGGTAACACCACCTGGGTCTGGGTGCAGTTCCCCCTCTAGGGGCAAGGGTACCTAGACCCGGTTCGTAGAGTAAGCTTGGGGAGTGTGATCGTGTGTACAACGTCTCTTTATGTCTGTCTCCACGTTGGTTGAGTGTGGAGTAAGTACATATGAGAGCATGAGGGTGGGAATGGATGTTTGTATCTGTGTGTGCCTGTATGTCTGTGTCTATATGTCAGGTTGGGTGTCAGACGCCACCTCTCTGGGGACATCTCAGGCCCTCCAAGGTTTGGAGGCCTATCTCCCCCCACCACCACTTCCCCTGCCAGTGGCGGACTCCCTCAGACATCGGTGCGTTGGTGGTTCATTGTGTCTGGGGATGGGCGTCCGGGTACACACCGGCTCACTCCTTGGCGGCCGCTTATCGGGGCCTGGAGCCTGGGGCTCGCTCGGGCCACTTTGGAGGTGGGGTGCCCCCGGCCTCTCGGCCTGGGGCTCGGTCACTCAGGCACGGCTGGCTGCCGGCGGAGCTCACGGCCGCGTCACTGCAACTCCCCCTGGCTTCTGATCCGCGGCTGCTGAGTGAGCCCTCATCTGGGACTCTCCTCAGCTCTTTCTGGGACAGTGGCGCAGCTGCCCCTCTGTTGGTCTTCCTTGGTCTCTTGTGTTCTGGGGGCCTCTGGATGTCTGGAGTTTTGATCTCCTCCATACCTGCTTCATGCCCTGGAGGACGGGGCTGTGCCCCCCCCCCACACCCTCTAGCAGATCATTACATGAAGGAACTTTTTAAAAAAACAAGCGCGTCCATGCTCACAGGTGTACACACGGGTGATCACACCCACAAACTACACCCTTTTTGGTTTCTACCTCAAAGCACACTGTGTTCTGTTGATCTTATGTGCTGCACAATAATGTTTAATATTTAGTATTTACTGTCATATTCCCATATATCATTGTGATGTTGTTTATTCTATTACTCTTGTTCTCTTCTGCTTGTTTTCTTTTTTTTTTCTCAGCAGGTGATTGATATATGCTTTTTTTTTTCTCTGCCCGTTCTGTTGGTTTTTGTCTTTTGCCCTTCTCCCCCGTCCCTCTTCTCAGCTGTTTCTCTTTCCCTCTTTCTTTCTCCCCTTCTTTCCCCCAGTCAAGTCTGTCCCGTATTCAGTAAATGAAAATAAAATAAACAATAAAAGGTGAATCAAATGGACCATTACGGCAAGGCTGGGATGGTCAATTTGGTAAAGTAAATCCGTTGGGCATCTTTCTTTGCCTTTAGACAACAATTCTGATGGCAAAAGAGCCAAACGGGACAGGCCAAAGGAAAAAAAAAAAAAAAATTATCTTCCAGATTTTTCTCACTGTATGTGTTTTCCTGTATGTGGCAACAGTTGCATATCTGGTTCTGTGTTCACACATTACAGTGACTGGCAAAGTTGGAAGATGTTTTTTTTAAAAACATTTTATGTTCTGTCAGTGGTGTGAAGGTTGGAAGGTGGTTCAAGACTTTGACTGATATAGTTGAAGCATTTCTGGTCCAAGTATTCTGAAGTTGTCCTACCCTGAGGTTGGTATCGAGGGTTGAGCACAGCAGGCAGACAGAACCTCAGACCATCATCAGCCTGCACAGCCAGCTCAGTGACGTACTCCAACCTGATGGAGGCGCTCTCTCCTGGAGGCAGACTGCCCACACGCAGAGAGAATATATCTGGACTCTGATCACTCTCCTCCAATAGGAAGGCCTGCTGACCGGAGCTCAGAGCATCATCATACTCCTCACGAGCCTGAAGCACAGGTGACACATGCCAGTGACATTCACTGCGTTTATTTTGAAGCTCACTTATAATCAGGTTATATTTACTGTCCAGCTCACCTTCTGTTTCTCCTTCACCTCAGCTACAATCTGTGTCTGTCCAATCTGAGCGCTGAAATGACAGACAGCAGCATCTCCAGGCAGAGGGAAGACAAAAACAGCCTCTAATGGTTTGTCCTCCTTGTTCTCATAGTTCAGAGTGGAGACCACTGTAGCCACATGGTCCCTCACCTCCAGCTCCACCTCAATGCTCTTCAGAGGAACTGATAGAAAAATAATATTAGAATAAATACAAACCATACATCAGGGTATTATTATGTGCCATTACAACAACAACAAAATCTACATTTGAAGTTGTTTTAATTAACTTCTTTTCCATCAGTACCTGGTTCCTTCTGAAGAGTTAGCAGACCACAGCAATCCATTATCTTACCTGTAAAACAAGAACACTTAATACGGAAACTTTTACACTTTACAAATACGGAACATTCAAAACATATAGCCGCAGTCAGAGAGAACGGGTATGTCGACCGCGGGAATAAACGTTCTCCGTTAACTACTTTCTTTTTTAGGCTCTATGCCTAAAATAAACCTTCATCAAATAAAGGAATCACTGTAAACATGGCGCTTCTGGTCGATTTTTAACCGAAACTCGTAACACAAATTGCTCCTGACCGATTTATGTTTTGAGTACAAGTTACTTTGGTGATGTAAGCAGCTAAAAGGGGAGTCACTGTCGGGAACAGCTCGCTGACGCATTAATCAGAGTTTTTGTAGAGGCCTCGGGTTTTGTTGCAGTCTTGTTTATTATTATAACCAGCCAAGCGTCCCTCTGACCGTGACTTTCACTTTCACATTAAACATGCCGTCTGTTGTATAACCCTGTGGACTTTCTCCACTGCATGACTGTAGACACACATAAACAGTTAGTGCGGAATGTCTGTGTGACAGCGCCCACATGACAGCGATAAGCTTTCAGGTTTTCCTGTCAGTCCAGCTGCTGTAATAACGGACAGACTTACCTCAAAGAATGTACTGATGTTTCCGGTACAGTTTTACTGCAGCCCCCTCCTCTAAATACGTGAAGAATGGTGTTAAAACACGTAATGTTTTCGCTAACAACACTGACCTAACTGAAACAACACACGCTCGATTTTCTTGTACGAGAGCACCCAGTGGCGTAGTGATGTGTCGGTCGCGAACGAAACGGCTATAAGAGCCGATTCTTTGAAGTGAACGACGCGAGCCGACTCCTTATCGGGAGTCGTGGGTTTTTCCCCCTTCACTCACCCTCTGGCACTTTTTTTTGCTTCACTCAGCACGTGAGCCTTGTGCTGGGAAGAGGGGGGAGGGGCGGCAATAGCACAGGAACAGAGTCTGTCACAACCCGATCCGTACCGGAAACCCGATCGGTACCCCGCATGCGCGAAAGGTTTCTACTTCCGGTCGTAGCGTTTTACGATAGTTATGGGTCAGAGTATCTGTTAAGATGTTAAGAATAACAAGTATATCTTAAAATGTTTGCAATAATGAAGCATTTCAGTACAATGTAGACAAAAACGAAAGATAAAAAGAAAGTTACGGATCAGGACTCTCCGATCCTTACTGCGCATGTGTAAAGTCTGACCGTACAAATCGGGTCTACCCGATCCACACCGCATGTGCAGATGTTTTCTTCTTCATCTTCTGTTCGTTTAATGGCAGTTTACTCCCCAGTGTACGAGGATACCGCCACCACCTGACCGAGCGAATAAACCCTATTATAAACTGAATTATCGTCATTACAAACGTGTGTTAAATCTGATTTAGCGATAGTCGAGTGTGTTTATGCTTGTCTGTGAGGAGAGGATTGTTGGAATAGTGATGATGATGTGCGCTATCACTGTCAATTGTCAGTAAACACTTCATCTGGCTGATGAATCTACACGTGAGATATTACAAAGTCTGCATTATTAACTCTGTAATTAGGCGCCATTCTTCTTATTTTACGGCGCTGTTGCTCAATCGGGAGACACTCTCTGTTGAGGAGAAAAGCATGAATTTCTTTGTATACGGATTATCCATTGTTTAAATGTCCCGGGCAGTCGAAAAGGAGGTAGAGCTGTTGAGAAATGCTAGGAGCTAACTGGGCGCTAACCGTATCATTCAAATATATTGAATGTCGCAATGTTGGCAAAGAGAGGAAGTGACGTAAGATTTGCGCATGCGGGGTACCGATCGGGTTTCCGGTACAGATCGGGTAGTGACAGAGTCAGAGGGAAAGACAGAGAAAGAGAGCCAGGGGCAACAAGGTCACATTAGAAAGGTATAGTGAGCATCCACAACTATTTTCAGTTGCGGATGATAAAGGATTCAGAAAGTTTATTCATGCAGGCCTACAAGACAGAGAATGTGCATCTTCTTTTTCTTTTCATATTTGAATTTATATTTAATTGCGCTGTGGTTTGCAGTGTTTTGTGTTGTTTCGTTTTAAATTTGTTCAAAAGGAAAATTTAAATAGTTAAAAGTTGAAATGTAAATAGTTGTTTTTTGTATTATATGATATAATTATAATTATTGTATAATATAATATATATGTGAGTGCTTGTGTATAAATACACAAACAATACACATATGCTTTCAATTGTGTAATTTAAGCGATCTAGGTAGCTCTTGTTTTGGAAGTTCAGTTAATGCTAGAAATGTGCTTTGGAGTTTGTACGTACTTTGTCTCTACGGGCCACCGTATATATTTATATATATACATATTTAAATAAAACCACGTGTTTTTTTTTTTTTTTACATTAGTAATTCCTTTTGTGCATAATTTTATATTGTTGTTAAAAATAAATAAATTAAAGCAACAAAACAACCTGAAGAGCCGGTTGGGAGCTGAAAGAGCCGGCTCAGTTTAGAAAAAAGGCAGAGGGAGTGTACACCCAGGGTACCAAACAGGCCGCTCTTGAGAGCACAGGTGTGAGGAGCTTTATGTTACAGTTTCTGTCAATCTGTAACCATCATTACAGTTTTCATTCAAGTCACACCCCTTTAATCTGATCAGTCTTTTTTTTTCACGATGGGTATATTATTAGTATCTTATCATTAAAACCCAGAAAAAACGAGTTTGAATATTCTTCTTCTTCATCTTCATCTTCTTCTTATTATTATTACTATTATCTGTTTATTTATTTAATTTTAGATAATGTAAGTGTTGTGATTGAGAGAAACATGTTACCAGAGGTGGGAATTAACAAAGTACAAATACTTCTTTACTTTGGAGGATGTGTCCTCTTGACAGTGTACTTGACATATTTGACTGCTGGTATCATCTATGAAGCAATTTGTTTATCAGCTAGGAGCTAGTTAGCACAGCTGCATTTTAAATTTTGTTTAGTGAGTCAAAGGAGAAAGAACAGATGCTCAAAAGAGGAAGATTGTCAATGTTTTGCTGAACAAAAGAGTGAGTGGTTTTTTTTGTAAAGGAGCGAAACTTTGTTACCACTTGTATGTTGAAATCTTCACTCCTAGTGTGTGTGTGTGTGTGTGTGTGTGTGTGTGTGTGTGTGTGTGTGTGTGTGTGTGTGTGTGTGTGTGTGTGTGTGTGTGTGAGAGAGAGAGTGAGGAATTCTCTTGTTTTATATTATCACTCCCTTTCATTCTATCTGTGAGGACCTGCGTCTAATGGGCTTCTCTCTTCTCTTTCATGCTTATCAACATTACAATTGTCTTTCTGTTATGTTACCAAGATTAAATCTGTTTAGGGCTCGTGGCATCCTAGTGGAAGACGATGGTGTGAGTAAATGTGTCCATTCCCCTGACCTCTGACTGTGGTTGCTGTCCGTGGTGCTGATCAAAAGCTGGAAAGAATCTACTGACAGTATTGATTATTGGTATGCATTATTTTACCAATACAGTGAGAAAGAGAGAGAGAGCAAGAGAGGGTGAGAAAGACTGTGAGAAGCTGTTTTTGCTTCAGGTGGAAAGGGCCCAAAAATAATGTCCCCGGCCGAATCACAGTTGTTACACTTGTGAAAGGGGGTCTTTTTAAAGAAAAAAGACCTCCTCCTATTGCAGTAAAAAAAGTGCACCATAGTCAAAACATTTTAACAGCACTCTAGTTTTCATACAGTCATACTCATTCTGTACACTCAAACTCCCCGATACACCCACCCAACACAGCACCTTTAACACTGTGTGTGTGTGTTCATACACTCCTGTTTCACACAGTTCTACTGAAAGAGGGTGGCATGAAAATCAAATAGGGTGGCAAAATCAAAGCCATTTCTTCTATGCTGGTGTTACTGTGGGATCCCAGAGTGGGATATTCTGTGTAAAACATGTGTTACGGGACATGTTTCATTAATATATGTATTCATTTTCAGTTTCTTTAAAAGAATAGAAATCCATATTACGTTGGAAAGAAGTGGGGGCAGAATGTTGGTGGTTGCTCCAGGGTTTCTGGGAGCAGTAAGGGAGCCCACCTTCCGCTGCTTCCTCAGACACGTGCTGGAGAAAAACTGAGACGCATTGTGTCTTCATTACTCCGCTCTTCACCTGCTTTTTCAGGTAACATATTTATCACGGTTGTCTTCATCCTTGGGACCCGCAACATTAAATTCTGTAATATGTATAAGTCAATACGTATGGTTAAAATACATCACATGCAGTAAGTATACGCATGTTTCATATAAACATAGTCTGTAACTATCTTATTGGCTTTAGCCTAAATAATTGGGCTAAATCAGAAAGTTTAACTATCTGTTGTCTTTTTTTCGTTTTGTCCCTGTTTCCAAAAGAACGAGGAGTAATCTCCAGTGAGCTGGCAGCATGGTGGTGCGGTGATTAGCACTGTTGCCTTACAGCAAGCAGGGCAGTTCAATTCGATTCCACCACCTGGCTGGCTGTGGATTTTGCATGTTCCCCATGTGTTTGCGTGGGTTTTCTCTGGGTACTCTGGCTTGGGGTTAGGCTAATTTGTCATTCTAAAGTGTCCATAGGTGTGAATGTGAGGGCAAATGGTCTGTCTGTCTCCACGTGTTAGGCTCCAGTTTGAACTTTTACTATATTTCAGTTAAAGTGTTTTTATAAATTTGCATCACTGATTTGTGTCATGAAATTACCTTTCTGCCACAGCAACCAAAGTCTTTTTAATGACAAACCAGACTGCTGAAGCAGCAATGCCTCATAACTGGATATAAAACCTGTTTTTATTCTATCCTGTACTGTTGTCAATAGAAAAGTTAGGAAAATCTAACATTTGAAAATCATTCGAGAAAATGATACTAAAATTAATATTAATATAATTATATTAATTAATACTATTAATATAGTTATTTTTAGGGGTGAAATTTGGGGGTGACATACACACATACACTCGACACTCTGCGTCTCTCTCACACACACGTCTCACAAGAAGATTGTTATTTATGTATCTGTGCATTTTCTACCATACACATATTGAATTATTCATAGGACTTTGTACAAAATATAAATGTCTTCCATGTGTTATATTGTGGTTTGATGTTTGCATATGTGGATGTTTTGTTCCTCATTTGGTTTGCTTCCCCCAGACTTGGGCTATTCCAGATGCTCACCTGAATGATAGAGAATAAAAAGAAGCCAGTTGCTGTTACAGGGGTTGGGTTCTTTGGTGTGTTTTGGTGGGTACACTCATGCTTTCATTAATAAAGATTACTAGATGATAAATATTTTTGCAGCCTCGTGCCATTTTGTTTGAACCTATACGTGACTGCTGGCCAAACTGATATAAATAGTAAGTGAAGTAAATAAACTGCCTGTGGCTTCTCAGGAAGTCCTGCATTTGGGTCCTGTTATTCACTCAAACCTGACAATAACACATCACCCTGTTTTATCCACAACTGCAAATTTTCGGAGACATCCTGTTACATTTACTGAGATCAGCAACAGACTTGCTGAATTCAAACCTCAATAAAAATGTGAAAATGACTCAGCTTTTTCTTCTTTTGTTTTTACAGCATTATGGACTATAAGTTAAAGCAATTAATGATGCAGTGAATGATGGTCAAAGGGTTGATCTTTACACAGAGCACGTCTGTCCCTTTATTAGCCCATTACAATTATTCCCCCATCACTTTAAAAAGGCAACAAAACATGCATGTAACATTTCTTCAGAGATGTAATTCAGTTTTAATTATATAGCGCCAAATCAACACAACAGTCACCTCAAGGTGCTTTATATTGTAAGGTAAATACACTAAGTAATACAGAAAAAAAAAAAACCCCAACAATTGAATGATCCTCTTTGAGCAAGTACCTGGCAACAGTGGGAAATAAAAACTCCCTTTTAACAGGAAGAAAGCTCTGGGAGATCAAGGCTCAGGAAGGGGCAGCCATTTGCCACAACTGGTTAAGGGAGAGGGGAGCAGGACAAAAGAAACACACTGTGGAAGAGAGACAAGTTAGTGTCACAATCTAAATGTTGAAGTTGGTCGACATTTTCAGATCAGACTTATGGTCTTTAAGCCAAGTTTAAAATTTGTTTTGAATGTCCTTGGTGTAGTTATTGATGCCATTTCTTTTTATGACAATCTGTTCTTAAATTGTGTTTTATTTCTCACAAAAGTGAAAAGATTATGAAAGAAAGTCGAGCCAAAGAACAGAGTTGGCTCTTAGACTTCGAGTATAGGAGGCCCTCAGCAGAACTTTTAAAGAGAATAAGAAACACAGAAAACCTTAGATAAGGAGGTGTGCTCTGTATGGAAGCCCGTTTCTGCCACTAAAATTTTTTTTAAAAAAAAGGATCTATAACTCAAAACTTTGACTTATTTTATCGAAACTTTGACTTATTAACTCAAAATTTTGAGAAAAGTAACTAGAAATTTCGAGTTAGCACTGCTAATTAGTAATCTACGTGAATGATGTCATTTCCTTGTAACCTGAAGCTGAAGCCTTACAAATGCTACAGCTAAGCTACCGGTATTACATCCACTCATGAATGCACAGATTGCTGAGTATTTTCAGAGGGGCTTCAAAAATTATGAAATCCTTGTGTTATTAGCTGAATCACAAACAAAGAAATGAGAGACCAAACATAAATTTTCAAATTTTTTATGCTAAGTATTATTTGGAAAGTCATTACAAAACAGGCAGTTTTGGGAAATTCAGATTCAACTCAAACTACATGAGTAAGCAAACATGAATGAAGACTATGTGCTGTCTTAAGACGTTCAAGGATCAATCGGTGTCAATTAGCAGAATGAAAGTGTTTCATGGATAAAATTGTAACTCCTGCGAGAGAAACAGAATGACGTTCTGTATGGTTTCATTTCAATTTGGCCATAAAAATATTACTTTTAAAAAAATAAAAGCTAGGATAGACTTTTTTGTTTAGAAGATGGTGTAAACACTGTAAATAGTTATTTTAAAAGTTTTGCTCTATTCTACTTTAAGAAAACTCTCAGAGTCCCAGAGCTTCTTTCTTCACGCTGCAACCCAGCAGGACATTTCCAGCATCCACACACTCTGACACACACGGTGCTAAAAACACAAAACAGATATTAAAATAATGATTGTGGGAGGAAAGCTGTAGAATGAAACAGTTTTTTAAAGCTGTTATTTTATCTGTTACAATCATTGCTAGTACCATTGTGAGCACAGAGCCACGAGGCAGCCTTCATAGCCAGAAGCTCCCACTCGTCCTTTGCATCCATCTTGAAACCATGAAGCCAGATCAGAGCCAGAATGGTGGCCCACACTTCACCGCTGGTCTAATTCCCCAAATCAAAATCAATCAAATAAAACAGACAGAACACACATTTTACTTTCTACAACCAGTAATATTACATATGTTTGTGTACTTCTTTGTCACACGGGGTCACCAAGGTGGGCAGCTCTGCATATTTGATTTGGCAGATTATTACACTGGATGCTCTTCTGATGAAATCCCAAACTGTGATGTCATAAATGCTCAAAAATAATGTGCTGACATGTTTTTACAACAACTGATGAAGAAAATAATACAAAGGATTCACAGTGCTTATTGTCATGTGTCACAAGAGAAAAGGCCTTTTTCTGTGCAATGAAATTCCTTCCACCCACAAATGTCGATTAATATATACAATAGAAATAGAACATATAATACAAATAGTACAAATAAAAAATTAAGACAGAAAAGGGGACAAAATATGGAAATTTGAAACAGATGTGTGTAAAAGAGCTATAGCTTAATATGTTGGCTTAATATGTAAGATGACCAGACGTGCAAAAAAAATGTATTATTACTGTTCAGAATGGGTCAGCTGTTCAAGAGTCTGATGGCAGTGGGGAAGTTGTTGAGTCTGGATGTTCTGGATTTCACGCTTCTGAACCTGCAAGCATTTTCAGTTCATGGCAGTAGTGCTGCCATACCATGCAGTGATGCAGCTGGTCAGTGTGCTCTCCACAATGCAGCTGTAGAACCTGCTGAGGATCTTGGCCGACATACCAAATTTCCTCAGCCTTCTCAAGAAATACAGCCGCTGCTGAGCCTTCTTGACCAGCTGTGTGGTGTTCAGCGTCCAGGTGAGGACCTCAGAGATGTAGATGCCCAGGTACCCAAAGCTGCTCACCCTCTCCACCTCAAGGCCCCGGATAGACAGCGGTGTGTGAGGCCTCCTCTTCTTCCTCGTGTCCACTATCAGCTCCTTTGTCTTGCCAGTGTTGAGGGTGAGGTTGTTGTCCTCACACCATGACACCAGACCGACCACCTCTCTCCTGTAAGTTGCCTCATCTCTTCCAGTGATGCGACCGATCACTGCAGAATTGTCCGCGAACTTCAAAATGATGTTATCCTTGTTGGATGTGACACAGTACAGGGTGTACAGGGTGTATAGGATGGGACTGAGGATGCCAGTATTTGTAATAATGCTGGCTGAAGTGCTGTTGCCGATCCTGATGGACTGCCAGCCTGCCAGTCAAAAATTTCTGCTGCTCTGCAGTTTCTGGATAATATCAGACGCTGGTGCATCTCAGTGGGTGGTTAGGAGTATGATTACCACCAGTGTTTTAGGCTACGTCCACGCTAGCCCGGATAGATTTGCAGACTGCGTTTTCGTCTGAAAACGCTCCGCGTCCACTAGCGTTTTGAGTTGTTTTTACAGAGTTGCGCGTCCACATTGAAACGGCCCAAAACGCTTACGTTCCAGCATTGCGTATGCGCAAAAGCACGTGAGAATTAAAGAATTTGAAGAAAAGCTATCTGGAGCATGTACAAACTGATAATAATCTGTTTTAGGGCTGTCAAAATTGAGAGCAATCAAAACAACTGCCGTATAATGCCCTCCGCTATCTTTGTTTAATTGGTCACATGACTGCATCACATGACTAAAATGCGTCATTGCTTTAGAAAGTCTGCGTTTTTGAGTGTCCACACTGCGACGGGGCAGCTCCGTTTTGAAGTGTATACGTTTTCGAGAGCGTTTTCAAAATGCTGCATTTTTCCTTGAGGTAAACGCCGTCTCAGTGTGGACGGGAGACCAAAACGGAGAGAAAACAATGTGTTTTCAAACGAAAACGCATTAGTGTGGACGTAGCCTTAGCTTCTGATATGCAGATGTTTATTCTCAGGCTGTGAGGCAGGCCTACATTTAGTTTGACTTCATTTTATTTGTTTTATGGTGTATTTTTAATTATATCATGTGTTTTTGTTCAAATTATAGAATCAAATCTGTTTTATCTCACATCATCATTTTGTGTTAATATTTAAATTGACAGCAGTGCACCTTTTCAGGCTTTGACTTTTCCACCTCCTCGTTGGTCTGTCCCAGTGCAGCAGCCAGAGCTGGATCAAGCAGCCAGCAGCCAGACGCCTCCTGCAGGGAGACTAACTGCAGCAAAGGGTCTCTGGGTGGCTGCTCAGGCACAGCAGCTGGAAAATCTAAGATGCAATAAAAACAAAACCCGATTATGGTGCTAGATGACAAACAGAACTCTACATGATAACCCAGTGCATAAAACACCGCACTGTAAACTATGCAACAGATAAATATTATGTTTTTCACTTGAAAATTACATCTTAAAAATGTAATCATTACATAAGAGCTCCACATCAAACATCAAATGTTTACAACTGTCTGAACTCACTAATAAAGATAAAAACTGTCAACACCACACCATCAGCTACCGTGGTCTTAATGAATACCATCTGAAAGTAATCAAACTGATGAGATGAAAGCTTGATACGATGTAAACTATGCATTTCACATACTATACTGTGAAAATATATCAACAATATATTAAATTCAGGGGCTTAAAACAGTGTTTAAATCCTTGTTTTCATTTGATCTACTGGAATATAAGACTAATAGATTATTCTATAGGAGAAAACTGGAAAACTCATTATCTAAGCAACTGAACTAAACATTGTACAGTCACTTCCACTTAGCGTTAAATTCCCTTCATGTCTACCAATATAAGAAAAATAGAAATGAATAAGTACTTAGTATTTTATTGTAACCCAGCAAATTGTAAATGATGGTTTGACAAATATTAAGAAAGTCCCTGAGCCCCCACTCTCGTGTGAGCGCTCTGTGACTGCCCTTGCTGCAAGTAAAACTGTGTGTTTCCACTCTCTGACTCTCTACTGAAGAAGTGTCTTTAGAATACATCTCTTGACAGACACATATTAAGAAAATAAAAATTTCCATCAGCTGACTTTAGACAAAAACAACATGTTAATTAAAATTAAATACATGATCTCAAGTTGTTACATTTCCTTCGTGCTTTTGCTGCCATCATTGTTCTTGGGTCTGCATCTGAAATTGTTAAACCATAAAGAAGTTTTTTGAGGTAATTACAGATAATTCCTTAAGATATAGTATCTAAATGCACAGATTTGTCAAAAATAGTCATATTAACTTACTCATGGCCATTATATGATTGTAAACCTAATGTGGCTTCAACTTTTAAAATGTAACCAAAATTTGGATCCTGGAGTTGTTTGAGATTATAATGACAACTATATGGATATACTTTTCTTGCATTTATAGTTACAAATATGTGTGTATGTCTAAATTGATATAATTTTTCACGTAAAAATGTGATGTCACTTCATGATTTAACAATGAAAATGAAATAATACCAAATGATCTAAAAGCTACTTTCAGCTGCCCCTTTATTCACAAACAGTGATCACAGCAGGTAGCTCCCCATGTATGGAGAAGGTCAGGTATATGCTATGATTTCAAAATAAAAAATGATTACAATTAATACAAAGATAACAAGAACAGCAACATTCAAAAGAAAATGAGTGTTATATATCGAGGAAAATAAAAGAGGGATGAAATTGCATCATAAGTTTATAAAAAGAACAACTAAAGTACTGACTTTGAAATTGTGATTTACAAATACAAAACTGGTAGTATTTAAAAACATATCTTTTGTCATTTCTTCAGTACTTTGCCATTCATACCTCCCTGAAATGTAAAGTCAATTAAACTATCGACAAGTCTTTATTAGACCTAACACAGCTTTTCAGTTGGCATTCTTTTTACATTTGACTTTTGCTACAGTTCAACTCCAGCTAAAGTAATAAGTAAGCAAACATAAATTACATCTTAAAACTGTAATAATTATATAAGAGCTCCACAACAAAATCAAATGTTTACAACAGTTCGAACTTATTAAAGAAAACTAAAATTGGCAGCACCACACCATCACTTACTGTGGTTTTAATGAATACCATCTGAAGGCAATCAAGCTGATGAAATGAAAGCTTAATATGATGTAAAGTATGTGTTTCACATGTTTTACAGAGAAAATATATGGTTTTATATATTAAATTATTTTAATCTGATTTATTGGAATATAAGACTTAAAGATTATTCAACAGGAGAAAACTGGATCTCAATATCAAAGCAACTGAACTAAACATTGTTATACAGTCTCTTCCACTAAGCCTTAAACTTCCTTCATATCTACCAAGACAATGCATGCTTATTTTTTCTTATTTTATTCTAACACAGCAAATTATAACTGATGGTGTTACAGACAATAAGAAAATAAGAATTTCCATCAGTTAACCTTTTGAAAAAACACTCCTGTTAATTAAAAGCTAAATACATGCTCTCATTTTCTTTTTTTACTTACATTTTCTTGACTGGTTTTCTTCTTCCATCATCGGGAATCCATCTGAAACACACACAAAAAAACATTTTTGAGTTCATTACAGAGAATTACTCAGCAATAGTATCTGAATGCATGGATTTCTCAAAAACAGTCATATTCCAAGAAAAAAATCATAACCTTTTCACTTCCTGATTTAATACTCATGGCCATTGGAGCAAATATAGGTTTGGAGTCTAACTTATTAAAGAAAAATAAAACTGGTAACACCCCAGCATCAGTTAAAGTGGTTTTAATGAATACTATCTGAAGGCAATCAAGCTGATGAAATGAAAGCTTGATACGCTGTAAAATATGTGTTTCACATGTTTTACTGGGAAAATGTATGGCCAATAAATACATACATAAATACACATAATCAGATTAATTTAATATGATTTATTGGAATATAAGACTAAAAGATTATTCAACAGGGGAAAACTGGATCTCAATATCCAAGTAACTGAACTAAACATTCTCCAAAAAGTTGATTCTGTTCATCTGGACATAGCGTTTTGTGGGAGAAACGTTTCGTCACTCATCCAAGTGACTTCTTCAGTCTCAGCTGAGTCACTTGGATGAGTGACGAAACGTTTCTCCCACAAAACGCTATGTCCAGACGAACAGAATCAACTTTTTAAAGATTTACTTCCTTGGATGATTGAGAATGCATCAAGATGAACTAAACATTGTTAGTTGACCTTTTGAAAAAACACACATGTTAAAACTAAAATACATGCTCTCATTTTTTTTAAACTTACCTTCCATTACCTTTTGTTTCCTCCCGTTCATTAAGAATCCTTTTTAATTGGTAAACACAATGCAACATTTTTCAGGTAATTACACAGAATGCGTCAGCAATAGTATCTGAATGCATGAATTTCACAAAAACAGTCATATTCCAAGAAAAAAAAAAATCATAACCTTTTCACTTCCCGATTTAATACAATGTAAGAAATGTGCACTATTGTGCCCCTCTGCCCTTAGCATACACAATCCATGATAATATTCTTTTGGCTGTCAGAGACACAAACATTCCCCTGACATACATGTTGCTATGGACCACATTACCAGCTCCTACATGTAATAGCTCACATCATTTCCTCTGTGTTTAACAGTCTGTGTATTTACAGAAACTGTACAAAATATCACATTGATGAAAACTGGTTTTGCTGTATTTACTCTTTTTATTGCTTGTTTGCTGCTCTAACTGATGCATATGTATGGAGAAAAATGTGTTCAACAAAGGGTTGATCCACAAGCATAAACTGAGCTCCACAAGTGTGCACAATGACACATGAGGACTCACATGTGCATGTTCAGTCCACACACTGAAACACACCTAAAATTATTTTTTCCAAATGCATACATCCTAACCTGAATAAATACTGAGTTTAAGTTCAGTGAACAAATCAGATCACTTTGACTTTCAAAAACTGTCTCACTCATACACACAGGTATATATGCTCTGAGCATGTTCCTGTGCTGCCATGATTAGTGCCTCTGTGCTGTCTTTCGGATCAGGACATCTGGATGTCGGCCTCTTCCTCTATCTGCCGATGGTACACATCGTTCAGGGGACTGTCCTTCTACAATGGCTCCTCCTCTTCCTCCTCTTTCTTGGTTTTCTGCTGTCTGAGGTATTCACTGAGCGCGTGGTCGGTTGTATTGGTGGATATTTGTTGTCTCATTCTGGACTGTGGTACTGACACTCACCAGTCCCCATCCTCCTTTCTTCCACTTAGCATACAGCCTCAGGGTGCTGATCTTAGGGTGAACCCTCCATGCATGGTCAGGAGTTTCCTTGTCTTGATGTCAGTGGCTTCTATCTCTTATTATCCCAGCCGGGTACCTAATCATGGGCAGGGCGTAAGTGATGATAGCCTGGATCTGTTCTTACTGTTCAGCTGACTCTTCAGGACCTGTCTGACCTTGAGCAGGTACTTGGTGGTTTCAGCTTTCCTAGCAGCCTCTCCACAGCTCCCATTTGCCTGTGGGATCCCCAGGTACTTGTACCTGTCCTCTATGTCTGCAAGGTTGACTTCTTGTAGTTCGATCCCCTCAGTTCTGACTACCTTCCCTCTCTTTGCTGTCATCTGATTACACTTCTCCAGTCCAAATGAAATTCCTCTGTCATTGCTGTATATCTTGGTGGAGTGGATCAGGGAATTGATATCTCGTTCACTCTAGGCATACAGCTTGATGTGATCCATGCACAGGAGGTGGCTGACAACTGCTCCATTCTGTAGTTGGTATCTGTAACCAGTATTGTCAGTGATCTCACTGAGGGGGTTCAGGTCTAAGCTGAACAGCAGTGGGGACAGATCATCCATCTCCTTGGTAGATCCTGCACCTGATGGTGACTTGTGCTATTGGCTTGAAGTTAGTCTCTAGTGTTGTTCGCCACATCCACATAGAGTTCCTGATGAAGGCTCTTAGGGTCCTGTTGATCTTGTACAGTTCTAGGCATTCCAGGATCTGAGTGTGGGGCTTGGTCAGCCAAGTCTTGCAGTCTCTATCAGTAGCTGGTGTTTTGTGCCTCTGGTATTGATGCCAATTCCTTTTTGTGCCCCGCTTATGTATTGAGCCATGTGCCTACTCATCTTTGCCGCTATGATGCCTGAACAGAAGCTTCCATGTGGTAGGAATGCAGGTTATGTCCAGTAGTTGGATGGGCCCGGTCCCTTCTACAAACAGCTACACATTTACATATATGTACAGATGTGTCATTTAGGTTTTACGTACCTGTTTCAATTTCCTCAAACATCACCATGGAGGCACACACTATAACGTAAAATAGAGTCAGTACATTTCTTAAGAATTTGTTAAGGAACACTAACTTACTGATTTGTTGATATACAAATACAAAACAATAGTATAAAAGTATGTAAATGTACATCACTGTCACCTTTCTAATCAGAATCTTGATTTCTTGTAACAAATATTTTAAAGTCAATGTCATTTATTGCTTTTGGATTGTCTGAACCTGACTCAGATATTGCACATGTGAGTCCTCATGTTTAACAGTCTGTGTATTTACAGAAACTGTACAAAATATCACATTGATGAAAACTGGTTTTGCTGTATTTACTCTTTTTATTGCTTGTTTGCTGCTCTAACTGATGCATATGTATGGAGAAAAATGTGTTCAACAAAGGGTTGATCCACAAGCATAAACTGAGCTCCACAAGTGTGCACAATGACACATGAGGACTCACATGTGCATGTTCAGTCCACACACTGAAACACACCTAAAATTATTTTTTCCAAATGCATACATCCTAACCTGAATAAATACTGAGTTTAAGTTCAGTGAACAAATCAGATCACTTTGACTTTCAAAAACTGTCTCACTCATACACACAGGTATATATGCTCTGAGCATGTTCCTGTGCTGCCATGATTAGTGCCTCTGTGCTGTCTTTCGGATCAGGACATCTGGATGTCGGCCTCTTCCTCTATCTGCCGGTGGTACACATCGTTCAGGGGACTGTCCTTCTACAATGGCTCCTCCTCTTCCTCCTCTTTCTTGGTTTTCTGCTGTCTGAGGTATTCACTGAACGCGTGGTCGGTTGTATTGGTGGATATTTGTTGTCTCATTCTGGACTGTGGTACTGACACTCACCAGTCCCCATCCTCCTTTCTTCCACTTAGCATACAGCCTCAGGGTGCTGATCTTAGGGTGAACCCTCCATGCATGGTCAGGAGTTTCCTTGTCTTGATGTCAGTGGCTTCTATCTCTTATTATCCCAGCCGGGTACCTAATCATGGGCAGGGCGTAAGTGATGATAGCCTGGATCTGTTCTTACTGTTCAGCTGACTCCTCAGGACCTGTCTGACCTTGAGCAGGTACTTGGTGGTTTCAGCTTTCCTAGCAGCCTCTCCACAGCTCCCATTTGCCTGTGGGATCCCCAGGTATTTGTACCTGTCCTCTATGTCTGCAAGGTTGACTTCTTGTAGTTCGATCCCCTCAGTTCTGACTACCTTCCCTCTCTTTGCTGTCATCTGATTACACTTCTCCAGTCCAAATGAAATTCCTCTGTCATTGCTGTATATCTTGGTGGTGTGGATCAGTGAATTGATATCTCGTTCACTCTAGGCATACAGCTTGATGTGATCCATGCACAGGAGGTGGCTGACAACTGCTCCATTCTGTAGTTGGTATCTGTAACCAGTCTTGTCAGTGATCTCACTGAGGGGGTTCAGGTCTAAGCTGAACAGCAGTGGGGACAGATCATCCATCTCCTTGGTAGATCCTGCATCTGATGGTGACTTGTGCTATTGGCTTGAAGTTAGTCTCTAGTGTTGTTCGCCACATCCACATAGAGTTCTGATGAAGGCTCTTAGGGTCCTGTTGATCTTGTACAGTTCTAGGCATTCCAGGATCTGAGTGTGGGGCTTGGTCAGCCAAGTCTTGCAGTCTCTATCAGTAGCTGTTGTTTTGTGCCTCTGGTATTGATGCCAATTCCTTTTTGTGCCCCGCTTATGTATTGAGCCATGTGCCTACTCATCTTTGCCGCTATGATGCCTGAACAGGAGCTTCCATGTGGTAGGAATGCAGGTTATGTCCAGTAGTTGGATGGGCCCGGTCCCTTCTACAAACAGCTACACATTTACATAGATGTACAGATGTGTCATTTAGGTTTTACTTACCTGGTCCCATTTCCTCCAACATCATCGTGGAGCGACACACTATAACGTAAAATAGAGTCAGTATATTTCTTACGAATTTGTTAAGGAACACTAACTTACTGATTTGTTGATATTCAAATACAAAACAATAGTATAAAAGTATGTAAATGTACATCACTGTCACCTTTCTAATCAGAATCTTGATTTCTTGTAACAAATATTTTAAAGTCAATGTCATTTATTGCTTTTGGATTGTCTGAACCTGACTCAGATATTGCACATGTGAGTCCTCATGTTTAACAGTCTGTGTATTTACAGAAACTGTGCAAAATATCACATTGATGAAAACTGGTTTTGCTGTATTTACTCTTTTTATTGCTTGTTTGCTGCTCTAACTGATGCATATGTATGGAGAAAAATGTGTTCAAC
The DNA here is from genome assembly GCF_057381915.1 of Diplotaxodon limnothrissa. Lineage (NCBI taxonomy): Eukaryota > Metazoa > Chordata > Actinopteri > Cichliformes > Cichlidae > Diplotaxodon > Diplotaxodon limnothrissa. Next base: position 12,449,658 of record NC_140609.1, on the reverse strand, counting down.
AAAGGGTCGATCCACAAGCATAAACTGAGCTCCACAAGTGTGCACAATGACACATGAGGACTCACATGTGCATGTTCAGTCCACACACTGAAACACACCTAAAATTATTTTTTTCCAAATGCATACATCCTAACCTGAATAAATACTGAGTTTAAGTTCAGTGAACAAATCAGATCACTTTGACTTTCAAAAACTGTCTCACTCATACACACATACACACAGGTATATATGCTCTGAGCATGTTCCTGTGCTGCCATGATTAGTGCCTCTGTGCCGTCTTTCGGATCAGGACATCTGGATGTCGGCCTCTTCCTCTATCTGCCGGTGGTACACATCGTTCAGGGGACTGTCCTTCTACAATGGCTCCTCCTCTTCCTCCTCTTTCTTGGTTTTCTGCTGTCTGAGGTATTCACTGAGCGCGTGGTCGGTTGTATTGGTGGATATTTGTTGTCTCATTCTGGACTGTGGTACTGACACTCACCAGTCCCCATCCTCCTTTCTTCCACTTAGCATACAGCCTCAGGGTGCTGATCTTAGGGTGAACCCTCCATGCATGGTCAGGAGTTTCCTTGTCTTGATGTCAGTGGCTTCTATCTCTTATTATCCCAGCCGGGTACCTAATCATGGGCAGGGCGTAAGTGATGATAGCCTGGATCTGTTCTTACTGTTCAGCTGACTCCTCAGGACCTGTCTGACCTTGAGCAGGTACTTGGTGGTTTCAGCTTTCCTAGCAGCCTCTCCACAGCTCCCATTTGCCTGTGGGATCCCCAGGTACTTGTACCTGTCCTCTATGTCTGCAAGGTTGACTTCTTGTAGTTCGATCCCCTCAGTTCTGACTACCTTCCCTCTCTTTGCTGTCATCTGATTACACTTCTCCAGTCCAAATGAAATTCCTCTGTCATTGCTGTATATCTTGGTGGAGTGGATCAGTGAATTGATATCTCGTTCACTCTAGGCATACAGCTTGATGTGATCCATGCACAGGAGGTGGCTGACAACTGCTCCATTCTGTAGTTGGTATCTGTAACCAGTCTTGTCAGTGATCTCACTGAGGGGGTTCAGGTCTAAGCTGAACAGCAGTGGGGACAGATCATCCATCTCCTTGGTAGATCCTGCACCTGATGGTGACTTGTGCTATTGGCTTGAAGTTAGTCTCTAGTGTTGTTCGCCACATCCACATAGAGTTCTGATGAAGGCTCTTAGGGTCCTGTTGATCTTGTACAGTTCTAGGCATTCCAGGATCCGAGTGTGGGGCTTGGTCAGCCAAGTCTTGCAGTCTCTATCAGTAGCTGGTGTTTTGTGCCTCTGGTATTGATGCCAATTCCTTTTTGTGCCCCGCTTATGTATTGAGCCATGTGCCTACTCATCTTTGCCGCTATGATGCCTGAACAGAAGCTTCCATGTGGTAGGAATGCAGGTTATGTCCAGTAGTTGGATGGGCCCGGTCCCTTCTACAAACAGCTACACATTTACATAGATGTACAGATGTGTCATTTAGGTTTTACTTACCTGGTCTCATTTCCTCCAACATCATCGTGGAGCGACACACTATAACGTAAAATAGAGTCAGTACATTTCTTAAGAATTTGTTAAGGAACACTAACTTACTGATTTGTTGATATACAAATACAAAACAATAGTATAAAAGTATGTAAATGTTCATCACTGTCACCTTTCTAATCAGAATCTTGATTTCTTGTAACAAATATTTTAAAGTCAATGTCATTTATTGCTTTTGGATCGTCTGAACCTGACTCAGATATTCCGCTCTTAAATTTATCATCGTACTCTTTTTATTCACATTCATCTGTCTGACAAAAACAGATTAATATTTCATCTTAACATGTAATGTCTCCACATCATACTACGTTTCTGGCTTCTGAGAGTCTTACAGCAGGTTAGAATATTACTACAATATTTAAACTGTATTTAAATCTACATGTTGATAAACACCACCTATATTTAATCATTCAAGTTCAGACACATTGGCTCATTTAAAGGGTCTTTTTCATTATTTTTACTCTTTTGTGCAGTAGAGAAGAAATGGCTCTTTATGGAAGGAACTACATGATCACATATTTAATATATTACATTTGTAATTACGCAGAACACTGGACCAGCTCTTTATCCTCTCGAGGATACTTGAGGGTGCATGGGAGTTTGCCCAACCAGTCTACATGTGTTTTGTGGACTTGGAGAAGGCATTCGACCATGTCCCTTGGGGTGTCCTGTGGGAGGTGTTGCGGGAGTATGGGGTGTCTGGCCCATTGCTACGGGCCATTCGATCCCTATGCAACCGTTGCAAGAGCTTGGTTCGCATTGCCGGCAATAAGTCGGACTCGTTCCCGGTGGGTGATGGGCTCCGCCAGGGCTGCCCTTTGTCTCTGGTTCTGTTCATAATTTTTATGGACAGAATTTCTAGGCGCAGCCAAGCCAAACCAAAATTATGCACTACACTATGCACTACACACTGTACAGTAATGCCGCTGTTTTGCACATATTCAACTCTGTATATTTTTATATATTTTATTTTATTATTTTTTACTATTTAATTTGTAAAAATGTGTATACACACACACACACACACACACACACGTAGAAAAACATTTAGTATACACATCCAGAAATGCATACACTATTATATATTGTACATATATTTATTAGTTTCAGGTTGGCCATTCTTGTATTTTGCTCGTTTGTGTTGTTGTGTTTTGCACATCTCTGTTGCTTGTGGGGCTTGCACACAAGAATTTCACTCGCATGTGCTGTGCCAGTGTGCCTGCACATGTGATGTGACAATAAAAGTGATTTGATTTGATTTGGCGGAGGGCTTTCGCTTTGGTGGCCTCAGAATCTCATCTCTGATTTTTGCGGATGATGTGGTTCTGTTGGCTTCATCGGGTGATGGCCTCCAGCTCGCACTGGAACGGTTCGCAGCCGAGTGTGAAGCAGCGGGAATGAGGATCAGCACCTCCAAATCTGAGGCCATGGTTCTCAGCCGGAAAAGGGTGGAGTGCCCATTCCGGGTCGGGGATGAGTTCCTGCCCCAAGTGGAGGAGTTCAAGTATCTCGGGGTCTTGTTCGCGAGTGATGGGAGAAGGGAGCCGGAGATCGACAGACGGATTGGGGCTGCAGCTGCAGTAATGCGGACGCTGCACCGGTCCGTCGTGGTGAAGAGGGAGCTGAGTGTAAAAGCGAAGCTCTCAATTTACCGGTCGATCTACGTCCCTACCCTCACCTATGGCCACGAGCTGTGGGTAGTGACCGAAAGAACGAGATCGAGGATACAAGCGGCAGAAATGAGCTTCCTCCGAAGGGTGGCTGGCCTCTCCCTTAGAGATAGGGTGAGAAGTTCGGCCATCTGGGAGGGGCTCAGAGTAGAGCAGCTGCTGCTCCACATCGAAAGGAGCCAGCTGAGGTGGTTCGGGCATCTGACAAGGATGCCCCCTGGGCGCCTCCTGGGTGAGGTGTCAGGCATGTCCCACCGGGAGGAGGCTATAGATTATATCTCTTGGCTGGCCTGGGAACGCCTTGGTGTTCCCCCGGATAAGCTGGAGGAGGTGGCTGGGGAGAGGGAGGTCTGGAGGTCTTTGCTTAGGCTGCTGTCGCCGCGACCCGGCCTCGGATAAAGCGGATGAAGATGGATGGACATTTCTAATTATTTAATAATTCAAAAAAGTTAGTTTCACAGGGAGGACTTGCAGCTAGATTATGACGCTAATATGGAAATGTTGGGAAAATTAGACATTTCATTTGCTGTTTAGATCAGTACGTTTATGGCTTCTGAGGTCATTATCATGACCTGCAAATCAACCTTAAACAGACTGAGGTTATCAGGTAAGTCTTCACTTTGGGACACAGCCCATTACAAAGGTTATCAAAGCTATTTGCATACAGTATTGTATATTTACCATTTCAAAAAAAAGTTAAAAACAGAAATGTTTTTTTGGATATATATATATTTTTTGAAATGCACAGATGTAAATTTTTTTTTTTTTTAAAGGTCCAAAGATTTAATGTCTTACTTTTTTACTTTTTAACATTCATAGGCTGATATGCAAATATAACACAATACAAAAACACTGTTTAAAATACACTGTTTTTTTCTCCTGTCAATATCTTGAATAACTGTACCATATTTTTGCTACTGAATCTCATATTTTTCTTTAACCAACCTTTTTAAAAAAAATCTGTACAACGTCTGGATCCTGTTAACTGACTCTGATAGTCTGCTCTTCTATTTATCATTGTACTCTTTTCATTCAACTTCAGCTTTCTTCATCTTCAAACTGTGTTTGAGTATTTTAGTTTTTAAAAAAAAAAAAAACAACAACTCACGGGCTGTTGGAATATTTCTGCGCACAAGAGGTCCCTGAATCACTTCGCTGTTGTCTTTGTTGACAGCAATGAAGGCAGTGAACGAACTGCTCACTCCTGATTCGACACTGAGCTGCACCACCTTCTCCTTCACTCCATCTTGCTGTCCTCTGTGCTCTCTCTCCTCCATCTCCAGGGAGTGAATGAGAGTCTGAGCACCCAACCTGTGAACTGTTAGTCTGCAGGCAAGAAGGAAAACACACAGAATCATATGTCATATGTGATCAGAATCACAATCAGAATACTTTATTAATCCCAAAGGAAATTAGGGTTACAGCAGGCAGCACGCTAATGGCGCATGCGCACTTACAAAGGAACTTTCTGACCAACTTTACACAAACATCACATTGGGAAGACATGTCAGAAAGGTAGGCTGATAGGAAAAAAACAACGAAAATACATAACATGAGGTAAGAGGAGGAGAAAAAAAAAATCCACTCAGACTGAGCTCCTAGTGGGAGAACAGTTTGATAACAGAAAAAACACCTCAGCACAAAAAGCACATGACTATCAGTACACCATAGAAACACAAGACAAGCAACAGGGGCGGATAAAGGGTAAGAGAGAGCCGGTGTAGACAGCGCATCCGGTCCTGCAGCGTGTCTGCGCTGGTCCAGTCGATTGCCATCTTCCCCGGTACACTCAAAAAAGTGAAACGTTGACTTTAATTAAAATTATTTTGTCAACAGGTTCCACGAAATGGAATTATGTTAGTTTAAAGCAAAAATCTTTAGTTCATCTAATTTAAAAAAACTACTTAAGATTAACAAGACATATTTAAGACTAACTAAATCAAGTTATGTTGTATGAACATAGATGATATATTTTCAGGTTAGATAGTTTAGATTAGTTACTTCAACACATTTCTTATTTGTGGCAGTAAAATGTTAAATTTAAGTTAGATTAATTCAAATATTATATTTTCAGCCACCTTGTGCTTTATTAATTAGTTTTACATAAATCTATTTTGTCAACAGGTTCCACACAAATGAATTAAGTACATCCAACTTATTTTTTTAAATTTCTTTTATTGCCAACACATTCAGTGAGCATTTGTGTAAACCCAGTCCAAAATAAAACACAACAGCTCATTAGGGTTAGTAATTAACAGTATGTAGACAGATGCAACATCAAGACTTTAAATTAAATGTCTGTATCTACCAGAAATAGAAGAAGAAAAAAAAAAACACATTGAAGATCACATAACACATTGATAAGATGACACTTGAGTTATGCACATGTGATGCTAGTAAGGTCTGTGAGTGTTTTTTTTCTTTTAGTGTCTAAAATGGATAGCAAAGTTGCTATTTGCAATGATTGCTTAGGGTCAGTCCAGTAACACAATGCCAATGAAGTGCTTTCCTTTAACAATGCAAAGTGAAGTGTCCACCTCAACAGCCACAATTAAAAAAAATTTATGCAACAACAACAACAACAACAAGTCCACTGATATTAGCAATCAAAGAAAATTACATCACCATCCCAAATAAAACTTTAACAAAACATGCCAACATTATGGTCTAACAATAAAACAGCTTGTCAGCGTTCAGTTTTTTTGCAACAGCACAGCAGTAACCATTTAACACTTGCCACTGTCAACATTTATTTTACCAGTGTTTGGGCAAAAAACTTCAGATGTAAACATTTTAACATGGAAACAATTGTTCGTCTTTAAAAGTCCACAAAATATACATTCATCCTGCATTCCCAACTTGGATGATCTGATATCCTCGTGTTGGTGTTGTTCCCAGACCATCATGAAAATTTTGTTCCAGGTTCAACATTGCAAGTGACCAATCATATTGTTGTGACGTTATTCTTTTGCGCGCCAAGCCATTCGTGCATTTATGAAATTCCAATGTTGCAAGGACAATATCAATTCTGCTTACTGTTTATTAAAGGGTTACAGTTAGGGTCAGGGTCAGTTGATCGGCGGACAGAGGCGGTTTTATGCAGCTTAAGTACAGTTTTTTGTTTTACGCCGGTTTTTCCCGAAGTCACAAAAGTATGACGTCACAACATTTTGATTGGTCACTTGCAATGTTGATCCTGGAACAACATTTAGTATGATGATCTGGGAACAACACCAACACGAGGATATCAGATCAACCTCCTAATTTACCCTTATTTTTAGTATGTATTGCAATTACCTTTACAATGCACACAATGTAACACAAACTGAATATGAACATATTTCCACCTCATAACAATATGCCTTGAACGCTAATATACACACCAGCCTTCAACATTTCTGGTGCAGTATCATCTCTCAATTAAATCCTTTAAATCTCAATACTTTTGATTGTCTCTTACTAGCCCCCCCACAACAGTAAAATCTCTCAAATTGTAGTAGTTTACAAACTTTTCAAAATGTTCTAAATCTCTCTTAAATGTAATTTTACCGTTATCTGTCATTTACAAATTACCATTTTATTCCCATTCAGCCTCCGAAAAACTTCTGTCCATCTGACAGAACATTCATCATCCAAATTAAAGGTTGGCTTATTCATTCAGTGTATTCTTGAGCAACTGTACCTTGGTCAAGAGTCTGCTGACATACAGATGAAGGAAGAGCTTCTGAAGTACTTCAAAGAAAGCTTTCAGTCTTGAGGTTAACTGAGATTCAGTGCATATATCCCACCCATTAAGAGTGCACATGCAGAGGCCAGGTCTTCCAGGTCATGCAGGACACACTAGATGGTTATACCCACATCGGCTGGAGGAGTGCTGGCATCAGCTCTTTCGATGGTAAAGATAGCAAGGGTAATTTGTTCCAGCTCCCTCTGAACAGCTGTAGCTTAGACACAAAAACATAGAAAAATGGCATCCAGTTTTAAAAAAGAAAGAAAAAGGGCCAAAGCTACCCTTTAATGACGTAAACACAATATTAGGAACATGCACCCCAGTGCGCCACTATTTCAGACTACAGATTCAACGATAAATATAAATAGTTTGGGTATACAAGAAGATTTCCCAAAACATTTAAACAGGTTCCATGCAAATTACAACAACAACAACATTACAACATGCAACAACATTAGTTATTCAAAATTTGGTTTAATACAGATAAAAAACTAAACTAAAATTACCAACCAATTATTCTTTGAAGAGGATGCTTGGGTCTTCATTCAGGTAAAAAGGTAGTGCCCTGAGGACACACTCCCTCCCCTTTTCAATGGTTTCCTTCTGTAGAGAGTGGCAGAGATACAGGAAGAGAAAACGGATATACTTTAGGATGACAGAAACTCACATTATACGCAAAATGAATGACATATCCACTGCACAGATAGACATGTACACAAGACCAACTAATCATCACATGGACATGAATAGTTAACCTGTTGGGCAGGGTTTCCACCACATTATATATGTCCATAATGGAGGTAAAGACAAACTAATACATCATCTTTTTTGCATTCAAAACATAACATAAAAACATTCACTTCTGGTTTAACCTAAATCAAGGGATCAGATTTTACATATGTTTAGGTAATTTATATTTTCCAACGTTTTGAGTACCAAACTTTGTCTTGCTTAATATAAATGTAAGTGCACTGTGCAGCTACCATACACTAGCTGTTTAAATTTGAAAATGATCTTATTAGCCATAATATTTTGCTACCAACAGAATAATGCACCTGTGTGGCTGGGGCCAAAGTTTGTCTAATTTTCTTCCCTGCAACGCCTCCTTTTTTCTTGAAGACTTTTATGAGCTGGTCAGTGTATTGGTCAAGTTGTGTAAAAAGCCTTGGAACATGTGCAGCAGTAGTAATCCTCACATATTCTGCTTCCACCTGAAAATATGTCAACAAACACAACATACTGTACTGTAAATATACATACTATATGTACACATATACAAACTAAAACTAATGTAGTAAGACCTCATTAAAGCTATAATTTTAACACAAACATTTACACAAAATGCTAATGGAGCCATTACAGCTTTTATTGTTATTTATCAAGTTCCAAAAAATATTGATCACAGCTGATCTGAAAAGAATTTCATGCCTCAGGCCCTTGAACTGCAACCTTTACCATGATTCAGATGTGGAGAAGAAATAACAGGGGCATGGGATGGGTCACAAAAGAAAACTTAACTTATAAAACAGTTTTGTTTTTAAAAGTATAACAGTTCACATACCACATACAAGCTCAGCAGTACCACATACACCACATCAGTATAGGAGGGAGCAGGTAAAGGCAGGATCTGAGATTTATAAAGTAAAACAAGAAATTCATTACTTAATTTCAAGAAGCAAATTATTGTTTGAATTACAACTAAATAAAATACTACTCAGAAGAAAAGCAAGAGATTGACACTGCCATGTGCTAACTTTCTATAGAAGCAATTATCACCAGGTCTGTTGACCTCCATTGTCTGTCCACTCGTATGTCTTGAATAATTTTATTAAAAAAATTAAGTGTGTACTTTCACAAACTGTAATTTATAACTACATTGATATGTATAACTCCGCTAGGAAACATGCTGTATTTACAGACCATTTTTATATAATACAGATTACTGATAGAGCAGAACAATGGTGTCACAGTGGCTTTCGCCCTTGACTTTTTGGATTTTAAATGTCACTTTATGCTATCCTTGCTATCCTATTCGATATTTCCGACTCTCGGATTACAGAAAAGGAATCCCAAGAAAGCAAATGGAAAAATAACCCCTTGAAAGAATAACCCCATGAACCCCTGTAGCTAATCCCTTAATAAAACAAAAAACAATAAAAATGTTTCTTACACAGTCCACAAAATAAGCATGTCCAGGACCCAGTAAAACTAATGTAAAACAAGCGCACGCAAACGATATAACATGTCTTGTAAGACAAACGCAAAATATAACCATGCTGGACATATAGATACTACACAACATAGTCAAAGAAAAAAGTGGTCTTACCTCTCAAAGAAACAGCAGCTTGGCGCCAAAACAGCCTTTTTCAGTTAAATTTGAAGTCTTGCGCATGAGCAGGCACAAGCCGTGAAACCTTCTTGTTCTGCGCGGTTTCATTACAACTGTTTTTGCATTACTGCCACCTTGTGGATATACAAGGTATATCGATCCTAATTGACTTAACTTAAATGTTATGCGATCAAGTAACACATTAGTATTATGTACGTTGAATAATAGACACAATTACGTAGACTTGATTAGAAAAACATATGTTAACTTAACAAAAACATATATTTTAAGTAAAATGAAAATAAATAATTAATATACACTGAACAATCCACCTCATTCATTTTTTTGAGTGTAGGGCACAAGCATCGAAGGCATTTGGAAAGGGAGGGGGGGGGATCAGTGTGTGCATATCAGTGTATGTGTGTGTGTGTCCAGAGTTCAGCTGAGACAGTGTCCTTCGCCCCGCCAGGCTAAGAAAACAGTCTTCCAGCCAACCCAGGTGGCCTTGTATGGAATGGGGGGAACAGTCTAAACACAGTCGTTTTCAGGGAGTTTTGTTCAGCTCCAGCCATAAGGCCGCAGCTGGCGCCGAAGGGGTCTCCGCTTGAAGTGATGATGGTTTTTACATATATTGCCAATAGCTAATTATGCTTAATACTAATCGAATATAATCAGGTATATTAAATAAGTATGTTTAAGTTTAACACATATAATGACTAATAAATTGTCTGTCTATATATCAAAAGACCCCTATGAGTGAAAAAAAATCAGGGAATAGTTAACCCTGCGTGGGCTAGGGTTACTGGGCCCCCACCTGTTCTAGCAGGAAGGGGTCATCCCTGACTGCAAACCAGTGCACAAAGCAAGATACATAAGCAAGTTTGATGAGGAAGAACTGGTCTGGCCGGCACAGAGTCCTCAACTCAACCTGATCAATGACCAACCTCACAAATGTCCATTTAAAAGAATGACCAAAATAACCCAAATTATCTGTGTATCTGAGCCTCAGTCTCAGTCTAACTTAGCTTTTTTTTTGTGGGAATGGAGTCTCTGCCTTTGATTCTGACAAGTAACTGCAGCTAAAAAGTCAACACTGTCACTTCATTTGATCATAACAAGCTCAGACTGCAGCGTAGAAGTTGCTGAAAGGGAGGAAAGCTACAATAAGCTGGAAGTGAGTCAAACATTGATTGTTAACAATATTGTATGCAATTGTTCAGGACCACTGAGTCACAGGGTTAAAGTCTACTCATTGTGAAAGAATTTCTGCAAGAACACAAAACTTTGCACAGGTATTATGAGAAGTTTACATACACTCATCATGGGCATGAATTTGATGGTATTTCTGAGCTTTAATGGTTTCTTTGGATTCTTGTTGTTCCAGGGTGGAATGATCCAAATTAGCTGGCTTATTCACATAGACTGTAATGCTTCTAATGTACAAAGAAATTATGTCATTCAGTTGTGTTGTGCATATGCATATTTTATATTATAGTTACACTGTGTACTGTGTGTTAGGCACTTAATTGATATGAGGGCAATGGAGTCCAGCACTCCTTCAAAGGCAGATATAGGTAAACAGCACTAAAGAGCTTTACTATTCAAAAGGTGATTAGTGCCAATTTCTGAATATTTATTTTTTAATTTCACAATATGACAAAATAAAGGATGCTAAATACTTTTTAACATGATATTCTTAATAACAAAATTGAAAAAAATTTGGATTTTGTTATTATTTTCCTTGAGTATTTCTTCTTCAGTCACCTTTCTCACTCACTATGTGTTAACAGACCTCTCTGGACAGAATCATACTTGTTATTATTCTCTGTCTCTCTTCCACAGCATGTCTTTATCCTGTCTTCCTCCTCTTACCCCAACCGGTTGCTGCAGATGGCCCCGCCCCTCCCTGAGCCTGGTTCTGCTGGAGGTTTCTTCCTGTTAAAAGGGAGTTTTTCTTTCCCACTGTGGTCAAAGTGCTTGCTCATAGGCGGTCATATGAGTGTTAGGTTTTTTTCTGTATGTATTACTATAGAGTCTACCTTACAATATAAAGTGCCTTGAGGCAACGGTTGTTGTGATTTGGGGCTGTATCAACAAAACTGAATTGAATTGAAGAAAATGGTATTTCCTTTTCATGTGACATTGAGCAAACATGACAAGTCATGCCACAAAAATAATCAGTACGTTGTCTCTTCAAAATACAACAAATACTAGAGTGTCCAGAAGGTCAAATGGAAATTTTTTTTAAAAATGTGTCAGTAAGTGCTGTGTGGCAGGAAGGAGTTGGACCCAAAATGCAGGCTCTCAGACTCAAGGGGTGAACTCAAAATCACAGCTTTATTGGCTGGCAAGGAAGACGCATTTTTAAAAAAAAACAAAACAAAACAAAACAAAACAAAACACTACTGTTAAAAGTCCGCTTGTTCACTGTAGCTGTTTTATACTACGTTACCCATGATGCACCTCGGTATCTGTACTTCCGGTTGGGAACGTGTTCAGCGCAGCGCTGCACAGATGAGAGGTGTGTCGGAGGAGTAACGTATTAACGTGCATTCGGTGTGAGTTAATACTGCGTGCGTGCTTACCATGTGAGTATTGTAAGATGAGAGTGAGGCTTGTTGACTTTATCTGTGTAATTTGCTATCGCTAAGAGGCTAGTCTCGTTGCTATCGCTAAGAGGCTAGTCCCATTGCTATCGCTAAGATGCGTTTTGTTTGGCCTACTACAGGCAGCCTTGTGTTCAGCCCATATTTCATTCCATATACGACTTACTGTCAAGCATTGTGGATGTAACTATTTACTATGTTTATTCTCTGAATCGTTGCAATCTGCAGAGGTCTGGTTTGCCAATGTATATACAAGCCAGAAATTCATTTATGGTCTTAGGGTGCCATCTAGTGGCCATGAGGTTATGGCAGATTGTATAACATTACGCTGGAAACCCACAGTACTGTATAAGGGGTACACTGCTATCCATAGTGGTTAATACAAATGTTTGTTCTTTCTGTTTACAGATGACCACACACACATACCCATATACACACTCACACCCCCGTTACCTGCATGTGAATACTGTAATGCCTCCCTACCAACGCTGTACATCCTGTTGATGTCATCTGCCACCTCTTTAGTAAAGTTATTTGAACTACATCACTGTGGAGTACCATTCCTTCTGACCGAGGACGACTCAGTTGAAGCGTGATCGGCAATCAGTGCAAACATACATTACAAGTGGTCCTTCGAGCCGGATTCGCCTTGGCTGAGTTAATGAGATGGCAAACCCTCAGGATAGAGGTGCATCGAGTAGCCCCCGTCCAACGCGGGAGAAGAAACTTCCAGGACATCTGGTGGACTATGAGCACAACCTAACTGAGCCATCTAGCGCTCCAAGTAGTTCAAGCAGCTCCGACTATGAAGAGGATGAGAGATGGCAGAAGATGGAATCAGTTTGGAGCAGTGTCCTCCAACACATGACTCAACTGCAAGTGTCTATGGAGGAAACTCGTGGGACATTACTGAAGCGGGTGGAGCGTTTGGAGCAAGCTTCTAAACCTGGCAGTCCTCTTCCCCCAGAAACAGGAGCGTTAGAACAACCCCAACATATTTCCTCCATAACAGAAGTTGCATCACTACAACCTAGCAATGAGGTGTTACATGACACCACAACACCGGCGAACATGCCGACGCCAGTGGAAACATCTGCTCCATCACCTCCCCGTAAAGCGAGCCTTCACATTCAGCCAGTGCTGCACCCTGCCACTTATGTAGCTGCATCGACGCCACTCAGGAGACCTGGGCGATGCACTGCTGAACCCTTCTCATATCAGCGATCGGAACATCAGCTCCTGATAAACAGGCCAGGCCAGGTGCAGCTATTACATTCTGCATCCCCAGCTGATCAGCCACTACAACATGCTCATCTTTCAGTGCACCAGCTATCACAGGCTGTGGACCCAATGAGTCTGCAGCAGATGTCACGTCCCGCTGCTCCTGTCTTCCAAGTCAGACATCCAGCTAATCCTGTGTACTTGCAGCAACCTTCACGTCCACCAGCGCCTGTGACCCAGCCATCACAGTGGACAGAAGCTCATCGCCCTGTGCCCACCATACTGCATCCTGAAGCTGTGCCTGATCCAGCTGGCAAGCACTATGTTCCTTATCCCTCAGGCAGTCACTATTCATCATCTTCCTCTGCTGAACACCATAATCCGCAGGTTGCCACAACTTACCCAGCAGGAATGCCTCTACCAAACCTGATGGAGATGATGGTGGCATCTTCATACGGCATCCCAAAGCCTAAGCTGGTGATCTTCCGGTCGGGGAGAGAGAGTGACTTTGCCTTATTGAAGAAAGGGCTGGACAGCACCTTAGGGCCACATTCACATCTGGGAGAAGATTACAAGTATCAGGTCCTACTAGATCATCTAGAGCATCCCAGCGCTTTACAGGTAGCTAAGCGCTACATTCACGACCGCACTCCCTACACTAGTGCAATGAGGGCGCTAGAGCAGAGGTATGGACAGCCAAGGCAGTTAGTCCAAAGTGAGCTTAGCACTATATTAAACTGCCCCCCTATTAGAGCCGGAGACTCTCAAGCTATTGAAGACCTCTCCCTGTCGGTGTCCAGCCTGGTCGGGCTTCTCAGTACCATGGATGAAGTAGCAGCCAGCGAGCTTCATTGTGGTTCACATGTGGACAGACTGCTTACCAAGCTCCCTCTGAACTACAGGGACAACTTCATCGAGTACTGTATCACCCGGGGAATCATCCGCAGTGGCAGCAGCCGAACATACAACATGTACGACTTCTCAGAATGGCTCGAACGGAAATCCCAAGTCCTTCAGCTATCCAGACAAGCCTCTCAAATGCCCCCGGACAAGCCACGTCCAGAGAAGAACCTACTCAAAGCCTCAGCAGGGCTCAAGCCACACAACAGATCTGCTTCCATCTACTACGGCCCAAATCCAGCCCAAGCCAAGCTAAAACAGGAGGGAGAATCTACAGCTCCAGATCCGACAGTCCATCCTAAGAAGAAACAGAAGTTCAAACCTTATTGTCCATACTGCGAAGGGTCAGAGCATTATCTGAATGGCTGTGATGGATTCAAAAGGCTAGACCTCAAAGCTATGGCTACCTGGATTACCGAGAAGGCCAAATGCTGGCGCTGTGGCCGTAAACATTCTCCAGAGCAGTGTACTCTGAAGAAGCCGTGCAGCACCTGTGGTGACCAGCATTTGTCGGTGCTCCATGACCTGGTTGAGGCCAAGAAGCGGGACCCTAACATACTAACTGTGAGTACTAGTATGGTCTACCTAGACTATTCAAGTCACTCAGGTCGTGTTATGCTTAAGGTAGTACCAATCCAACTACATTATGGGGGCAAATCACTGAATACATTTGCTGTGCTCGATGACGGCTCAGAGAAGACTGTTGTGCTTCCAGCGGCAGTTAAATCTCTAGGTTTGGAACAGGAGGAAGCAACACTCTCACTGAGAACTATCCGTCGAGATGTAATCCAGATGAAGGGAGGCTTTGTCTCATTTCAGGTGTCACCGAGGGCTAAGCCCAAAGTGAGGTACAAAGTAACACATGCTTTCACAGCCCAACAACTGAGCCTAGCTACTCAGTCATGTCCAGTTGAACAGCTAAAGAAGAAGTATCTTCACTTACAGAAAGTCCAGATTGAGGGATTTAACCAGATCCAACCTTTGGTTCTGATTGGCTCAGATAACGCTCATCTCATCACCCCTGTCCGCCCCGTCCTTCGGGGGTCGTCCAAAGGGCCAGTAGCTATCTGCACCAAGCTCGGATGGGCCATCCAGGGGCCGGCCAGTAGTATGCCTACATCTGAGGGGGACCTGCAGTGCCTGAACATGTGCCTTTCTCCTGCAGAGGCCCTGCATCAAGATGTGAAGCGTTTGTGGCAACTAGATGCTCCCCCCTACAGGACAGAGAAGGAGGTCACACGGTCAAAGGAGGACAGAGAGGCGGTAGCTATGTTGGAGACAAAGACTATCAGAGTCCCAGTAGACGGTGTCGAGAGATACGCCACTCCGCTGCTGAGAAGGAGGGACTTTCCACGGATGTGTGTCTCTCCTGAAGCAGTAAAAGGCCTCCTCAGATCCACCGAACGTAAGCTGGCCAAGAATCCTGATCTGACCCTCACATACAGCCAGGAGATCCACAGGTTAGTAGATTCTGGTTATGTTGTTAAGCTGAGCCCAGATGAGACACATAGCTCTTCCGAGTCATGGTATGTACCCCACCACATGGTACATCACAATGATAAGGCTAGGGTGGTCTTCAACTGTTCGTTTGAGTTTCAGGGGGCCGTCCTGAACCACTACCTCTTACCAGGACCTCCCTTGGGGCCCACTCTGCTGGGGGTATTACTCCGCTTCCGCCAACACCCTGTAGCCGTGAGTGGAGATATCAAAGCCATGTTTCACCAGATTCGGCTGCTCCCAGAGGACTGTCCTCTACTACGGTTTCTGTGGAGGGATTGTGAAACTGACCGGCCCCCCGACGTATATGAGTGGAGAGTTTTGCCCTTCGGAACGACATGTAGCCCCTGTTGTGCTATTTACGCCCTACAGAGACATGCAAGGGAGCACGAAGACACCCACAAGGACATCTGTGACTCTGTCCACACAGCCTTCTATGTGGATAACTGTTTACAGTCCCTATCCAACCCAGAAGAGGCAAAGCAGCTCATCGACCGAATGAGAGATTTACTCATTCAAGGAGGATTCGAGATACGTCAGTGGGCGAGCAACGTGCCCGAAGTAGTTGCTCACCTGCCCGCTTCAGCTAGATCAGAGAGCTGCGAGCTTTGGCTGAACTTCAAAAGTCTCGACCCACAAGAGTCAACATTAGGACTCAGCTGGCACTGCCCGACAGATGTCCTGGGATATAAGCACCGCCCTATAACCTACTCCACGGTCACGCTGCGCAACGTGTACAAGGTACTAGCTACCCAGTATGACCCCCTAGGTTATATTTGTCCCTACACTACAAGGGCCAAGCTGATTGTACAGGCCCTGTGGAGCACAGAGAGAGGATGGGATGAGCCCATCGAAGGGAATCTACTTCAGTCCTGGCTTGAGTGGGAAGGCGAACTGTCACACCTTCAGCATGTCACCATTCCCCGCTGCTACACTCCTTCTCACAACTCCAGCAATGTGACATACGAGGCTCACATATTCTGTGACGCATCAGAAAAGGCGTATGGGGCTGTGGCTTATCTCCGAGTAATCGATCAACAACTGCCCATCGCCACATCATTCCTGATGGCTCGCTCCAGAGTGGCCCCACGTAAACAGGTGTCAATACCCCGGCTGGAGCTTTGCGCAGCGCTCACAGGGGCCCAATTGGCCAAATTACTCCAGACAGAGCTCACCATCCTCCTGAAATCGATCTACCTGTGGACAGACTCTACAACGGTGCTGCAGTGGATCCAGTCTAGTTCCTGTCGCTATAAGGTATTTGTGGGGACTAGAATCTGTGACATACAGGAGCTGACATCTCCTGAACAGTGGCGGTATGTGACCTCTGACCTCAATCCTGCTGATGACATCACCAGAGGGAAACATCTCGCTGACCTAACTGTCCGCAATCGTTGGTCACATGGTCCACCCTTTCTGTCACAACCTGCTGACACTTGGCCTAAGTCGCCAACAGAGTTCCCGGCATGCAGTGAGGCAGAGCTCAGGAAGACTGCATTCTGTGGGCACGTTTCTGCATCCCCGACTTTACCGGATCCAACACAGTATGCCACGCTAGATGAGCTGATTGCTGCTACCTACCAGACCCAACACGGGGCGGCTGACGCTCCTATTACAGCAGCGGAGCAACTAGAAACCAAAACCATGCTGCTTCGCTCGGCACAGACTGACAGCTTCTCAGAGGAGGCCCGAGCCCTCCAGATCGGGCACCCAGTCCGCTCAGACAGCCGTCTTAGTGTGCTGTCCCCTGAATATGACAGTCTTACCGGTCTCATCAGAGTCGGAGGCTGCCTCCGTCGAGCTGCTGACCCAGATCCCATCACACCAAATCTTCTCTTGATGGGGCGGCATGATTCGGCACTACCCCAGGCAGCTTACGGCCCCTCAGGCACTCTTTCTAACAGAAGATGGAGGCACAGTCAGGTCATCAGCGACCACTTCTGGAAGCGGTTCATACAGAACTACCTCCCAGGACTGCAACTCCGACAGAAATGGAGGAGGTCCACTGACAACATGGCTGTGGGACAAGCTGTTAGGATTGTGGACTGTAACTTGCCTAGAGGCCTTTGGCCTGTGGGTACCATTGCCAAAGTTTTCCCAGGGATTGATGGCGTTGTTCGAGCTGCCGAGGTCAAGGTTAAAGACAGTACCTATGTTCGCCCGGTAACTAAGTTGGTGGAACTTCCCAAAGTTCCTGAGGACTCAAATGACACTGTTCCAAAATAGAAGGACTCTAGCGGGAGTGTATTTGCCTACAAATACAGGGGCGGCTGTTAAAAGTCCGCTTGTTCACTGTAGCTGTTTTATACTACGTTACCCATGATGCACCTCGGTATCTGTACTTCCGGTTGGGAACGTGTTCAGCGCAGCGCTGCACAGATGAGAGGTGTGTCGGAGGAGTAACGTATTAACGTGCATTCGGTGTGAGTTAATACTGCGTGCGTGCTTACCATGTGAGTATTGTAAGATGAGAGTGAGGCTTGTTGACTTTATCTGTGTAATTTGCTATCGCTAAGAGGCTAGTCTCGTTGCTATCGCTAAGAGGCTAGTCCCATTGCTATCGCTAAGATGCGTTTTGTTTGGCCTACTACAGGCAGCCTTGTGTTCAGCCCATATTTCATTCCATATACGACTTACTGTCAAGCATTGTGGATGTAACTATTTACTATGTTTATTCTCTGAATCGTTGCAATCTGCAGAGGTCTGGTTTGCCAATGTATATACAAGCCAGAAATTCATTTATGGTCTTAGGGTGCCATCTAGTGGCCATGAGGTTATGGCAGATTGTATAACATTACGCTGGAAACCCACAGTACTGTATAAGGGGTACACTGCTATCCATAGTGGTTAATACAAATGTTTGTTCTTTCTGTTTACAGATGACCACACACACATACCCATATACACACTCACACCCCCGTTACCTGCATGTGAATACTGTAATGCCTCCCTACCAACGCTGTACATCCTGTTGATGTCATCTGCCACCTCTTTAGTAAAGTTATTTGAACTACATCACTGTGGAGTACCATTCCTTCTGACCGAGGACGACTCAGTTGAAGCGTGATCGGCAATCAGTGCAAACATACATTACAACTACACTGGGAAATCTAAGTTCAAGGAAACACAGGGACAGAGTAACACACCGCAATGAGGGACGACACAGAGACACACAGGGCTTAAATACACTGGGGAATAACGAGGGAATGAGACACAGAAGAAGAGCAGAGCTGGGGGAAATCAGAACTGACGAGACAAGGAAACAAAGTAGGGCCGTATTCAGGGTCTGCAGCCTTAAAGGCCACATTTTAAGGCCGATTACGTCACAGTGGCGCGCCGAAGGCTGTCCCAATTCAAAGGCTGCTCGAAATGCGTCCTTCATTTCCCTGAATTTTAAGGCTGTGGCAGTGTAGACTTCGTGGCCCAACATATCCCACAATTCATAGCGTGGCAGTCGGTGTGGATAATTTTGCCGCAGACGGCAGAAGTAAACTGTGAAAAGTAAGTACGGAATATTATGTCACTTATTTATGTGCAAATGTTTAATAATGAGGAACATTAAAACATTACTGTTGGCCACATGTCGCCATTAGCGATGGTTGTACGTTCAGCTTTTACTTGCTTTTAAAGCCTTTAAAATATAATAATACAATAGTCGACCTTAATCTTACAGAGAATGTGATGATTTTATGGATAATTAAAGTCAGTCATATATCCACAAACACAACAAGCTGAAAGTCAGTGATGCTGCTCGGTTTGCAGTCCTGAATATCACGGCACAAGCAGGATTCACTGCACTGTTAATGTTAGCTATGTTTTATTGCTGCCTGTGTTCGGTGGTGTCGAGCCAAACGGACTTTAACGTGTGTTTGAACGAGCTGACGGTTCACTCGTTAAGCTGAAAGAAAGATGCTTTAATCACGGGAGTAACACATGTGTCCACTGCACCATCTGGGAACTCTTCTTGTTTAGCACTCGTAATAACACAAACACTGAATCCTCCTTCGCTTGTGCTGTTTTGTAGCAGTGTATACATCTGAGACTGTCACCTGGCTGTCTGTCCTGCACTCTCTCTCTTTGTCGTTCTCTCTGATTGTGTAATAAAAGTATGAACATGTATTTATAAGTTACACTTGTGTTTGAATCCTGCAACTTATCACACATTTTATTTCCATGTGTGACAACTGCAAGTGTCCAGAGTGAGGACAGACTGAAGGACCCACTGCTGCACATCATCTGTGAGGCTTTGCAGCCCTGATGATCCACCAGGACAAACTCAGCAGTATGTGAGGAAGAGGAGGAGGAAGAGCCAGCAGCAGCTGACAGATGGAGAGAATACAGGGAGTGCAAAATTATTAGGAAAGTTGTATTTTTGAGGAATAATGTTATTATTGAACAACAACCATGTTCTCAATGAACCCAAAAAACTCATTAATATCAAAGCTGAATGTTTTTGGAAGTAGTTTTTAGTTTGTTTTTAGTTTTAGCTATTTTAGGGGGATATCTGTGTGTGCAGGTGACTATTACTGTGCATAATTATTAGGCAACTTAACAAAAAACAAATATATACCCATTTCAATTATTTATTTTTACCAGTGACACCAATATAACATCTCCACATTCACAAATATACATTTCTGACATTCAAAAACAAAACAAAAACAAATCAGCGACCAATATAGCCACCTTTCTTTGCAAGGACACTCAAAAGCCTGCCATCCATGGATTCTGTCAGTGTTTTGATCTGTTCACCATCAACATTGCGTGCAGCAGCAACCACAGCCTCCCAGACACTGTTCAGAGAGGTGTACTGTTTTCCCTCCTTGTAAATCTCACATTTGATGATGGACCACAGGTTCTCAATGGGGTTCAGATCAGGTGAACAAGGAGGCCATGTCATTAGTTTCTCTTCTTTTATACCCTTTCTTGCCAGCCACGCTGTGGAGTACTTGGACGCGTGTGATGGAGCATTGTCCTGCATGAAAATCATGTTTTTCTTGAAGGATGCAGACTTCTTCCTGTAGCACTGCTTGAAGAAGGTGTCTTCCAGAAACTGGCAGTAGGACTGGGAGTTGAGCTTGACTCCATCCTCAACCCGAAAAGGCCCCACAAGCTCATCTTTGATGATACCAGCCCAAACCAGTACTCCACCTCCACCTTGCTGGCGTCTGAGTCGGACTGGAGCTCTCTGCCCATTACCAATCCAGCCACGGGCCCATCAAGACTCACTCTCATTTCATCAGTCCATAAAACCTTAGAAAAACCAGTCTTGAGATATTTCTTGGCCCAGTCTTGACGTTTCAGCTTGTGTGTCTTGTTCAGTGGTGGTCGTCTTTCAGCCTTTCTTACCTTGGCCATGTCTCTGAGTATTGCACACCTTGTGCTTTTGGGCACTCCAGTGATGTTGCAGCTCTGAAATATGGCCAAACTGGTGGCAAGTGGCATCTTGGCAGCTGCACGCTTGACTTTTCTCAGTTCATGGGCAGTTATTTTGCACCTTGGTTTTTCCACACGCTTCTTGCGACCCTGTTGACTATTTTGAATGAAACGCTTGATTGTTCGATGATCACGCTTCAGAAGCTTTGCAATTTTGAGACTGCTGCATCCCTCTGCAAGATATCTCACTGTTTTTGACTTTTCTGAGCCTGTCAAGTCCTTCTTTTGACCCATTTTGCTAAAGGAAAGGACGTTGCCTAATAATTATGCACACCTGATATAGGGTGTTGATGTCATTAGACCACACCCCTTCTCATTACAGAGATGCACATCACCTAATATGCTTACTACCAAGGCTTTTGAGCCTATACAGCTTGGAGTAAGACAACATGCATGAAGAGGATGATGTGGACAAAATACTCACTTGTCTAATAATTCTGCACTCCCTGTAGACAGACTGTTCCCTGTTTGTGAAGGACTGCTAGAAAAGTTTAAAATAACTAATTGTCTGTCCTGAATCAGTCTTATTAGATAATGTTCATATAATTTTATCATTCTAGTGTTTTCAGTGTGGGAGAAAGTACTCAGGGCCTTCAAGTTACACACTATGAAAGGCAGCAACAAGTTTAACATTCAGAAACCTAAAGTATGTATCAGCAGCAGAATGGAGCTAAAAATAAATGTTTGTTTCAGTTCTATGAAGCCTTGAGTATTTTGGATTAGTAGCACTGCTGTGTTTGTTGCATCATATTGCTGTAATTGTTTATATGCTTTATATATTCTGAGGTAAGTTGATCTATAGTGTTACATCATATTCTATAAGGATGTTATGTGTTTGTAGACTTTCTGCCCAGTTTGACCCATTTAGCAGAAGTCAGCCTGTTTAAGGCTCTGATATCTATTCTGTATGACTGAAAGCAGTTATGACATGGTCTGATTTTCTAACCCAATAAGGGAATATTTCATATATCAAAGATACTTGAGTGTCTTTGAGTGAAGATTTAAGGTGATAGGACATATGAATAGCTGCAACTTGAATCTTTACTGAAGCTCAGTATTTGACACAGAGTTCACTCACATGAATTTCACTCACATGTGCTGTACCAGTGTACCTGCACATATGTGACAATAGAAGTGATTTGATTTGAGAGTTCAAACTCACTGCTGTAATAACTAATAATGATTAATATAATAACTATAATATTGGCCATCTCGTATTTACACTGACTTTAGTCTCATGAACAACATTAACTATTTGTTATTTACTAGCTAATCTTAAATGACTGTTCAGTACAGATATGAAGCCCAACAATCATGTTTTACAGTCCTGTGGTCTCAGCCTCAGATACTTATTAAAATCACACAAACCTCGTGTAGAAACAAACAAACAAACAAACAAAATATGTTCTCCTTCATTTCTGTCAACCACACGTTTCCAGCTATCATGGTTGCTAGGCAACCTGGGGTTGAGGCTGCGTACTTTAAGGCTGCAGACCCTGAATTGGGATACAGCCTAGGATACACTCACATGAGACACAGACCTTCAAAGTAAAACAGGAAGTATAACACTGAGGCGCGAACTTGACATGGTGGAGACAGAACAACTAAGAAACAGAGACATAACCATAAGGCAGAGAACTCTAAGAACCAAAAGACTAGAGATGATAAATAATACACAGAGTGAAATCCTGGAACACAAGAAACTAGACTGAAGGGAGCAACAAAAGACCAACTATGAGAACATAATTCACAATACAGAGTGACAAAAAACACAGGAAACTCAAAACATGCCAAGACACAGACCAAGAAACACGGACTTTACACAGAACAGAGGGGGCACAGAGAAACATGAGGGGCAAGGGATCAAAACTAGAAACCATAGAATAAATCACACGAGAACTCGACAAAATACTAAGAAAACTCACAAAGAACTAAAAACGCTGGGTCAGGAGACCCAGGACCCTGACAAAATGTTATTATTTGAAATGGAGTTACTTGGGTCTCACAAATTAAAAATATACATATATTCTATTTTGACAGGACAACCTACTGATATTTTTGTTTTAGCAGTACAGCGTAGTTCAAAAGAGCATTTTTTGAAGAAAATATCTTGTGTAGTATTTAATATTTGAAGTTAAAATTTCACAGTAGTCGTTATACGTGCCCAAACTTTGTACCATAACATTTTTATGAAAATCATGGATGGTTGAGCAGAAGTCCTGTGTTGATTTCAAACAGAATGACCCACGAGCTGGGTTTGACTTTACTAACTTTTTGAAGTTACTTTTTAACAAGCAGCTAGTAGTTTGTGTAGTACAAGAAAAACTACCCATTAGCTTAAGAAATTCCCGAGCTGTCCTTAAAGTAACACCAAAGCTGAGTCCGCTCCCTAGACCTCAAAGAAAGGCTGCAGCTTGGCAGAAATCCCACAGAAGCAAGCAGAGGCAGTCAGGACAAAGACAAGCTATGAAAGAGAGAAAGCAAGAGAAGTGCAGTTTGGTGTATAAACACATGGAGAGTGAAAATAAAATGCTCAGTGTATCATGGTAAGCCACCAACAACCCAGTTGAAGCATACCTAAGGGATGGTTTAGGGTCATCTGATACAGCCCCAACGGGAAAGTATTGACGAGTAATGTTAAAAATAGAGATAGTGTCTGAATTTAAATAGTGTTATGAATTAAAGAAAAAAAAGAATGCTTGGACACTGCTATCACAATGGACAGGTTTTTGACAGGGCTCCCACAACTATGTCTCCAAACTAACTTCCTTCCAAGCCAAAGACTAGAAAATATGGTGAAGCATATCTTCCCTTTGGCCTCACCTGCACAAGTGCCAAGGTAGGTCTCCCCGGCAGAATTAGTTTCCCCTGCGTCGGGAGCACCCCTGGGCTCTCCAAATCACGGACAAACAGAATCCCACATTCTGGATTTTTAGTTCACAAAAACTTCTTATAATGACTTACTATCCCTGACATTTTGACACTTTATACAGTAAAGTTACAGTGGAACACAAATAATGACAGGCTGATCCTGCCACAATTTGTTCCCCCTGTCCAAATCATGGACAAGATTTTCTTGTAAAATAAAGGGGGGGCCTAGCAAAAGAAAGTTTGGGAACCACTGATGTAACCGCAGTAATCAGTCTGAAGGAGTCCTGACAGTATCTTGCACAGATTCCTTTCTGCTGCTGATGGATTTGCCTCTAAAAGTCAGACAGACTTTGTTTTCTTCTCTAAACAAACACTATGACAGTGTGCAATGTGCAGACAAGTCTGTCATTCTTTACAAAAGCAGGCTCTGAGGACACAAATTAGTTGTTGTTGGTGATGTTCCTGTGTGTGTCAATCGGTCTGTTCTTGGTGTATTTTAGAGTAAAAGTGTCAGATTATTGCACAATAGTGTTTGGACTTGAATTCAAACAATGTCTCCTTGATTTCACACAAACTGCAGACTGAGATTACTCTGTCATGTCTAATATGTTTGTGATCAGTAATGATATACTATTAGATGTTATTTCCTAATCATAATCCAAGAAATAATGATTAGGAAAAAGTGAAACATGTTTAAAACTAGACACACAGCATTAGGTTTGGGTATTATTAACTGTTTTCCAGTAAGTAGAGTTACGTTTCTGAAAATACTGTTTTAAATTCAACACGTGGAAACTCACAATTCAAAACAGAAGTGTTGTTTGTGTTAAACTGTTTTACCCAGCGTCCTCTGCAGGTCTGAGACTGAAGTGCAGCTGGTTCTCAGAGGGATGACCTGCCAGGCTGTACGTCAGCGTCACACAGCCCTCTGCTGACTCTGAGCTCTGACACAGAATTACAGTGTTAGAAGTCACGTTAATCACTGTCATCAAATACCTAAACAAAAACATGAGAGGCTGCTGCTCCTACCTGTCCAGTGAGCTGGGCATAAATCAGTGACCTCTGACCCTGGAAAAGTGTTGTGATTGGTGGAGAGAGGACAGTGACAGACACTTCCTTTGGTAAATCCCATGTGACTGAGATGTCGACCACAGCTGGCTGCAGAGCAAATCGCAGCGACTGCATCACCTGAAAAATAATGAAAACTTTCCAAATATACACAAACAGCTGGAACAGACATTTCACTCACTGCAGGTCTGATCTCAAATATGTATCTGCTGCTGCTGCAATGTTTAACTTGACTTATTAATGTGTGTGTATATATATATATAAAAACATGTTTGAACATACATACATGCACATAAACAGACACATAATCAACCATACATTCAGACATTTATTCCAACATGCAAACTATGGACCAAAATACAGGGGAAAGATCAAGGGTAAGGTAACCAATGAATGCTTTCTCTCTTTCATAGTGTTACGTTCCCCTGAGGGGTCTAGGCGGTGAGGGGGAAGTAACAAAAAGTGTCCAGGTCAGAAAAAGGAGTCAGGGAGGCAAAAGGGTTCAATTAAAGAGTTTTATTAAAGTAGCTCAACTAAAAGAGACGGACAAGCCGCTATCACCATTTAAGAAAACAAACAAAACTCAGGCGTTGGTCGATAAAGTAAAACGTAAGTCAAAAAGAAAGAGCAGCTCACTAGCTGAAAATGACCAAAAACACACACACAGCTCACTAGCTGTAACCACACTACTGGCACTCTGGCCCAGAGCTCACCTTTCCCTGGGCTTAAATCTCCTTAACTACTGACGAGAGTCAGCTGCACAAAAGGGAAAGGTGGCACCTCAGGCAGAAGGGGTAGTGGGACACGCTCACACAAGCACCTTCAGGAGGAGGCCCTGCTAGGGCCGTAACACATAGCTTGTCTTTCTCCTGTCTTTCTCCTGACTCCCTCCGTTTCCGATCCCGGTCCCAGTGTCGCCACCTCCAGCTGATGAAAGGGAGAGATGCTTCCGTTGCAGAGAAATTTTCCAAATCACTTTATGGCGACCTGTCCAATTTGGCCAAAAGACTGTGCTCACTGGTAAATTCGGGCATACGGGTGGGCGAATCCCTCACTTCCACTGAATCTCTGCTTCTCCTTCTGGTCATCCTCCGTCTCAATTAGATCACTAGGTCACTTCAAGCCTCAGCAGATTCAGGAGCTGAGCAGAACCTAATTGATATTAGGTTAGCTAACGAGTTACATCTCCCTTTGATCCTGTTAAATCCTCCCATCCCTGCTACAGCCCTTAATAACCAATTTTTCACTACCATTACCCACCAGACCAAAGCCATCAGTATTATTATCTGAGGCAATAACCAGACCCAGGAGAGGGTTCCTTTACTCTGGGGTGGAGACAAGGAGGCCGCTTCCAGTCCTGCAGCAGCAGGGAAGTTCTCCTGTTCTCCTGGCATCAGCAGTTTGTGACGACCCCATGTGTCACTCTGCCCATTCATATGTGGTGTTGATTCGTGCTGTTCAAAAGTGAATTTAAAACATGGGAGGGGCATGGTGCCAATGACCTGCCCCTGTTCACCTGCCAGACAAAAGCCAGTGTCAGCATGCCCCCCCCCAAGAACCCTCAATGTCTACGTGTATTTAAAATTGAGAGGTGGGCACCGGTACTAGAAGTGAGGCTGAACAAACACACTGCCTTCTTTGAATCGCCATTTCAAAATTAAAACACTTATTCACAACTGCTCCCATTCTCATCCACCCCGACATAAGAACTTAATCTATTTAAGGACAGCCAAGAGACTGAGAGCCCATCAGGCTCGCTGGTCACTATTTTACGCATGTTTTAATGTCGCTGTTTCCTACAATCATATCCCTGCTTCCTCAGGCAAAACTGTAATAATCACCATAGTTTTTTTTAAGTTAGCCCACCGTATAGCCTTGAAAAAAAACTGTCTTCAGTTGCTGAGACAGCTAAATTGTTAGCAGATCATGTTTTCCGACTCCCTGGTATTCCGGTGGAGATCATGTCTGATCAAGGCCCTTGGTTTACTTCACAGGTGTGGAGGTCATTTTGTTCAGCATTAGGAGGCCGGGTCAGTTTCAGCTCTGGATATCATAGCCAGACCAGCAGCCAAACAGAGCAGATGAAACAGGAGCTGGAGGCTACACTTTGCTGTCTCATGTTCAACAACCCTTCAACCTGGTCATCATATCTCCTCTGAGTGGAGTATGCACACAACTCTCACACTTCATCCGTTACTGGTTTCTCTCTTTTGAAATCTCCTTAGGATACCAACCACTTTGTTCCCAGAAACAGAGATAGAACTGGCAGTTCCCTCAGCGCAGCAGCGGCGATGTCAACGTGTCTGGACACAGGCCAGAGAGACATTAGTCTGGAAAGATGAACGCTAGCGCCGTTAAGCAGACCACCACAGACCACGCACTCCCAGGTAGCTACTTGGGCAGAAGGTATGGCTTGCTGCAAAAGATATTTCCCTAAAGTCACTGTTGCATTCACCCATACAAGGTGGGGCTCCATCATTAGCCCCAAGGTAGTTAAACTGAAGCTACCAGCATCTTGATGCATAATCAATCATCCAGGTAAGTAAATCCCCAAAAGTTGATTCTGTTCATCTGGATGTAGCGTTTTCAGTGGGAGAAATGTTTTGTCACTCAACTGACTTCTTCAGTCTCAGCTGACTGCAGGTTTCCCCAATCTTATAAACAGAACATTTGCATTATGACTGAAACCAGCCCAGTGAAGGAACAATGGGCTGGGAGGTCAGTTCCTTGATCATTAATATGCAAACACTCATGAAAATTGATCAACAACCACTGATCAATGGCCATGAGCACCATTCACAGAGAGTTGGGGAATGGCTGCAATCACAGCATTGTAAGATGGCAAAAGATGTACCCTTAGGCAATGTTCCCTCTGTGCAATCGCGCACTGCTGGCACAGGCTCCGCGCACAGAGAATCTGCGTTGCACACAAAAAAAAATCTATCCTGAATTGAAATAAAAATAAATACGTTAACAATTCATTCTGTTTTGCAGAGTGAGTCAGTAAGTGACCGGTGACTGGCTGCTCCAGCCAATGATGCGATTCACATTCGTATATACGCAGCTAATCAACATCGTTGACAGGCTATGACAACGTTCTTATGTGCCGACACCGGTGTTTTAGCTAGCAAAGCAGCGTGGCTGATGTGCAGGATCTTGGATGTCCGCCGGCCTGGTCGTGGCTGCCAGTCTTGGGTAGACTGGGAAGGGTACTGCACCTCCGAGTAAAAAGACTGCATGTGTGAAATAATGTCAAGGAGATCTGTCGAGAAAATTAGTTTAAACTCAGAGAAGAGAACTGATCAAGAGACTTGGTCCAGTTGAAGACGTGCAGACTTTTTAAGCAGTCACTAGAATACATGGCAGGGAAAACAGGTTGAGGTGGATTAAGGAATCTGCTGATGGTGTCAAACAAAAACCTTTGATTGGATTTATTACCATTAATCAAAACAGCAGAATAAGATTGTGTCTTTTATGAGTTGGTTAAGTATGTTCAGTAAGACCTTCATATGGTGTCATTATCCTCCTTCATAATTGTGTTTAATGTCTTACTTTTGGTTGCATCCTGTCAGTCCCTGTGATGAACTGAGCATGACCTCCTCCTTCCTTGGCCATCCCATTGATGAGAGCAGAGCTGGCCCCTTCCCCAATCCCAAAAGAGAAACACCTGCAATAAAACAATTGTCTTTGAGCACACAGAGGACATGTTGGACATCCTAAAAACTGTGTAGATATAACTGTGGTTTTGTGGTTTCACCTGTGAGAACCTGAATTCTTCTTCACCAGATCGATCACTTCTTTGGTGTTCCCCACCTCTCCATCAGTAAAGACAAACAGCTAGAGAGGAGAGTTTACACATAAGGACATATCACCAGACCCACAAACACACAGCTTGTTCTGAGAGCTGAGTTAGTTTTCAGAAATAGTAACTGGGCTGTGTTTTATTAGTGCTTTTCTACTGTGCTTGAGCACTCAAATCTCTTTATGCAACATGTCTCATTCACCTATTCAAATAAAATGGGTGAATACGGGCCCTTTTTTCTATGGGTTTCTATAAAGCAGTAACATGCACATACTCACTCTACATCATGCACATTGGGATCAAGAACACATTGCCATGCAGCCAGGAATTGAACCACCAATGTTCTTATGAGCAGATTATCTGCTGCACAACCTGACAGACAGGTTGTGCAGCTTTCCTAGTGTCCCACTGTATGTGTTACCTGTCTGGGCTGATTGGGAATGCAGGGCTGGCTGTAAATATGTTTGATGGGCTCCAGGATCTCTGTTCCTCCAAGATCAGCCTCCATCTGCTCAACTTTCTTCAGAGCCTCCTCCATGGTCTGCTGGCTGTACTCCACACTCTTACTGCCATCACATAAACACATGCACCAAAACATCCATTAAGATAGCTTAGCAAAGACAGCATGGCCTTTGTTGTTGTTGTTGTTGTTATTGTTGAGACTCACAGGAAGATGTGTTCATATCTGGACCCAAAACTGTAAATGTTGAAATAGCAGCCAATTGGTAAACTCTTCAACAGGAGCAGCAGAGTGTCCTGAAGGGAAGAGGGAGAAGATGGTGAGGCCACTGTGTGAGAGGAACACTATGAAAGAATATCTATCTAATATGAGTGTAAGAACAAATGATGGATACCTTGGCACTGCGGATGCGAGTATTACTCATACTTCCAGATCGATCCATTAAGAACACAAACTCTCCACATGAAGCCGTTGAAGACATCACAGACTGGGGGAACTCAGGGTACAGACTCACCATCACCACTGGATCACCCATCAGAGAACCTGAGAAATCAGAGACAGAAAAAACTTAAAACAACATCGCCTTTAAGTGTTTATTCAAACATATTGAACTGCTGAGCTGATGAGTAAAGATAATTTGCTAATAAAAATGTATCTAACAACCTCTTCCATTTTCACTCACCCGGCTCAGCAGAGGCCTGTCCTGCCTCCACCACAGCAGTGGGCTGGTGGGCGTCTTTGTAATAAATCAGCAGTTCAACATCTCTGTCAAACTTGTGTCCTGCAGCCAGCTTGACCTGCACACCACAAACACATTCATATTTATTCCTCAGTAACAAGTAACAACCACACACAGCAGACACATCAGCACTCTACCTACCGTAGCCTGGGTTTGATCAGTGTTGAGGTACTGCAGAGGGTCCAGGGAGCAGTTGGACTCTACTTTAGAGATTGGACGAGGAGAGGACACTCGGGCAGAAAAAGACAGACTGTAGGGCACCAGAGAGGCTGGAACAGAAGTCACCTGGACACCTGCACCTTCGCTACCTGCACACAGCATCAGGTTAGAAATGCTGTAAACAATAAGGCTGCTCACAAGAAAAAACTTCAGCTGCTAAAAACCTCTGCTTCGAATAAGGATTTCAGTAAAATTAGGTATTTTTAAAAAAACAGCTCTATTTCAGCTGTTCGGGAATAACTAGATTATCAGAGTACAAATGATAGAGAACCATGCATCTGTGTGAGCAGCTTTACAATTTAACAGCTGTACTCTGTGTGTTTTGCAAATGTTCCACATACTTGATCAATTCTAATAGCAAACTGGAACATACACAAATCCCCATAACAATTTTATATATTCAAATTTCACTTGCAACATATCAAGCTGACAAGAAAATCTGAAAAGTTACAGTCTGTGGTTACTCAACACATCTGCCTCTGGTTTCTTACAAAGTTTATAATATGAAAAATATCTATATCGCTTTTTCTTCTAGAAAATGAAGTTGGATCTTGACTTAATTTTCTGCCATACATTGTATTCTGTCAGTGTTTTGAATGTTTGTTAAAGACCTAATATGGTTTAAACATTTCTGGTCCAAGTATTCTGAAGTTGTCCTACCCTGAGGTTGGTATCGAGGGTTGAGCACAGCAGGCAGACAGAACCTCAGACCATCATCAGCCTGCACAGCCAGCTCAGTGACGTACTCCAACCTGATGGAGGCGCTCTCTCCTGGAGGCAGACTGCCCACACGCAGAGAGAATATATCTGGACTCTGATCACTCTCCTCTAATAGGAAGGCCTGCTGACCGGAGCTCAGAGCATCATCATACTCCTCACGAGCCTGAAGCACAGGTGACACATGTCAGTGACATTTACTGCGTTTATTTTGAAGCTCACTTATAATCAGGTTATATTTACTGTCCAGCTCACCTTCTGTTTCTCCTTCACCTCAGCTACAATCTGTGTCTGTCCAACCTGAGCGCTGAAATGACAGACAGCAGCATCTCCAGGCAGAGGGAAGACAAAAACAGCCTCTAATGGTTTGTCCTCCTTGTTCTCATAGTTCAGAGTGGAGACCACTGTAGCCACATGGTCCCTCACCTCCAGCTCCACCTCAATGCTCTTCAGAGGAACTGACAGACAAACAGAATTAGAATAACTACATAAACCATACAGATGTTTTGCAAATGGTTGATTGTGTCTTGTGTTATATTTCAGCCATTATTAACAAGCTGATACTTAAACCTGACTGTTCGATAGTGTCGCAATGTGTATTTATTTTTATTCATATTGATTCATTTATTTATTTATTTTTTATCAATTAATTTTCCTCTTTACTTTTCTACTACAAGGATATACTCTGCATGACCCGTAGCCATATGTAGCACAGCCCACTGCCCAGCATGCATATGGTCAACTTTACCAACTTGTACAGAGTGAGCTTGCTGCCATCCTGAACTCTCCACCAGTAAGTGTGGGAGACCCAGACGTTTTTATTATGTATGCTTTGGCCAGTAGAAGATGAAAATGGCCACGGACCTCAATGCAATTCTCATGTTGATAGTTGAGTACAGCCTCAGTCAGGGTGAAACAATTATATATTATTATTTGTTACTACAACTGATTAAAGTCTTTACATTTGAATGTTACGTGAATGAAAAGAGTCTGCAGAGAAAACTTTATTTCCTGTCAGTACCTGGTTCCCTCTGGAGAGTTAGCAGACCACAGCGGTTCATAATCGTACCTGTGAAACAAAAACATAGCGATATTAATATTAAACACAAGAAATATTTTTCATCTATGCAGCCTGGAACAATGCTCTACTTTATATATTTTATATACATATAAAATTCTGCATTTAAGAAAACGTTTCCTTAAAACAAAAACTTAATATGACATTTAAAGGGTTGTTTTTGTTGTTTTTAGTTTTTTAACAAATGAAACAAAAACATTGTAGTTCATTTTAAAAGCCCTGTATTGCTTTTCTTTAGATTTTTTTTTTGTTATTGCTCATTAATGAGACAAAAGAATTTCTTATCCGATTAATCAACGGTATATTTGATAGAATTATAATCTATAGCTGCAACGTTAGTTGAGTTTGAGCATAACTGTCCTTTAACCTCTCAGGAATTTTGCAGTTGACTGGGGTGAAACTGGGGACAAATGTAGTGTGGGTGCAGGTAACATTTAGGATTTTAATGAATCATGAACGAAGAAGCACATTACCAGCAAAAGTAAAAAGAAAAGTAAATAAAAACTTAACTGGTAAAAACAAGAGCTCTATTTCACTTAATTTCCTATGTGTGTTGGGGGCAACAACAAAGGACACAAAGATGCGCTACCGTAAAGCTTACTGAAAAGGCGCAAGCAATTGATGAGGCGGCTGACTTCACCGTGGCTCACGAACGATGGGGGAGGGGAGGCTCTACTGGTAAAATGGCGCTTCTTATGAATACAGCGCAATCCATTCAGACACTTTATCAGGTGACAATGATAAAAGGGTGATTAAAAATAAATCTATAACAGAATATGCGCACACAGAGCGATGAAATAAAAATCTTAATTTAATTTACTATTATAACGCGTGAGTGCACTCTCAGTGTTGCTGTTTATTTCTAATATGGCAGCTGCGCATTAGAGCTCCGAAACTTTAAATATTAAAACATCAAGGGTTACTTTCGCGTAGATGCTTCGGTTTGTCAGCAGATCATATCAAATTATCACCGAAAAATATGAAATTAATTATCAGTTGAGTCAATAACATCGACCAAATAGATTTTTATTTATTGAACTGAAATCCTTAAATGCGTTCTGTGTTTGTATCTGCAAATCCAACAGTGTGAAACAATTCATTCCAATCAATTTAAAACTGCAACTCTGAACATATCCTGATCCTGACCAACGCAGTAGAGTGCGTTATTTAAAGTGCATGCTTTATGGGAGCGGTTTTATAAAGTGAAAACAAATTCCCCTTGACCCGTTAAATCGTCTAAACGTCAATGATTCGACACGCGTCTTACTAAGATTGCGTCGTCGCTTCTACAAAGATTCGCATTAATGTGAGGAATCTGCGACTAGAAAAATATGGATTACTTTTACACGGAGTGAAATGTTGAAAAACGCCACCAGAAAACCAGTTGATAACTTCCAGTCAGAGGATTCACTGTGCAGACGAAAACTTGCATCTTTCTTCTTATGACAGAGTGACTGTGCACCTGGGCAATAATAGAGAACTACTACCTTAGGTTCTAAAAGTTAACTTAAGGCAGTAGTGCTTTTTCAACAAAACACAAAACTATTTGAAATTGTTTTGAAACAGTTTTGAAACTTTTTTTTGACTTTGACCCGAAAGCATTTTTTTTAAAGGCAATAATGAAAACTGAAATAGAAACCAATGATGTGACATTAGGAATGAACTGACGGACAAACTCATGAAGAACGGGATGGTTAAAATCCACCTGTCAAATATGAAAATATGGCACTCGAGACCCCAAATGAAGAATCATGCGCAATAGAAGCTTACCTGTGTGGACAGGTTGTATCCGGGCAGGTTGACTACAGCTCTTTTTCCTTGTAGTAGTGTTTACAGACCCCATTGAAGAAACAAGTCATTGCTGTCGGATACGTCCCATTTCCTTCTTCTTCTTCTTCTTCTTCCAGTTTAACGGCAGCTTGCATCCATCGAAATTGCATTACTGCCACCCTCTGCTGTTACTTAGACTGCACTTAGCTCTTTAAATCCTCTTCAACAATCCCGTTCTTCTCAGAAACCGAAGAACCACTCCTTTCCTTTCATGACATCCTAGCCAGTCAACCACCTTTTCAAACCTGAGTCCCCCCTAATTCCCAATTCTACCCTCATCATTCTCCTATGGTTATCATACCTTCTGCAGTTAATAAATACATGCTCAATTGTTTCCATAACACCACACCAATTACATTACACAGCCCCGTTAAATGTTTCCCCATCCTAAAAAGAGTGCCATTCAGGAAACAATGCCCTGTTCTTATTCTACACATAACAATCTCCTCCCGCCTATTCATTCCCTTATTTCTTTTAGCTTCTACTGTATTTTCAGTTTTGACTACACTGCGGTCATCGAATCTGTCCTGTGCTCCTCCATCACAGTCTGGTATGGAGCAGCCACTAAACAGGACAGGAGCAGACTGCAGCGGACTGTACGGGCAGCAGAAAGGATCATCGGCACGCCCCTGCCCTCCATCCAGGATCTGTACCTCTCAAGAACCAGGAAACGGGCAGGGAAAATCATCACAGACCCCTCACACCCTGCACACAGACTTTTTGATCTGCTGCCCTCTGGCAGACGGTACAGAAGCCTGCAGACCAGGACCACCCGACACAGGAACAGTTTCTTTCCCCTCGCCATCTCCCTTCTTAACAGTTGACCTGTCACACTGCTCCCACTGCCAGACTGCAGCTGCACCTTATGTACATTTTGCAGTATTCATTCCACCTCATTCATTTCTGTATTTTATGTATATAAGTTTAGAGTCGTTATTTAAAGTTGATTTACACAGCTTTGTGTATGTATGTGTAATGTGTATATATAGACACGTGTGTGTGTGTGTGTGTGTGTGTGTATGTGTGTGTGTGTGTGTGTGATTTACATTGCTGTGCTTGAGAGCCACCATCTACTGGAACCAAATTCCCTGTATGTGTCTGCACATATACTTGGCCAATAAACACGATTCTGATTCTGATTCTGATTTTGCACCCTATACCCTATAATTCCATTTCCTTGTTGTCTCAAAAAAAACGGTATGTACTGGGTGGGCGGAGCTATAGCTTGTTTGTTTTCTTTTTGTTTACTTGAGAATACCTTCTGTGAGTTTCATTTTTACTTTGCAAAAACTCTGAAGTGCTGAAAAATCTTACTCAAAATAATTGAGCTTACTCTTCCACGTTATTCTGTAATTTACTGTGCATACCTTTCATTAATCAGCACAAATAAGGTTGTATAGTTGGCTTACAGATCATAGAAATAGTTCAAAAGAAATTTAAAGAAATACTGATTAAACAGCATTTATAACACTCAGCACCGAACTGAAGGCAGTATGATGTAAGTAGATCTGCTTCTGTTGAAGGTGAAGGCCAGTGTTGGTCAAGTTACTTGAAAAAAGTAATCAGTAACTAATTACTGATTACTTCCCAAAAAAGGAAATCCCATTACTTTACTGATTACTTATTTTCAAAAGTAATTAATTACTTAGTTACTTTTTAAAAACACGATTTACAACCTGAAGAGGTGATAAAGTGATAGATCTTTCAGCCCAATTCTACTTTTTCTGCATAATCCATCATACAAAATGTAATCAAATGGAAAAGTCTCTTTTTTTTAACTTGTTTTATCAGTTTTAATCTTTTAACTTTATGCATCAAGCAAAAATTTAATTATATGCAACATTCTCTGACTTGAATAAATTCGTTTAACATTTAAACCTATTTTCTGCACATTCCAGCACATAAAATAAAATATTTTTTGTGTTTACACTCACTCTTTCAAATAGATGCAAGTAAAACACAGCAGAAAATAAATAAAGTCAAAGACTCAGCGGTCCTGTTGCTCTATTTTCACCTGTAAAGCAGGACTGGGGTAGGCGGAGGTTTACCCTGGTGCAGGTGTGCCGCGGTCAGTTGAAGAATCCGCGAGTTTCTCTGTGAATTTCCCATTACGTCGTTGCGCACTCGCTGCTTGTTTAGGGGGGTTTTTCGCTGTAAAAAGAAGTTTTTTTCCCACGCACAACGGACGCTAATGTTTTTGTCACTTTTTATGGAATCAAACTCAAAGTCAGGTCAGTACTTCCACGCTTTAAACGCTGCACGCTCATACTCTCTCCTGCACTCGATATATTATTCACTGTTGATCTGCACACAGCTGTTGTCACTAACGGCGCACTCGCTTACGTCACTGTCGTGAGACATTCTCGCAAAAAAAATCACGGTTTTAGTAACGCAGCGTTCCTACGGGAAAGTAACGGTAATCTAATTACCGTTTTTGCAATAGTAATCCCTTACTTTACTTGTTACTTGAAAAAAGTAATCATATTACAGTAACGCGTTACTGCCCATCTCTGGTGAAGGCACATTAAGAAAATCCTCAGAGACCCAGAGCTTCTTTCTTCACTCTGCAGCCCAACAGGACATTTCCAGCTTCCACACACTCGGACACATATCTTGCTAAAATAGAAAAGTTATTATGAGAACAGATCAAATAAAAACATACTACAGCATCAAACAGTGTTTAAAAGAATATTTTATTTGTTGTTCTCATGGGTACGACCATTCTGAGCAAGGAGTGTCTGTGTCTAACAGACACTACATATGAGATCTTATATGTATTAAACTTTTTGCAGCCAACATGAAAATGGTAAATAAAGTTTTGTCTATGACTTTATTACTGATGATCATCAGTAAAACTCCCAGGCAGAACCACTATTGTCATCATCAACACATTCCATTTGTTTTGCAGTTTTACAGCCGTGCTGGAAAACTAGCTGCACAGTTGATGAATGACCTCTTCCATTACAACTTCCACAAATATCAGTTGGTTTACACTGAAAAATATCACTGTATGTTTATGTGTATTATTGTGTAGGGTATTGTGTAGGTGAATTGGGTGATGCACAAGCATTCACTGTGCTGGGTGATATGCAACTATAACAAAACATGCATATGCAAGAGAACAGTTGTTGAGTAGCTATCCTCTGTAGTTACCACTACTTTGCTTCTTCCTAGGAGCAAAGCACAGCTATTTAATGTTTTATTTAAATGTAACTTACAAAATAAAAGGACATTATCATCTGTAAAATTTATAACAAACTGAGCTTATCACAAATATCCTTTCATGACACCAGTGTGTTATTTAACAACCACAACCTTAAAATTTTAATGCCACAGGGGAAAAGGATCCCAAACAAGTTATAAAGTCAGCTTAAACTGCTTTCTTCATTAGAATGACAAACCTCTGACAATCACTTCCTTTTCTCAGAAACGGAATCCAGTTTTGCTGGTACATGTATTTATTTCCTGGTTCCTGTTTAGGAGTATGTTGTAGTTTCTGTCACGAATGCAGATCTTTTGTCACGGAGCAGTCGCAGTGTGCTGTGGAGCAGGCAGGATGGAGGACCCACACGCAGGACTCATAACCAAGAGGTTAACTTAAAGTGCAGTCTATTCACTGGGATGACTCATCAGAGAAATAAACATTACTGAAACACAACCAAAATCATAAACACAAAACTAGACTGGACACTGGAACCTAAAGCTAAAGAACCCACGGGAACAGAACCAAGAACTAAGAACAATTTCCAAACAGCACAGGGAGGCCGTGAACGTCAACAACTAGGGATGGGTATTGATAAGATTTTCACGATTCCGATTCCATTTTCGATTCTGTTTAACGATTCGATTCTTTATCGATTCTTTTTAAAAAAGGAGAACACTAAGGTCGATTAGCTTAGAACTTCGTTTTATATCTTCTCTTTGAACAAGATAGAAATTTAGGAGTAACATCGCCTTACAAACCCAACAGTGAGATCTTAAGAGATCCACAGCCTACGGCTCTTTAATGGGGTGTCACCGGGTCCCCAGGAAAAAAAATTGTAAATGTAAAATAATAAAATAAATATTCTTCTGTAGCAATAACAAAAGTATAACATAAATTATTCAGTAGCAATTACACAAGAATATCCAGTAATGTCCTGCCTACAATTAAACAAATTCACTTACTGAAAATCGGGGGCATCTGCTGTGGCAAATGGGTGCAAGCGTTTTACCACAAACTTAGTCACTGCTCGGTGACATTCGTCTATCCTGGCCTGAAAGGAGACGCTACCGGTAGACTGCAGCGAGAACTGCCAGCATCTGAGCCAGACTCTGTCTGTCTCTCTCATCATGGTCACCTAAATGCACAGTAATGGCAGGTTTTGTAATAAGGCAGATCGCGCTAACATAATATGCACTGTTAGTTGATTATTTACGTGCCGCATTAACGGGAGAGGACGTGCAAACGTTACCGCTGCTGCTGGGTTGAGATTCACGAGTCCGGAGCGGAATTAAAATCACGACATTCATTTAAGGTCATCACGTGTTTTGTGAGCAAATGCTTTTGCATATTCGTAGTGTTTCCTCCCTTAAATGAAATATCTACTTTGCAAGTATTGCAAGTTGCCCTGTTGTCATCCGTTCTCGTAAAGTATAATCAAACTTTTGAGCGTTTGAGCCGCTTACGCGCCGTGTTTCCTGCCAGGTAAATGACGCTCCGCAACGTGGTGACGTCATTCGGGGCGACTGGAATCGATAAGGGAATCGTTTGCAAAAATGGCAAACAATTCCAAGGAATTGAAACAGTGTGAACCGGTTCTCGATACCCATCCCTATCCACAACCCAACACAGAACAGGGAAAACACAGGGCTTAAATACACACTGGGATAACGAGGGCATGAGACACAGAAGGGGAGCACAGCTGGGAGTAATCTGACATGACGAGAGTGAGGGAAGCAAAACTAAATACATTGAAAGTCTGTGTCTTATGTCAAAGTAAAACAGGAAACAAAACAGACGCCGACATGGCTTAGGGATACAGCAGCCATAGAACACAGAACAGAAATCAAAAGACTAGAAAAGAAAAGTGATGACAAAAAATTCAATAATGATGCAAAACTGAAAACACTGGGTCACCAACCCAGTCCAAAACAAAATCCAAAAGAAAATGTCCACAGAGGGCACAGGAGCACAGAACAGTCCCAAACAGAATAGGTGTCATGAGTTCAAACACAATGATCTGGGGGCCGACCTGCAGGCCTACGGCTCAATAGTTCATCACTGAGCACTTCAGGGGGCCGACCCGGAGGTTGACGGCACAAAAGTCTATGGCACAGCATTTCAGGAGGTCGACCGCAGAACCAGCGGTGGCGACGGAGCAGTTGAGGAGGCCGACCACGCCGGCGAAGAAGTCCAGTCAGCGGCCTGGAAGGTGGCTGCTGACACCGAACCAGATGTGGGCGAGGTCGAGCAGGCTGAGCCAGATGTGGACGAGCTGGTGACATGGCAACTGCAGGACAAGACGCTGCAGGCGACAGTGTGGAAGTCACAGGAGGTGACACTGCAGGCGGTGGCTAAACGGACTCCCCAGAGCTGTCAGTGGTCACGAGGATGTGCTGGCTGGGTCCTCCAGGACCCCCAGCTAACGAGGCATGATGCTCCGACCGTGGCTCAGGGGTTTGGGAAGTGTATCCTGTAACTGGAAGGTCGCCGGTTCGATCCCCAGGCTCTCTGTCCTGGTCATTGTGTCCTTGGGCAAGACACTTTACCCTACTGCCTACTGGTGTTGGCCGATGGAGCGATATGGCAGCCTTGCTTCTGTCAGTCTGCCCCAGGGCAGCTGTGGCTACAACCGTAGCTTGCCTCCACCAGTGTATGAATGCGAGAGTGAATGAATAGTGGCATTGTAAAGCGCTTTGGGTGCCTTGAAAAGCGCTATTTAAATCCAATCCACTATTATTATTATCTCATGGAGTCATCAGTCTCATATCAGAGCAACTGTCAGCAGGAAGGGCTTCTGATATGAAACTGCCAAAATCACGCACGTGGACCATCACACTGTGGTGGTGCCATGTTACAAGGGAGCAGCTGAAAGTAGTTAGTTCATAAATGGGAGAATTAGTGCCTTCTTCACTATTTTGTAGATGAAGAGTTTCTAAAATATTCAGATGAGCCCATCTGACAATAACAACCACGCCAAAGTCACTTCCCCTTTCTTACTTATTCTTAGCTAAACTATACTATTTCTTCATATTCAATATACCTTAAATGGACTGGTACTTATATAACACTTCTATACTCTGTTTTGAGTGCATCTCCTGAGCCACAAGCATTCAGGTTCATTTGTTGCTTAGTAGTGTAGCATTTCACTAATTATTGGAGGAGTTTCAGTTATTAGTCATGATGGAAGAAAGGCTTTACCCATATTCTACAGCCGTTTCTACTATCTGAAATGTGAAGACGGGATAAACTTTAAGTCACTGGATTCATCAATATGAATTTAATAAACACAGCTGTTGTAAAAAAGGAAGGAAATGCCATGCCTTGGAAAGCAAAGTCTAGACGCTTTTCTTTCCAAGCTCCTTAGACTACGATGACCTGGATGACTGAGAACCTTCACAGACTAATACTGGATCACATTTTTTTTTGCTGTTTGGAATAGAAAAATTAAAAACATAAACATGCACAGGTGAACACCAAAAATTTATATATTAAAAGGTTATTGCAGGTTAACATGCCAAAGGAGTTCTAAAGAAAGAAGGAAGTCGACTCAGACTGCTCCCTGTCCTGGAATCTTTGATAGTTTGGCAGCTTTTCTTAGAAACAGGTTTCAGTGTTGCTTTTGTGCTGGCTCCTCCCCTTCCACAGACTCAGCTCACAGAATGCTGTGAGTTGAGTTGAGCTGCTTTTGCCCAATATCTGGTGATTCACTGCTGTTGAGAGGAGAAATGGCACAGAGACTAAATCAGTTGGATTCAGAGAAATTCTCTTGTTCAATCTGTTTGGAGCTACTGCAAATTCCAGTGACTATTCCCTGTGGACACAGCTACTGCTTGAACTGCATTAAAATCCACTTTGATGATGAGGACAGGAAGCAAATCCACACCTGCCCTCAGTGCAGGAAGACTTTCACACCAAGGCCTATCCTGGAGAAAAACATCTTGTTGGCAGAGCTGGTGGAAGACATGAAGAAAACTGGACCCCAGGCTATTCTGGCTGATCACTGCTATGCTGGACCTGAAGACGTGTCCTGTGATGTCTGTACTGGAATGAAGCTGAAAGCCAGCAAAACCTGTCTGGTCTGTTTAGTTTCTTACTGCAGGAAACACCTACAACCTCACCATGATGTTGCCCAACTAAGTAAGCATACACTTGTTGGGCCATTCAAGAAGCTCCAAGAGAACATCTGTTTTCGCCATAATGAGGTGATGAAGATTTTTTGTCGTACTGATCAGCAGACTGTCTGCTATCTCTGCTTGCTGGATGAACATAAAGGCCATGAAACGGTCCCGGCTGAAACAGAAAGGACAGAGAAACAGAAAGAGCTCGAGGTGAGACAACTAAAAATCCAGCAGAGTATCCAGAACAGAGAGAAAGATGTCAAGCTGCTTCAGCAACAGGTGGAGGCCATCATTAGCTCTGCTGATAAAACAGTGGTGGACAGTGAGAAGATGTTCACTGAACTGATTAGTCTCATTCAGAATAGAAGCTCTGATGTGAAGCAGCAGATCAGATCCAAGCAGGAAACTGAAGTGAATCGAGTCAAAGAGGTTCTGGAAAAACTGGAGAAAGAGATCGCTGAGCTAAAGAGGAAAGATGCAGAACTGGAGCAGCTCTCACACACTGAGGATCACAACCAGTTTCTACACACCTACCCCTCACTGTCAACACTCACTGACTCTACACCCTCATCCAGTATAAGCATCTGTCCTCAGAGGTACTTTGAGGATGTGACAGCAGCTCTTTCAGAGGCCAGAGATAAACTACAGGAATTTCTGAGAGAGAAATGGACAAATTCCTCACTAAAAGTCACTGAAAAGGATGCTCTGCTCTCACCACCAGAGCCAAAGACCAGGGCTGGATTCTTAAAATACTCCAGTGAAATCACACTGGATCCAAACACTGCATTTCCACATGTGTTATTATCTGAGGGCAATAGAAAAGCAACAAGGGTGAAACAAAAACAGGCTTATTTTCATCATCCAGATAGATTCAGTGGATGGGAGCAGGTCCTGAGTAGAGAGAGTCTGACTGGGCGTTGCTACTGGGAGGTGGAATGGAGAGGGGGAGGAGTCGGTGTAGCAGTTGCATATAAGAATATCAGAAGAATAGGGAAGTCATATGAATGTTTATTTGGTTTCAATGACAAATCATGGGCATTATGTTGTGACACAAACAGTTATGTATTTTGGCACAACAATGTACAAACTAAGCTCTCAGGTCCTCGGTCCTTCAGAGTAGGGGTCTACCTGGATCACAGTGCAGGCATTATGTCATTCTACAGCATCTCTGAAACCATGACCCTCCTCCACAGAGTCCAGACCACATTCACTCAGCCTCTCTCGGTTGGACTTTGGCTTTGGGTAGATGGAGTCACTGCAGAGTTGATTCAAATCAAATAGAAGGACAAGTTCATTTTGATCCCTGATCATTATGTATACCTCTAAATGAGGCTTTTTCTGAAGCATTCAGTGGGCGACAGATCTGAGAATAATTTTGCAGTGATTACAACTGTACTTATATTTATATAAATATAAATCAGAATTTGTTATTATAGCTAACATGAGTTAATGTGAGTTTAAATTATGCTACTTTTTATATTCAGCATACTTTAAATCATTAATCTGTCTAGTTTAGTCTGGTTAGTGGTTTTATTCTGTGTAACTCTGTGGCTGTCCTAGGCTAAGTGCAAAACATGCATTGGAGCTGTAAAGATTCATCTGTTAGTGAATGATTAGGCATTTTATTGTTTTATCATTTTACTCACAAAAGTAAAATAATGAGTACTCTGATTTCTAAAATGTAAAAAATAATTTTCCTTTTCATATATGATTGTAAACCTAATGTGGCTTCAACTTTTAAAATGTAACCAAAATTTGGATCCTGGAGTTGTTTGAGATTATAATGACAATTATATGGATATACTTTTCTTGCATTTATAGTTACAAATATGTGTGTATGTCTAAATTAATATAATTTTTCACGTAAAAATGTGATGTCACTTCATGATTTAACAATGAAAATGAAATAATACCAAATGATCTAAAAGCTACTTTCAGCTGCCCCTTTATTCACAAACAGTGATCACAGCAGGTAGCTCCCCATGTATGGAGAAGGTCAGGTATATGCTATGATTTCAAAATAAAAAATGATTACAATTAATACAAAGATAACAAGAACAGCAACATTCAAAAGAAAATGAGTGTTATATATCGAGGAAAATAAAAGAGGGATGAAATTGCATCATAAGTTTATAAAAAGAACAACTAAAGTACTGACTTTGAAATTGTGATTTACAAATACAAAACTGGTAGTATTTAAAAACATATCTTTTGTCATTTCTTCAGTACTTTGCCATTCATACCTCCCTGAAATGTAAAGTCAATTAAACTATTGACAAGTCTTTATTAGACCTAACACAGCTTTTCAGTTGGCATTCTTTTTACATTTGACTACAGTTCAACTCCAGCTACAGTCATAAGTAAGCAAACATGAACGAAGACTATGTGCTGCCTTAAGACGTTCAAGGATCAATCAGTGTCGATTACCAGAATGAAAGTGTTTTATGGATAAAATTGTAACTCCTGTGGGAAAAACAGAATGACGTTCTGTATGTTTTCATTTCAATTTGGCCATTAAAATATTACTTTTTTAAAAATAAAAGCTAGGATAGACTTTTTTGTTTAGAAGATGGTGTAAACACTGTAAATAGTTATTTTAAATGTTTAGCTCTATTCACTCCAATTTACTGAGGACCATCTTGAAAATGTCCTGAATTGAAGCCATTTTCAGAACTATAACAGGAAGGGAAAAGACTTCTTAGATTGGTTTTGGTGTTTCTGTGTGAAATCAGTAAAAGCATGAACATAATCGCCATCTAGTGGCAGAGAAAGGGAATTAAAACACTTGGTGAATGAGCTGCCACAGCAGTGGTCCAATCTTCTACTGTGTTAGGAGTATTCAGATAATTGTGCACATAACCAAAATATGGTACAAATTTCAAGTACCAATTAAGAACAACAATATATAGCAATTTTCATTTCATAACAAATAAACATGTAAAAGGGGTTGAT
The DNA here is from genome assembly GCF_057381915.1 of Diplotaxodon limnothrissa. Taxonomy (NCBI): domain Eukaryota; kingdom Metazoa; phylum Chordata; class Actinopteri; order Cichliformes; family Cichlidae; genus Diplotaxodon; species Diplotaxodon limnothrissa. The sequence goes on along the minus strand of NC_140609.1, from coordinate 12,405,650 downwards.
GATATAAAACAGCTCTGTATCAAAGGCAGTGTGGAGTAAGCAGACCTGCTTCTGTTCACTCTGAAGATGAAGCTACTTTAAGAAAACCCTCAGAGTCCCAGAGCTTCTTTCTTCACGCTGCAACCCAGCAGGACATTTCCAGCATCCACACACTCTGACACACACGGTGCTAAAAACACAAAACAGATATTAAAATAATGATTGTGGGAGGAAAGCTGTAGAATGAAACAGTTTTTTAAAGCTGTTATTTTATCTGTTACAATCATTGCTAGTACCATTGTGAGCACAGAGCCACGAGGCAGCCTTCATAGCCAGAAGCTCCCACTCGTCCTTTGCATCCATCTTGAAACCATGAAGCCAGATCAGAGCCAGAATGGTGGCCCACACTTCACTGCTGGTCTAATTCCCCAAATCAAAATCAATCAAATAAACCAGACAGAACACACATTTTACTTTCTACAACCAGTAATATTACATATGTTTGTGTACTTCTTTGTCACACGGGGTCACCAAGGTGGGCAGCTCTGCATATTTGATTTGGCAGATTATTACACTGGATGCTCTTCCTGATGAAATCCCAAACAGTGATGTCATAAATGCTCTAAAATAATGTGCTGACATGTTTTTACAACAACTGATGAGGAAAATAATTTCTGCTGCCGTGTGGTTTCTGGATAATATCAGACGCTGGTGCAGCTCAGTGGGAGGTTAGGAGTGTGATTACCACCAGTGTTTTAGCTTCTGATATGCAGATGTTTATTCTCAGGCTGTGAGGCAGGCCTACGTTTAGTTTGACTTCATTTTATATGTTTTATGGTGTGTTTTTAATTATATCATGTGTTTTTGTTCAAATTATAGAATCAAATCTGTTTTATCTCACATCATCATTTTGTGTTAATATTTAAATTGACAGCAGTGCACCTTTTCAGGCTTTGACTTTTCCACCTCCTCGTTGGTCTGTCCCAGTGCAGCAGCCAGAGCTGGATCAAGCAGCCAGCAGCCAGACGCCTCCTGCAGGGAGACTAACTGCAGCAAAGGGTCTCTGGGTGGCTGCTCAGGAACAGCAGCTGGAAAATCTAAGATGCAATAAAAACAAAACCCGATTATGGTGCTAGATGACAAACAGAACTCTACATGATAACTCAGTGCATAAAACACCGCACTGTAAACTATGCAACAGATAAATATTGTTTTTCACTTGAAAATTACATCTTAAAAATGTAATCATTACATAAGAGCTCCACATCAAACATCAAATGTTTACAACTGTCTGAACTCACTAATAAAGATAAAAACTGTCAACACCACACCATCAGCTACCGTGGTCTTAATGAATACCATCTGAAAGTAATCAAACTGATGAGATGAAAGCTTGATACGATGTAAACTATGCATTTCACATACTATACTGTGAAAATATATCAACAATATATTAAATTCAGGGGCTTAAAACAGTGTTTAAATCCTTGTTTTCATTTGATCTACTGGAATATAAGACTAATAGATTATTCTATAGGAGAAAACTGGAAAACTCATTATCTAAGCAACTGAACTAAACATTGTACAGTCACTTCCACTTAGCGTTAAATTCCCTTCATGTCTACCAATATAAGAAAAATAGAAATGAATAAGTACTTAGTATTTTATTGTAACCCAGCAAATTGTAAATGATGGTTTGACAAATATTAAGAAAGTCCCTGAGCCCCCACTCTCGTGTGAGCGCTCTGTGACTGCCCTTGCTGCAAGTAAAACTGTGTGTTTCCACTCTCTGACTCTCTACTGAAGAAGTGTCTTTAGAATACATCTCTTGACAGACACATATTAAGAAAATAAAAATTTCCATCAGCTGACTTTAGACAAAAACTACATGTTAATTAAAATTAAATACATGATCTCAAGTTGTTACATTTCCTTCGTGCTTTTGCTGCCATCATTGTTCTTGGGTCTGCATCTGAAATTGTTAAACCATAAAAAAGTTTTTTGAGGTAATTACAGATAATTCCTTAAGATATAGTATCTAAATGCACAGATTTGTCAAAAATAGTCATATTAACTTACTCATGGCCATTGGAGCAAATATAGGTTTGGAGTCTAACTTATTAAAGAAAAATAAAACTGGCAACACCCCAGCATCAGTTAAAGTGGTTTTAATGAATACTATCTGAAGGCAATCAAGCTGATGAAATGAAAGCTTGATACGCTGTAAAGTATGTGTTTCGCATGTTTTACTGGGAAAATGTATGGCCAATAAATACATACATAAATACACATAATCAGATTAATTTAATATGATTTATTGGAATATAAGACTAAAAGATTATTCAACAGGAGAAAACTGGGTCTCAATATCAAAGTAACTGAACTAAACATTCTCCAAAAAGTTGATTCTGTTCATCTGGACGTAGCGTTTTGTGGGAGAAACGTTTCGTCACTCATCCAAGTGACTTCTTCAGTCTCAGCTGAGTCACTTGGATGAGTGACGAAACGTTTCTCCCACAAAACGCTACGTCCAGATGAACAGAATCAACTTTTTAAAGATTTACTTCCCTGGATGATTGAGAATGCATCAAGATGAACTAAACATTGTTATACAGTTACTTCCACTAAGCATTAAATTTCCTTCATATCTACTAAGACAATGCATGCTAATTTTTTTTCTTACTTTATTCTAACCCAGCAAATTATAACTGATGGTGTCACACCCATTAAGAAAAAAAGAATTTCTTTCAGTTGACCTTTTGAAAAAACACACATGTTAAAACTAAAATACATGCTCTCATTTTTTTTTAAACTTACCTTCCATTACCTTTTGTTTCCTCCCGTTCATGAAGAATCCTTTTTAATTGGTAAACACAAAGCAACATTTTTGAGGTAATTACACAGAATGCCTCAGCAATAGTATCTGAATGCATGAATTTCACAAAAACAGTCATATTCCAAGAAAAAAAAAATCATAACCTTTTCACTTCCCGATTTAATACAATGTAAGAAATGTGCACTATTGTGCCCCTCTGCCCTTAGCATACACACTCCATGATAATATTCTTTTGGCTGTCAGAGACACAAACATTCCCCTGACATACATGTTGCTATGGACCACATTACCAGCTCCTACATGTAATAGCTCACATCATTTCCTCTGTGTTTAACAGATCACAGAAATGGCCAAATTACAAGTACAAAATATGGATTCTCACATTCATGAAAGTTGATTTTTATTTTAGGGTAACCCTAACCCTTTCCCCCCCCCCAAATGTACAGATACACACATCTACACATTAACATAGACTGTGCAGATGTGTCATTTAGGTTTTACTTACCCTTTAATTTACACTCTATAATGTAAAAAATAAAGAAAGAATTAAACAAACAAAAAATAGAGTCAGTACATTTATCAGAATTTGTTAAAGAACACTTAATTACTGATGTGTTAAAATACAAATAGAAAACAAATAGTATAAAAGTATTTAAATGTACATCACTGTCACCTTTCTAATCCAAATCTTGATTTCTTGTAACAAATACTTTAAAGTCAATGTCATTTTTTGCTTTTGGATCATCTGAACCACACTCAGATATTCTGCTCTTAAACGTATCATTGTACTTCACATTCATCTCTTTATCTTTAAGGAAAGCAAATAACCATGAAAAAAACATTAATCTTATGATGTAATTTCTTCACATCATACTAAGTTTCTGGAGTCTTACAGCAGGTTAGACTATTACTACAATATTTAAACTATATTTAAATCTACATGTTGATAAACACCACCTATATTTAATCATTCAAGTTTGGACACATTGACTCATTAAAGGGTCTTTTTCATTGTTTTTACTCTTTTGTGCAGTTAAGAAGAAAACAGCTCTTTATTGAAGGAGCTACATATAGATATACGACCTTCTATGAATTGTAATAGAATCACATATTTAATATATTACATTTCTAATTATTTAATAATTCAAAAAAATTCACAGGAAGGAATTGTTTGCATGCCTTTAGTGGCTGACTAAGGACACAGCCAGTTACAGCAACTATCAAACAGCAAACAAATACTGCAGCAAATGTGCAGTAAATGTTCGACATTTAACATTTCAAATCAGCTCAAATACTAATATGTTTGTTTCTTTGTTTTGATTATCAGAAATGCACATGTGTGTAGATGTGTGTTGTCACTCAGCTTCTACTTACCTGGATCACCACGTAATGCTATGTAAAAAAAAAAAAAAAAATCCGGTTTAAAGTTTACAACAAGCTGAACAAATTAGAGAAAAATAACAACTGGCATTACCACAACCTCCATCTTTTAACTTTATTAATGAACCTTAAACAGGTTGAGGTTTTCAGGTAAAAAGCTCCACTTTGGGACACAGCCCATTACAAAGGCTATTAAAGCAAATACTGCAGCTATTTGCATTTAACATTTCAAATTAGTTCAAATACAAATGTGTTGGTTTCTTTATTTTTATTCTACAGAAATGCACGTGTGTGTGTGTGTGTGTGTGTGTGTGTGTGTGTGTGTGTGTGTGTGTGTGTGTGTGTGTGTGTGTGTGTGTGTTTAGATGCTTGTTGTTGCTCAGCTTTAACTTACCCCACCCAAGTGGAGCCAAACTTGGCACTATGCAAAAAAAAGAAAAAAAAAAAAACAAGAAAAAAACAAAACAGGCGGAACATATTAGAGAAAAATGAAAACGCCACATCCAGCTTTAAAATGTATTAATCAACCTCAAACAGGCTGAGGTTATCAGGTAAAAGTCTTCGCTTTGGGACAAAGCCCATTACAAAGGCTATCAAAGCTATATACAGTATTGAGCTCCTATGTAAACGATAAAAAAACAAAACGGCCCTGGATATGCAAATACAACACAAATAGTACAAACACCTATAAATATACACAATGTTTATCTGTTTAGTCTGATTGTTCCATTTTCATGTCATAACCAGAGATGGACAGTAACAAGTTACTGTAATCTGAATACTTTTTTCAAGTAACGAGTAAAGTAAGGGATTACTAATGCAAAAAAGGTAATTCGATTACTGATACTTTCCCGTAAGCACACTGCTTTACTCAAACCGTGATTTTTTTTTGTGAGTGTCTCATGACAATGACGTAAGCGAGTGTGACATTCGTGAGAACAGCTGTGTGCAGATCAACAAGGGATAATATATCAAGTGCGGGAGAGAGTATGAGCATGCAGTGCTTAAAATGTGAAAGTACTGACCTTACTTTGAGTTTGATTCCCATGCAGTGATTCCGTTCACTGCATGGGAAGAAACCTAATCTTCTTTTTACAGCGAAAAAACCCCTAAACTTCCAAGCAAGCAACGAGTATGCTACCACAGAATGGGAAATTCACAGAGAAAGTCTCCGATTCTTCAATTGACATGACCGCTGCGACACACCTGCACCAGGGCAAACTTCCGCCTGCCCCACTCCTGCTATACAGGTGAAAATAAGAGCAACAGGATCGCTAGTCCTTGATTTTACTCATTTTCTGCTGTGTTTTACTTGCATCTATTGAAAGAGTGAGTGTAAACACAAAAAACCTTATTTTATGTGCTGGAATGTGCAGAAAATAGGTTTAAATGTTAAACAAATTTCTTCCAGTCAGAGAATGTTGCATGTAATTTAACTTTTGCTTGATGCATAAAGTTAAAAGATTAAAACTCATAAAACAAGTTTTTGTTTTTTTGTTTTTTTTAAAAAGAGTTTTCCATTTGATTACATTTTATATGATGGATTATGCAGAAAAAGTAGAATTGGGCTGAAAGATCTATTGCTTTATCACCTATTCAGGTTGTAAATCATGTTTTTTTAAAAGTAACTAATTACTTTTGAAAATAGGTAATCAGTAAAGCAACAGGATTACTTTTTGGGGGAAGTAATGAGTAATTAGTTGCTGATTACCTTTTTCAAGTAACTTGACCAAAACTGGTCATAACTTTCCTGACATGTCTGCCAGTAAAATTTCCTCACCTGCATCCTGTTATCTGATTGGTCCCTGCTTTATGTATACATCATGCTTAAAACTCTAGTTTATGTAATTATCAATTTCTAATGTGTTCCCTAGTGTTTTTTCTTTCCACGTGGCCATTATGCATTAAGCACTGTCTGCCACAAAACCACTCAGCCTCGGATCATAATAAAAAAAAAAAATCTCCCCACAGGATCAGATAACAAAAATAAATAAACTGGTAAAAATAACTAAATAATTCTAATATTAATGCAGTGCCTCACATGTAGTATTATAAGTAGTATTTAAAGTGTAAAAGATGTTCACCAATATTCAGAAACTTAAACTCCCATGGAGTCCAGATGAAACATACAGGGAGTGCAGAATTATTAGGCAAATGAGTATTTTGTCCACATCATCCTCTTCATGCATGTTGTCTTACTCCAAGCTGTATAGGCTCGAAAGCCTACTACCAATTAAGCATATTAGGTGATGTGCATCTCTGTAATGAGAAGGGGTGTGGTCTAATGACATCAACACCCTATATCAGGTGTGCATAATTATTAGGCAACGTCCTTTCCTTTGGCAAAATGGGTCAAAAGAAGGACTTGACAGGCTCAGAAAACTCAAAAATAGTGAAATATCTTGCAGAGGGATGCAGCAGTCTCAACATTGCAAAGCTTCTGAAGCGTGATCATCGAACAATCAAGCGTTTCATTCAAAATAGTCAACAGGGTCGCAAGAAGCGTGTGGAAAAACCAAGGCGCAAAATAACTGCCCATGAACTGAGAAAAGTCAAGCGTGCAGCTGCCAAGATGCCACTTGCCACCAGTTTGGCCATATTTCAGAGCTGCAACATCACTGGAGTGCCCAAAAGCACAAGGTGTGCAATACTCAGAGACATGGCCAAGGTAAGAAAGGCTGAAAGACGACCACCACTGAACAAGACACACAAGCTGAAACGTCAAGACTGGGCCAAGAAATATCTCAAGAGTGATTTTTTTTTTTAAGGTTTTATGGACTGATGAAATGAGAGTGAGTCTTGATGGGCCAGATGGATGGGCCCGTGGCTGGATTGGTAAAGGGCAGAGAGCTCCAGTCCGACTCAGACGCCAGCAAGGTGGAGGTGGAGTACTGGTTTGGGCTGGTATCATCAAAGATGAGCTTGTGGGGCCTTTTCGGGTTGAGGATGGAGTCAAGCTCAACTCCCAGTCCTACTGCCAGTTTCTGGAAGACACCTTCTTCAAGCAGTGGTACAGGAAGAAGTCTGCATCCTTCAAGAAAAACATGATTTTCATGCAGGACAATGCTCCATCACACGCGTCCAAGTACTCCACAGCGTGGCTGGCAAGAAAGGGTATAAAAGAAGAAAAACTAATGACATGGCCTCCTTGTTCACCTGATCTGAACCCCATTGAGAACCTGTGGTCCATCATCAAATGTGAGATTTACAAGGAGGGAAAACAGTACACCTCTCTGAACAGTGTCTGGGAGGCTGTGGTTGCTGCTGCACGCAATGTTGATGGTGAACAGATCAAAACACTGACAGAATCCATGGATGGCAGGCTTTTGAGTGTCCTTGCAAAGAAAGGTGGCTATATTGGTCGCTGATTTGTTTTTGTGTTGTTTTTGAATGTCAGAAATGTATATTTGTGAATGTGGAGATGTTATATTGGTTTCACTGGTAAAAATAAATAATTGAAATGGGTATATATTTGTTTTTTGTTAAGTTGCCTAATAATTATGCACAGTAATAGTCACCTGCACACACAGATATCCCCCTAAAATAGCTCAAACTACAAACAAACTAAAAACTACTTCCAAAAACATTCAGCTTTGATATTAATGAGTTTTTTGGGTTCATTGAGAACATGGTTGTTGTTCAATAATAAAATTATTCCTCAAAAATACAACTTGCCTAATAATTCTGCACTCCCTGTATGAGGTTAACAATTGCGATATTTCTGCGCACAAGAGGTCCTTGAATCACTTTGCTGTTGACTTTGTTGACAGCAATGAAGGCAGTGAAAGAACTGCTCACTCCTGATTGGACACTGAGCTGCACCACTTTCTCGTTCACTCCTCCATCTTGCTGTCCTTTGCGATCTCTCGCTTCCATCTCCATGGAGCGAATCAGAGTCAGAGCACCCAACCTGTGGACTGTTAGTCTGCAGACAAGAACGAAAACATTACGGGGTCATAACGTTTGTCATTTTGCTACATTACATTTTGTTAACTACATTACATTTTTGTTACACTCTGGGTTTTACCTTTGACACTGGCACCCCAATAGATTCTTCCATATGCTAGAAAAATGCATGAAAATATACTACTCAGTGCTTTTGCACAAAACTATAACGATTTCCTTTCTAGACGGGGACTAAGGTTTATATAACATATAATACACAGATATATATAAAAATTTAAAAAAACACCCAGCACGCCCATGCGGGCGGTTTATCCTTCAAGCTCGGGTCCTCTACCAGAGGCCTGGGAGCTTGAGGGTCCTGCGCAGTATCTTAGCTGTTCCCAGGACTGCGCTCTTCTGGACAGAGATCTCCGCTCCGAGCCGGCACGCCTTCATATTTATCTGTCTCGCTCATGTCTGCGGTAGGCTTGCTTAGCATAGGGGGTCTAGCCTTAGGACCCTTACGCCATTGTCCGGCAGCCTCGCCTCTGTCAGTGCACCCCAGGGCAGCTGTGGCTACAATGTAGCTTGCCATCACCAGTGTGTGTGTATTACATGTTTGGAAAGCTGAACCATAGAGCCTTTATCCACAAATTGCAAACACATGGATCAGTGGTGACCAGCCAACCAAAATTATCCCATGAACACAGCAGATTCCTTAATGCTCCTCAATCTGCTTTCCCTGTCCTCATGACCTCTTGGGTGTGTTGTGCTGATGGCGTAGTGAGATCATATTATCTTATGCCACGTTAAACCCCTAATTAAAGATTGTGAAATCATTATGTAGTTTTAGTTTGCATTATGCTCCTGACTTAGAAGAAGGTGATAATTATTACAGTTATTAAACTGATTTGTATTACATTAGACTTCTAATCTATTGTGAATGAATGATATTGTTTTATGATGCATTATACTGCTGAGGTATAAGAAATACTGTTTTCAGAGAGTCATCGCCTTATTTGTCTGATTAGAAAAGAACAGAACATACTGCACAGGTAGCCAAGGTCATAACTTAGGCTCACTGAGAGAGAGAAAGAATGTGGATGTTTAGGTTTTATGACTTTGGAGGGGGGCTGAGGGTATAAGAATGTGAGAAACGCTCAGACACTATGAGATCTGGCGGACACCCTCCTGCGCTCATCTCCCCTCCGGATGGTTTATGCTCAAAAGTGTTTTATGGATTAATGAGAATTGTATGGAATAAAATGATTGTTGATTGAGCATTTATACACCGAGTGTTGTCCTTCCTTCAGCCCAAAGATCAAAAGAACTGGAGATTTTAACAGCATCAAACAAAAACCTTGGATTAGGTTTATTACCAATAATTAAACCAATAAAATAAGATGATGTAGTATCTTTTATGAATTTGTTAAATATGGTCCTTCATATGGTGTCATTATCCTCATTCATAATTGTGTTTATGTCTTACTTTTGGTTGCATCCTGTCAGTCCCTGTGATGAACTGAGCGTGACCTCCTCCTTCCTTGGCCATCCCATTAATGAGGGCAGAGCTGGCCCCTTCCCCAATCCCAAAAGAGAAACACCTGCAACACAACATGTCTGTGAAGGTTCTCAGTCATCCAGGTTATCGTAGTCTAAGAAGCTTGGGAAAAAAAGCACCTGGTCTTCTTTAAGTTTGTTTAAGTTTTCTTGAGGATGTTTCACAACTGACAAAGCTTCTTCAGTTCTAAGAGAAATTGCTCTTAGAACTGAAGAAGCTTTTTAGCTTGCTTTTCTTTCAAAGCTCCTTAGCCTGGAAATACAACAGTTTTCTTTAAATCCACAGAAAATTGTTGTATTTGCAGTTTTCTATGGAACTGTGTAGATATTCGTGTGTTTGTGGTTTTACCTGTGAGAACCTGAGTTCTTCTTCACCAGATCGATCACTTCTTTGGTGTTCCCCACCTCTCCATCAGTAAAGACAAACAGCTAAGAACATAACATGAAAAAAATAACCCACCTTTTTATATCAAAGTGGTTTTTATCTAGCTAATGTTTCTAAAGTCGGCAGTAAATTAATGTAAGCCAATGTGTATATTAGCTGTCACGGTTAACTGGGAATATAGGGCTGGCTGTAAATATGTTTGAAGGGCTCCAGGATTTCTTTTCTATGTCTAAGCATTTTCTGTCATTTTTCACACTCTGCTCTGTGTATTGGGGCTCAAGAACACATTTCCATGCAGCCAGAGATCAAACCACAAACGTTGTGATGAGCAGATTATCTGCTGCACAACCTGAGCCATAACCACCCTAGGAAAGTGTCCCACTGTATGTGTTACCTGTCTGGGCTGATTGGGAATGTAGGGCTGGCTGTAAATATGTTTGAGGGGCTGCAGGATCTCTGTTCCTCCAAGATCAGCCTCCATCTGCTCAACTTTCTTCAGAGCCTCCTCCATGGTCTGCTGGCTGTACTCCACACTCTTACTGCCATCACATAAACACATGCATCAAAAAAGCCATTCAGATATTTTAACCAAGACAGCATGGCCTTTCCTTGGGCTGGCTGATATGAGGGAGAGACTCACGGGAAGATGTGTTCATATATGGACCCAAAACTGTAAATGTTGAAATAGCAGCCCATTGGTAAGCTCTTCAACAGGAGCAGCAGAGTGTCATTAAGAGAACAGGGAAAAGATGGTGAGCCCACTGTGTAAGAGGAACATTAAAAAAGTGTTTTATAACTTTAACATCATAAGTACCCTGGCACTGCTCATCCAAGATTCCTGCTGCTCAGTGTTATTCGTAGCACAGTCCATACTTCCAGATCGATCCACTACGAACACAAACTCTCCACATGAAGCCATTGAAGACATCACAGACTGGGGTAACTCAGGGTACAGACTCACCATCACCACTGGATCAGAGAGCCTGAAAAGCGAGATAATTTTTTATTCTATTTTTTTTTAAACAACCCCACTTAGTGTTTATTCAAACATATATAACTCCTGAGTTGACGAGTAAAGATAATTAACTTTTTATTTGCAAATTGTAACTCATTTTCACTCACCCGGCTCAGCAGAGGCCTGTCCTGCCTCCACCACAGCAGTGGGCTGGTGGGCGTCTTTGTAATAAATCAGCAGTTCAACATCTCTGTCAAACTTGTGTCCTGCAGCCAGCTTGACCTGCACACCACAAACACATTCATATTTATTCATCAGTAATAAGTAACAACCACACACAGCAGACACATCAGCACTCTACCTACCGTGGCCTGGGTTTGATCAGTGTTGAGGTACTGCAGAGGGTCCAGGGAACAGTTGGACTCTACTTTAGAGATTGGACGAGGAGAGGACACTCGGGCAGAAAAAGACAGACTGTAGGGCACCAGAGAGGCTGGAACAGAAGTCACCTGGACACCTGCACCTTCACTACCTGTACTTGACATGAGATTGAATAAAAACCCTTTGATCCAGTTGTAACTTCAAATGATATCAAAAGAAATTCCGATAGTAAAATGCCATTATAATAAAAACTAAGGAGAAATCAAATAATTGAACATTTTTAAAGGCCAGAATCAATGCAAAATGAAACCCATCCCACAACATTTTTTCTGAGCTTGTAAACAAAGGTGATAATGAAAACAAAGTTATTTTGCAGTAAATTTTCCACCGAATATTTTTGTGTTATATTGAACTCATTGTCAATGTAACTTTTATATATCCATCACAACTTCTGAAAAAAAATATTTCTGTTTTATTCTAGAATTTTTATGTTTTTACAGACAGAAAAAGAGTGGAAATTTCCCCACCACCTTACATGCAGAAATGAAACTTTTTTCTGTTAAAGTGCCATCTGCTTTCCTACCCTGAGGTTGGTATCGAGGGTTGAGCACAGCAGGCAGACAGAACCTCAGACCATCATCAGCTTGCACAGCCAGCTCAGTGACGTACTCCAACCTGATGGAGGCGCTCTCTCCTGGAGGCAGACTGCCCACACTCAGAGAGAATATATCTGGACTCTCATCACTCTCCTCCAATAGGAAGGCCTGCTGACCGGAGCTCAGAGCATCATCATACTCCTCACGAGCCTGAAGCACAGGTGACACATGTCAGTGACATTCACTGTGATGGGAGTGTGTGAATGTGTGTGTGAATGGGTGGGTGGCTGGATGTGTAAAGTGCTTTGGGGTCCTTAGGGACTAGTAAAGCGCTATACAAATACAGGCCATTTACTGTGTTTATTTTGAAGCTCACTTATAATCAGGTTATATTTACTGTCCAGCTCACCTTCTGTTTCTCCTTCACCTCAGCTACAATCTGTGTCTGTCCAACCTGAGCACTGAAATGACAGACAGCAGCATCTCCAGGCAGAGGGAAGACAAAAACAGCCTCTAATGGTTTGTCCTCCTTGTTCTCGTAGTTCAGAGTGGAGACCACTGTAGCCACATGGTCCCTCACCTCCAGCTCCACCTCAATGCTCTTCAGAGGAACTGACAGAGAAACAAAATCATCCAAGCTAGTAAATGCTAATTCAAGTCAAAATCTGCTCTTCCTCGTGTTCATTCATGTCTCCATGCATCTTTAAGGAACGTTTTGATGTGTATGAGCATAAATGTTTTGATGTTTATCTGGCTCTTACCTGCTTCCTTCTGGGAATTTAGCAGACCACAGGATCTATTCATTGTATTCTATACAAAAGACAACCACCACAGAGATTTAATTTAAATAACTGTTAAAAATAAATCATTAAACTAATGTTTCTGTGATTTTGGTACCAGAATTCAAATATGATTAAGGTGGATGAATCTAATCTGGCCTTTCCCCAAATGTCCTTACATATAATTCGGATTAATGATGCACTTAGAGTTTAATAGTAAAAGTGAAAACAACAACAACAACAACACATGGATCATGGGAAAGCACATTTATCGGCTGAATGATTTTACAAGCTGAAAATTATTCTAATCAATTTTTAACCTGGGCAGCACGGTGGCACGGTGGTTAGCACTGTTGCCGCACAGCAAGAAGGTCCTGAGTTCAATTCCAACATCAGGCCGGGGTCTTTCTGTGTGGAGTTTGCATGTTCTCCCCGTGTTTGCGTGGGTTCTCTCCGGGTACTCCGGCTTCCTCCCACCGTCCAAAGACATGCAGCTTGAGGGGATAGGTTAATTGGAAACTCCAAATTGCCATTGTGCGAATGGTTGTCTGTCCCTGTGTGTTGGCCCTGCGACAGACTGGCGACCTGTCCAGGGTGTACCCCGCCTCTCGCCCTATGACAGCTGGGATAGGCTCCAGCGCCCCCCGTGACCCTGAAAAGGATAAGCGGAAGCGAATGAATGGATGGATGGATGGAATTTTTAACCTACACCACAATTGTCAAGAAAGTAATGTACAACACAAAACAGGAAATTATGAGGGAGCATTTTTCATAAAACACTCACAGAATGCTTTACAGAATATAAAACAATAGATCAGAATCAGAAATAAAAAAGAAAAAAAATAAAACAAACAGAAATGGCAAAAGGTTTGAACAAACTAAATAAAATAGCAGGTAGGAAAGTTTGAGATCAATATCTAAATGGTACAGTGCCTTGTATAGAGGATGGGAGTAAAGCATTCTTGTCTCTTTCAGTGTTTTTGAGACCCAGAATTATAGGTCTCAAATGAACTGAGATGACAGAATGATGTCTTTTTCAAGGTCTGACCGCATAAATCTCTGTTTTCTTTTCTTGTTATTGTTTTAATATAACCAGCAAGTTGCATTACAAAGCCCAGAAAGTGACATTTCTACATATGTTTGTATGTATGCGTTTCAAGGTTGCACTGTGTGCAGGGTTCCTGCACTCATCTTGCAACCACAGACTGTGAAAGAACAAAGTTACTCTTCCAGCTCAAAGTGTTTGAAAGAAATTGGGTGGTGGCTTTCTTGTGTACCTCCTGTGGTTGGAAAGAAGCATCGACATTTGTTTCTCATGAACACTTTAAAATGTGTGAAACCGCACTTTGTTCTTTGCAGCCAAACCTGTTCTTGTTACTAATTTGGCATCACTGTGTTGAACTGGGTCACACTATGCACTTTATTGTGCATAGTGTGACCCAAATTGTGGTATTTGACAGCAACGTTCCTCGTGGCCAACTTCGTGATGCCTTTGGTTCCCTTACCAGCTCCCTTTCTGACATTGTTAGCAATCTGGGCGTGTTGTTTGACAGCTCGTTCAAACTCGATAAACAAGTGTCTGCTGTAGTTAGATCTAGTTTCTACCAACTCCGTCTCATCTCTAAGGCTAGGCAGTATGTTCCGCATAAGGACCTGGAAAAGCTCATGCACGCCTTTGTGACCTCAAGGCTGGATTACTGCAACTCACTTTATTTTGGTCTTCATTCAAAATTCTGCAGCACGCATTCTGACCAGAACTGGGAAGTTTGCCTGTATCACTCCTGTTCTAGCTGACCTGCATTGGCTACTCATAAAATACCGCATCCAATTTAAAATACTACTGCTTACATTTAAAATTACCAACAACACAGCACCGAGCTACCTTAAGGAACTCCTTAAATCATATGTTCCTGCCAGAGCATTAAGATCATCTACTGGGTTACTCTTGGTGCAGCCTAGATCTCGGCTGAAGTCTAGAGGTGACCGGGCGTTTGCCCTGGCTGCACCAGAGTTGTGGAATAACCTTCCAATTGTGATGCGGCCGTCTGATTCCATCTAATCTTTTAAATCACGGTTAAAAACCTATTTGTTTAATCTCGCCTTTCCTGCTTGTTAATGCTCGCACCTGACTTTTAGACTTACTCTATTTTTTCTTATGTTTTTATTTTGATATGCATTTTATATTACCCCTGTGTATTAGTGGCATTGACCTGTGAGTATATTTGATACTTTGCTAAGGCCTTATAATACTCGTGTTACTTCTCTGTCTCTTATGTTAAGCACTTTGGTATACCGCAGGTTTTTAAATGTGCTCTATAAATAAAGATTGTTGTTGTTGTTGTTGTAGACAAGTCCTAAAACTAGGCCTTCATATTTTTTGATTTTTAACAGTGCACTGAGATTTTTTGTTCGGCAATTTTCTTTTTTTCAAGCAGGCCTGCAATATCTGGATTGAAAGCACTACACAACATGTTGAACAATCGCAAGTGAGCTTCTCCAAAATTAAAATGGGCTCAGGAGAAAGCCACTTATTTGGGACAATCAGAAAACAAGTCCCTGTCAAAAAGGATTCAGCGAGGTAATCCAGTCTAAATTTTCTTTTCTCCTTTTTTGAAATGACGTCATTGCTGGCAGTAGAAACTTATTGCATCACAAGAGGTTCTACTGTCAGCAAATAAAAAATGGGGACTGACTGGACTGACAAAAGCTTAACTGACTTGACACCAGTATGCAAGATTGCACCTCCACCCAGACAGTGACAAAAGGGTGGATGTATGTATGTTTCTTTTTACAGGAGTAGAAAGGTGACAGCAACAGGTTGCATGGGCTTTTGGGCCGTGCTGACTTAACCTTTTAATTGCCACTTTCTGTGTCTTTGTGAATTTACCAGCAGTGTGTTATTCATGACCTTGTATTGTTTACAGTGCAGAGGTCACTGTGAGAAAGTGTGCATACAGATGCGCTGCGCTAACATCTACATCACTTTTTCCACAGCATAGGGTTAATCGTGGGATCTAATCACATGATTTACAGCAGGACATACCACTTGCTAATGTTTTTTTCTTACAACAGGGCCTGGAGTGAAGCTACTCCAGGGGAGAAGCCCTGGAATTTTTAAGAGACAATGCACAACTTTATTGTGCATGTCTAATTGTGCTAAGCTGACAGAAGGCAAAAGAGGGTTGTCCGGGGGAAGTTTTCATTTTTAAATTGCAGAGGCTGTGACATGAGGGATATGGAAGGATTGACTGAGGTGCAGATGCAGACCATGACTGGGAGAGAAGTAGTGATGGTAAATTTGATTCTTTTAGGGAGGCAGGCCATTTTTACTGAATCGAGTTTTAATGAGTCACTCACCAAAGTGAATCGGATTTTTTGAGTCATTTGATTCACTGAGTCAGTTGACCAGAGAGTGCAAAAAATTTACATTTTCACTCAAACTTAATTTGTTTCTCTTTTCATGTAAATCCCACTGCTAAGATGAATGATTCTAAAAAAAACAACTATTTTATAAAGCAAAAACATTTCTAAAATTAAGCAATTTCCTATCAAAATTGCTTAATAAACATTTATTTTGTTTATTTTTATTTTATTAGTATTTTCCTTAAATGTGTTAAATATATATTTTCTCATCTAAATGTCCACTGAGCTGTGAGCCAGGGGGCGGTAATGCGGTTGCCAACCAAGAAGAAGAAGAAGAAGCTGTGAGCCAGGAGGGAGGGGGTGAGTGAGTGAGTGATTCGTTCGCTCGCCCTATGATTCAGCACAGGAGGGAGGGGGTGAGCGAGTCCTGAGTGATTCGCTTACGCTTAAGATTCAGCACAGGAGGGAGGGGGTGAGTGAGTGAGTGAGTGAGTGAGTGATTCGTTCGCTCTATGATTCAGCACAGGAGGGAGGGGGTGAGTAGCTCAAATGTGCTGTTAGCATGTTAGCAGAGCGATGCTACTGTGAACCGAGGAGCTATTTTCTTGATGTGAGCTTCTACTCAGGGTTTTTTCTTCCAGTTCAGAGCAGAAATGCTTTTGTTAAGAAACTGGCCGTTGTTCCCCCCCCACAATTTTAATTATAAGCTAGATATATTTCTACTAAGCAAATTAGTTTGCTAACAGAAACAGGGATGAGTCAGTGAGTCAGTTGGGCTTGTGAATCATGATTCACGAGTCAGTAAAGTGATTCTCGAGTATTGAACGATTTGTTCACGAATCGAACATCGCTAGAGAGAAGGCTTCAAGAGGACCATTGAGAAGCAGGAACCATCTCCAGGACAGCAGACAAACGACAGTGGGCTGCACCACTGGGCTTCCAAAGGATTGTCACGAGGAGATTTCGCACAGCAAAATCTTAAATAAAATGAAAGAGATTTCGACGTTGAGGAAGACAACTAAAGTGTACGACTTGCTCTGCCTTAAATCTACAGCCGCGTTGAAACAGAAATCGAGGGATGAAGAGAGCGTGCTAAGCTCCAAAGGTGACAGCGCAGAGGGAGATCAGCGCTGGAATTATAACTCTGTAAATGGCACAGACACCAGGAGCCATGACCGTGACTGGGAATGACCACCTAATGCTGTTTCACTTTGCCATGCAAAGTACTTTGACACTCTGGAGAAGACCTTTCCTCTGTATCATTGTTGTTGCCATTTGCATGTGAGAGCTTAGATTGTGGGGAAGATTAAAGATGAACAAAGGGTGGTGGGAGAACAGTGAAGTGAGGATACACAGTGTGAAACTCCTTTAAGTGTACAATAATGTTGATGTGATATACACAATGTCAGGAAAGAAATTCTGGTATTAATGTGATTCTTGATTTAAGAATGAAAGGGTGGGATTGTATAGGAATTTATTTTAGTTATGTATTAATCACATTATCTTATTGTATAATGCCTTGGTGCCACTGGATTTAAACATGTCTGACACCCATACAGTAAGACAAATGGTGGGGGTGTAGTAAGGAAGTTGGGGGGAGCAGACACTCCACACGAAGAGTCTTTTGTCTCTTCGAGGACTCTGGGAGGTAGCAAGGGAGTGTGAACCTTAAGGTGTGAAACAGCTGTGTACTGCCTTTTGTTCCTGGAGAAGGTATTTAACTGAGAGCCGGGCCTCGGGGGCTTGGGTCCTGGTTGGTGTGTTGCTGCGACAGAACACTCCCCGAAGGGCACGATCGGGCCAATTGGCCTCAGCGGCTGCGGTACGGAAGTCAATAATGAACTCTGCGACACTCTGGCTCCCCTGCTGTAACCCAAGCAACCTTTCATCAGAACTGCCCTCAGATTCTGGATGAGTAAAGGTCCTTTTAAACTCACACAGAAAATCATCATACAAACAGGTTGGGAGCAGATGAGCCGACAGGTAAGCCTCAGCCCATAACAGTGCATTGCCCTGAAGCTTAGCCACCAGATATGCTACCCGAGCTGAATCGCTAGCAAAAGAACGGGGAGAATGCGTGAACGCGAGAGAACATTTTAGTAGAAAGGCAGTACAGCGACCCTGCTCCCCGGAGTACGGCTCGGGTTCTGGGAATGCAACATCGCAAAAAACGGAGCCTGAAGGGGTTGGAGCTGGGGAAGACTGGGGAGGTTCTGCCACGGGTGCAGGAGACGCAGAGGACGGGCATGGAGTAGAGGAAACAGCTGACTGAATTTCCTGCATGGAAGCTAAGATCTTAGCCTGAGTCTCGCCTATGGCTTGGCACCGGGTGTCGAGGGCCTGCAACGCTTGCTTATGAGCCCCTAAAATGGCTCCCTGCTTGGAGACTGCTGCACGTACTGGGTCTGCGGAGTCCATTTTCTGGCCAGTTAGTACTGTCACGGGGCCGAGTGGCCTGTACTGAACAGGACTCTGGTGCAGAAACCCAGAGCAGAGACAGCAGATGATGTAACAATTTATTAGGCTTAAGTGCAAAAAAGAAAACATAGCAAAGACAAAAAAAATAAAATAAGACGTGGAGTCAAAGGAGCTTGCAAAGAAAAGCGTCTGGACTTCTTTAAGTTGCTTGAAGACGTTTCACCTCTCATCCGAGAAGCTTCTTCAGTTCTAAGGTCAAATGGTGGAGAGTCCCAGATATAAACCTAGTGGGAGTATCCCCCCACAGAGGGACAAAGGACCCCCTGATGATCCTCTAATCGCCTGAGCCAAGGTGTGAAACTGGGCGTGGGTCCCAATCAGCCAGAGTTTCGGGTGAGCTCATTGTGAAACCTGGCCCCACCTTATCATGCGAACAGTCACACTGAAGAGAGAAGATAGAGGAGTTAGGGAGGTAGTGGAGGCAGCTCTGAAGTGGCCAGTTGTAAGAGTAGCAATTCTTACTTGCAGTAGGGGACATGGAGTGTTGAGAGGGGGGTGATGAGAATCCAGGGGGAGGCTGAGTGGCGTGGAAAGGCTGGCCTGAGATCCGGGGCTTCAGATGGAGTGTGATGGCAGGAGGGCAGGCAGGTGAGGCACAGAGAGATTTTCAGAATGATTGCTTGGTATCCTGAGCCCGGCGGTGGCGCGTGAGCCAAGGTGAATACAGCAAATGTGTTGATGACGAACTGACAGTGACTGAACATCAACGTGTGGTTTAAATCCCTCTGGCTTGATTGCCTGCAATAGGCTCCAGGTGTGCAGGAGCTGGACTTGGCCCTGCCCAGGGGCGGATCCCAGGTCAGTTCAGGAGCCTTATGGAAATTCCAGCCACCCACCGCAGACCATGACAGTGTGTTTCTTTTGTCCTGCTCCCCTCTCCCTTAACCAGTTGTGGCAAATGGCTGCCCCTTCCTGAGCCTTGATCTCCCAGAGGTTTCTTCCTGTTAAAAGGGAGTTTTTATTTCCCACTGTTGCCAGGTACTTGCTCAAAGAGGATCATTTGATTGTTGGGTTTTTTTCTGCATTACTTAGTGTATTTACCTTACAATATAAAGCACCTTGAAGTGACTGTTGTGTTGATTTGGCGCTATATAATTAAAACTGAATTACATCTCTGAAGAAATGTTACATGCATGTTTTGTTGCCTTTTTAAAGTGATGGGGGAATAATTGTAATGGGCTAATAAAAAGGGACAGACGTGCTCTGTGTAAAGATCAACCCTTTGACCACCATTCACTGCATCATTAATTGCTTTAACTTATAGTCCATAATGCTGTAAAAACAAAAAAAAGAAAAAGCTGAGTCATTTTCACATTTGTATTGAGGTTTGAATTCAGAAAGTCTGTTGCTGATCTCAGTAAATGTAACAGGATGTCTCTGAAAATTTACAGTTGTGGGTAAAACAGGGTGATGTGTTATTGTCAGGTTTGAGTGAATAACAGGACCCAAATGCAGGACTTCCTGAGAAGCCACAGGCAGTTTATTTACTTCACTTACTATTTATATCAGTTTGGCCAGCAGTCACGTATAGGTTCAAACAAAATGGCACGAGGCTGCAAAAATATTTATCATCTAGTAATCTTTATTAATGAAAGCATGAGTGTACCCACCAAAACACACCAAAGAACCCAACCCCTGTAACAGCAACTGGCTTCTTTTTATTCTCTATCATTCAGGTGAGCATCTGGAATAGCCCAAGTCTGGGGGAAGCAAAAAAATGAGAAACAAAACATCCACATATGCAAACATCAAACCACAATATAACACATGGAAGACATTTATATTTTGTACAAAGTCCTATGAATTATTCAACATGTGTGTACTAGAAAATGCACAGATACATAAATAACAATCTTCTTGTGGGACATGTGTGTGTGAGAGAGACACAGAGAGAGTTGCGTGTAAGAGTGTATGTCACCCCCAAATTTCACAAACAAAACACAAGGAGCACACGTCCAAAATACATTAACGATTCAAAACAAAACTAGACCGGATCTTAACAAGTCCATGAAAAGTTCAGGGGGTCGACCCAGAGGTCGACAGAACAAGAGCCAAAACAGTTCAGGAGGCCGGCCACACGGAAGGCAGTTGCGGCAACAAAGCAGGTCCGGAGGCCGGCCGTGAGGCCAGCTGCAGTGACAGAGCAGGTCTGGAGGCCGACCTCGACGCCCATGATGCCCAACTAGAGGCCTGGAAAGCGGGGGTTCTCCTGAACCCCCAGCTAACGTAGCTTGATGCTGGCCAGGCTCTCCAGAACCCCCAGCTGACAAAGCTTGATGCTGGCTGGGTTCTCCTGAACCCCCAGCTAAAACAGAAAATGCCTGGACGGGCCTCCTGGGCCCTCCAGCGGAGACAGGCAACTGAACGGGTCCCTCGGACCCTTCAGCAGAGACGGACGGCTGAAACAGTTCTCCAGAACTGCCAGCGGAGACTGACAGTGACGTGGGAGCCGCGACGTGCTGGATTGGCTCACTCGAGCTTCCAGCAGGGCGTGATTCAGGACCAGAAGTAATTGAGACCCCTGGCTGAGGGTGTAGATGAGTGGCTGACTGGATGGGTGAAAGCACTGGAGCCTGAACTGATGACAAAGCTAATGATTGCGCTACCAACTGAGCTACTGACTGAGCTATGGACTTTAACAAAGGTTGTAGTAAGTGTGGTTGTGGTAATGACTGAGCTACAGGTAGCGGGGCTGATTGTGGTGGAAGTGAAGACTGAGCTAAGGACTGCAATAAAGGTTGTAGTGATGGTGGTTTTGATGGTGACTGAGCTAATCCTCCTGAGCCTCCTGAACATGAGAAAAACTGCTGGACGGGCTCACCTGAGCCTCCAGCGGACACAGGAATGGGTGCCGGCACCAGCTGAACACCAGCCCCTCCCACCCGAGTAACTGAAACGGGTGGAGGGGAACGCTGGGCCCGAGCAGCCCTGGGAGCAGGAACAGGAGGAGAGAGAAGCTCAGGAACAGTCTCAAAATGCACAATATTGCCAACTGGGTCTGGGCATATAGTCTTTGGAAAGTGGGCAACCTCAGAAACATCCAACTGGGACACAGAACAGTCCCTAGAAGGAGCCACAATCTTAATAGATTGTAGCAAGGGGCAACTAGAGTCCTTAAGTGTCCTTGGGGAACAGACAGCCTCTTCCTTCAGAGAGCTTAAGTTACAGCCTGCAATATCCGTCCCTATCAACTGCCTGTGCCCCTGCTGAAAAGTACATGGCTGAAAGGCTGGCTTAGAAACATTAACCACCTCCCTTTCAGCTGACTTGGAAACAGAACTTGCAGTCTCCGGAAATTTCACAGCAGTCTGAATATTTCTTCCCTCAGATTTAAGGAGAGTAGTCTTGGTCATTTTAACACTGGGTTCAGATTGTACAGAATGAAAACAGGTTCTTAAATCCTCAGAGCAGGAGTTCACAGGGGTTGGATTTATTGTTTGTTACGTTCATGAGTTCAGGAGGAGCATGAGAAAAACAGTCTTTGTTGCTCACCACTGCTGATTGTCCAGACAGGGCTCTAGACTAACTTTTTGCCATGGGCGCACCAGCACAAAAATTAGGCGCACTCAGATTTTTCAACCGCATCGCTTAACACCGCAGTTTTACATGTGCACTTTTTTGGGGGGGAATTGCAGTCCATACAGATAATATTCATTTCTAAATTATAAACTAACAATCTTGTGCTTAAAGTGCTTTGTCAATATTGTAGAAAATGTTAAACTTAATCATCATCTCGGCCTCCTCTGACGACCTATTTGCTGTTGCATGCTGCTGAAAGGCAGTGGGGAGAGGGGACACTTGGGCAGTGCATTTATTGCAGCATATAATGTGTTTTCTGGATACACTGTGCTTTTTCAGCATTCAAAGATTGATGGCACTGTGTCAGAGCACTGGCTATGAATTTCAGACGGATCAGGCTTTAACTTAACAAAAAAGTTATCAATAGTTATTTTCATCTTTTCTTATTACCCACGGCTACATCCACTTCTGTCGGGCCTAGGCTGCTCACTAGGGCTGGGTATCATCACTGATTTCTATAATCCATTCGATTCCAGTTCTCAAAGTCCTGATTCGATTCAATTTAGCCTCAGACAGTCAGAAATATTATAATTCTGATCATTTATCAGTACGGATACATGTCAGACTTCATCAGAATTGTGAACATCACAGCAGATGCCTTTGTGTCAAAGTAACTGAGAATAAAACACAGAAAAACATGAAGGAGATTTTTCTGGCCTGGCTTTTTATAGCAGATAATCTTAAAAATATTCTGCAATATTCTGCAATTTTGCATAATTTCAAAAAGTTTAAATTACTTCAGTATTGAACAACAGAAAAAAATTGCCTTTCTTGTCCAAGGTCATTTAAGTGAAAAAAAGAAAAGAAAAAGACAGCGGCCGACAGCGCTGTAAACAACTGTAGACTGGTGGGTAATAAGCAAATGAATAATGCAGAAAACAGAGATTTGAGACGGGAAACTGTTCTTGAAGTACAGAGAGAGATAGAGAGAGAGCAAGCTGTGCATTAGGTGTGATTTTTATTGTGGTGGAAGCAAAACAGCAAAACTCAGAGTGAATTCATGATGACAATGTGAAGCGCAGTTTGCTGCTTCTTTTGCTGCTGGCTCGGTGAATTTGGTTGGAGAGAGACAAAACCTGCAGCTCAGCTAGCACAAAAAGACGTAAATACAGAGCAGACCCGATGCATCAGAATCGCTGAGCTCCGACAGCGTGTCCGTCTACAGGCCATCGGGTGAGAAAGCCGAGAAAGACAAAGCTGATTCTGATGCGTCGGGTCCGCTCTGTGTTTACGTCTTTGTGTGGAATCCGTGTACTTGCTCTCATTTGCTGTTTGGTGGTTGTTGAAATAGTTTTGTGAGCTTTAATCTGAGAATCTGGCGTTTCTGGCAAAACACAGTTATATTTAAAAGTCAATTCAGGATTTATCTGCTGCAACCGGTTGGGGTGAGAGAAGGAAGACAGGATAAAGACATGCTGTGGGAGACAGAGATTAATAACAGATATGATTCAATGCAGAGAGGTCTATTAATACATAGTGAGTGAGAAAGGTGACTGGAAAGGAAAAACTCAATGCATCATGGGAATCCCCGGCAGCCTACGTCTATTGCAGCATAAGGAGAATTCAGAGTCACCTGGTCCAGCCCTAACTTTATGCTTTAGCAAAAAGGAAAGTTTTAAGCCTAATCTTGAAAGTAGAGATAGTGTCTGTCTCCCTAATCCAAACTGGAAGCTGGTTCCACAGAAGAGGGGCCTGAAAACTGAAGGCTCTCCCTCCCATTCTACTTTTAAATACTCTAGGAACAACAAGTAGGCCTGCAGTGCAAGAGTGGAGTGCTCTAATAGGGTGATATGGTACTACAAGGTCATTAAGATAAGATGGGGCCTGATTATTTAAGACCTTGTATGTGAGGAGCAGGATTTTGAATTCAGTTCTGGATTTAACAGGAAGCCAATGAAGGGAAGCCAAAACAGGAGAAATCTGCTCTCTCTTTCTAGTCCCTGTCAGTACTCTTGCTGCAGCAGTTTGGATTAGCTGAAGGCTTTTCAGCGAGTTTTTTGGACATCCTGATAATAACTAATTGCAGTTGTCCAGCCTGGAAGTAATAAATGCATGAACTAGTTTTTCAGCGTCACTCTGAGACAGGATATTTCTAACTTTAGAGATATTGCGCAAATGCCGCTTTGCCGTAGCCACAGTCGCCCCGCAAATGAGACACACGCATGAATCTTTCACAGTGATAAAAAAGAACTCTTCCTCCCATTCACTGTGAAAATGATATATTTTCTTTCTTTTTTCCGCCATGTTTTCCTCATCTCTTCACCTTTGCTGGTGTTCACGGCAACTGTTTCCGTGGAGACCAGCTAGCGTTGATCTAATATTTAATAATAAACATTTTATATATATATATATTATCTCTAACAAATTGACCCCAATGCAATTGTGATTTTAAAAAAAATAGCAAGAAAAAATAAAAATAGATGCAGCTAACTGGTAAGTTGTTATGGTGAGCTATTTTTAGAACAGGCCCGCGGGCGACTCATGTAGTCCTTGCGGGCGACCTGGTGCCCGCGGGCACCGTGTTGGTGACCCCTGACCTACAGCATGCTCTAATCGCTCTAATAGGATGTTATGGTCAAAAGTATTGAACCACCAACGTTCTGCCCCCACTGCTTTCCAACATAAAATGACTATGGATTTCTATTCTTTTAAAGAAACTGAAAATAAATACATATATTAATGAAACATGTCCCATAACACGTGTTTTACACAGAATAATATTAATGTGGCCATTCCCACTCTGGGATCCCACAGTAACACCAGCATAGAAGAAATGGCTTTGATTTTGCCACCCTATTTGATTTCCATGCCACCCTCTTTCTGTAGACAGGATGTGTGAAACAGGAGTGTATGAACACCTTTACAAAGGTTCAAAGAGGGACACTCCCACTGTATCCCCCCAAAGAGGGACACTCCCACTGGGTTTAAATCTGGGACTCTCCACCATTTGACCTTAGAACTGAAGAAGCTTCTCGGATGAGAGGTGAAACGTCTTCAAGCAACTTAAAGGAGTACAGACACTTTTCTTTGCAAGCTCCTTTGACTACAATGACCTGGATGACTAAGAACCTTCACAGACATAGGTCGTGTCCAAATTCATGGGCTGCATCCTCCTGAGGACCCGGCCTTCGCGGTCTACGTGGGCCGGGTCCTCAGAAGGTCGGGTAGGCCCGAAGTAAACGGCAGTGGAATTGGACGGTCTAGCCTTCTGATTAGCGTCACCGCTGTCTCTGTGAAGTTTAATAAACTCAGCCGTCTGCTCCTTGCTATCTAAAATATAACGACACTGGCGTAAATTCTCGACTGTCTCATACTTCTGTTTAATCAGTTTCCTGTTTGATGTTTAGTCAGCTGTGTAAAAACCAAGGAGGAACCCACCCGGGGGATTGATAAAGTTTTATTTTATCTAATCTAATCTAATAACTTTAATCTCAGCCAAACCGATTTACTCACGAACAAACAAAACACTGAAAAAAGCCCAACAATAACATTTTTAGGTTGTCTAAGTGACTTATATATTACGTTTAACCCGAGCAGCGAAAGTCCGCGGTGATCTGAAAATGATGTGCCGGGAGTTGTGCCGTTCTCGGCCGCATCAGTAACACTCGAGCTCCCGGCTAGCTATCGAGCTGGTGGGTAGCAGACGTCTCCGAAAACGTCGAAGCACTTTTGCAAATATGCGATATCTTGATAAACCGAGCAGATATTTGATGTTTACACAGCTACTTTCTCGCCTGAAAATATGTTAAAAGTTTATTTTGTGACCCAGAAAGATTAGTATGAGTAATTTTAAAACTTAGTAGCGGCCGCCATTGTTGGAAACTGGAGTTTGGCTGGGCCGCGCTATGAATTCTGGGATATGGTAGGCCATGAAGGACACACCTGACCCATCCTTCAAATTCGGGGAAAAGGAGGAGGCATTTGTAGGCTGCATTCGGAGGAGTCTACGAATTTGGACAGCCTTCGGTGCGTCGCTGTGACGTAATCGGTCTACAAATGCGTCCTCAGGAGGATGCAGCCCATGAATTTGGACACGACAATATTCTCTCCTGTGCTATCCGGTTGTTCAGTCTGACGTCACTAGCCGTGTCTGGGTCTAAACTCCGCTGCAATAAAAGTGATTTGATTTGATTTGATTTGATATATCAAACGATCACTATGGCATTACTGAGAGTTGAAAAACTGTCTAAAGTCTTTCATCTTTAATAAAATGATCAGCGTTCTGCTCTACCAGGTGTAACAATTGAGTTTAACATCCAGGCATCCATGAAAACGGAATTTATGACATTTAACGGAGTTAGAAGTTAGCAGGGAGTTAGCTCGCTAGCTTCTATCTAAATACAATATAGCATGTCCTGACTGTGGGGTTTTGGAAACAAATTAAAACGTACAGCTCTGTTATCACTTCCAGCATAAATGAAGACAGAAAACTAAACAGCAGTGACGTTTGTAGGGTTACTGAAGTTGGGCTAGCTGGTATATAATGATGTGCTACGTGACCGCTAGCGACACAGCTATGTTAGCATAATATAAACAAGCTAACTTTTTTTCCACTCGATAAAAGTTACCGTGAGTGTTCTCGGTGGTCAGGAAAAAATGTAATTGCATGGCAGGATGCTGTAAAAGGACCAAACTTCAGCCAGGAGAACAACTGAGATAATCCATCCACAATACGAGGTTAGTCATTCATATACTGCTGCATGGGCTGGGCTGTAGTTACATCCTAAGGTTTTAAAAACTGAGCTTAAATAAATGATTAGTGGTAATTGTAGCTGCCCACTTGGAATTACCACTCGTGACGCAGAGAGCTTCGACTGATGCAACTTTATTCTCTCCTCTTTAAACCACCGACAATATGGCACCGTGAAAACTATAAAGATGCACAAACAAATACCATTAAACATTTACGTAAAAAGTGCAGAAATGTTCACATTTTACCATAGAAAATTATTTTGATTAACTCAAATAGTGACATTGACATAAATCAATAGTTTTTAAACTACTTATGTTACAGCATTTAATAAAATGAATTAACAACAACCATTCTGTCTCTTAAATACATAAACAATCATTTGCAATCATTAACCAACCTCTTTCTGCTTCCAAGGGTGCTAATCATGCTGAATCAGCTAGCCAACCTCCTCCATGCACATCTCTTAGCCAGTCTTTCCACACCACAAACAAATGACATGCATACACAATAAAAATGAATTCAACCACATTGAGTAAACTTTCAAAGTTATAGCATGTGACAGATAAATAAAACACATAGTTTTGCATGAGTACCCTCAAAAACAAACGCTTTTACTCACTCTGAAGCAACATGTTTGCGTCGCCTCACCGAGAACAGAACAGGAAGTCTGACACAATAAAAGAGGAAGTGCTAAGGTACTCTTCAAAATAAAAGTGCAAAGTAAAGTGGCTTTGCCAGCATTTACAGTAATAAAAGCCGAGGGAGGTCAACAGTGATCACTGACTGTTTTAGGAGCTTTTTGAGATCAAATAGAAGAAAATACATAACATTAAACGTGTTAACAACACAAAAGCCATATTAAACGCAGACTACTTTAGACCCGGAAGTAGGATTCGTCACATCATCACTGAACAACCGGATTGCCGCCCCTCCCCCCTCTTCCCAGCGCAAAGCACAAGGGTCGCATGCGGAGGGAAGTGGAAATAAGTGCCATAGAGAGGGTGAGAGAAGGAAGAAAAAAAACAGGACTCCCAATAAGGATCCGGGTCGCGTCGTTCACTTCAAAGAATCGGCTCTTATAGCCGTTTCGTTCGCGACCGACACATCACTACGCCACTGGGTGCTCTCGTACAAGAAAATCGAGCATACCCGGTGGCAGTCTTGTTTCAGTTAGGTCAGTGTTGTTAGCGAAAACATTACGTGTTTTAACACCATTCTTCACGTATTTAGAGGAGGGGGCTGCAGTAAAACTGTACCGGAAACATCAGTACATTCTTTGAGGTAAGTCTGTCCGTTATTACAGCAGCTGGACTGACAGGAAAACCTGAAAGCTTATCGCTGTCATGTGGGTGCTGTCACACAGAATCATGCACGGTTTATGTGTGTCTACAGTCATGCAGTGGAGAAAGTCCACAGGGTTATACAACAGACGGCATGTTTAATGTGAAAGTGAAAGTCACGGTCAGAGGGACGCTTGGCTGGTTATAATAATAAACAAGACTGCAACAAAACCCGAGGCCTCTACAAAAAACTCTGATTAATGCGTCAGCGAGCTGTTCCCGACAGTGACTCTCCTTTTAGCTGCTTACATCACCAAAGCAACTTGTACTCAAAACATAAATCGGTCAGGAGCAATTTGTGTTACGAGTTTCGGTTAAAAATCGACCAGAAGCGCCATGTTTACAGTGATTCCTTTATTTGATGAAGGTTTTTTTTTTAGGCACAGAGCCTAAAAAAGAAAGTAGTTAACGGAGAACGTTTATTCCCACGGTCGACATACCCGTTATCTCAGACTGCGGCTATATGTTTTGAATGTTCCGTATTTGTAAAGTGTAAAAGTTTCAGTATTAAGTGTTCTTGTTTTACAGGTAAGATAATGGATTGCTGTGGTCTGCTAACTCTTCAGAAGGAACCAGGTACTGATGGAAAAGAAGTTAATTAAAACAACTTCAAATGTAGATTTTGTTGTTGTTGTAATGGCACATAATAATACCCTGATGTATGGTTTGTATTTATTCTAATATTATTTTTCTATCAGTTCCTCTGAAGAGCATTGAGGTGGAGCTGGAGGTGAGGGACCATGTGGCTACAGTGGTCTCCACTCTGAACTATGAGAACAAGGAGGACAAACCATTAGAGGCTGTTTTTGTCTTCCCTCTGCCTGGAGATGCTGCTGTCTGTCATTTCAGCGCTCAGATTGGACAGACGCAGATTGTAGCTGAGGTGAAGGAGAAACAGAAGGTGAGCTGGACAGTAAATATAACCTGATTATAAGTGAGCTTCAAAATAAACGCAGTGAATGTCACTGACATGTGTCACCTGTGCTTCAGGCTCGTGAGGAGTATGATGATGCTCTGAGCTCCGGTCAGCAGGCCTTCCTATTGGAGGAGAGTGATGAGAGTCCAGATATATTCTCTCTGCGTGTGGGCAGCCTGCCTCCAGGAGAGAGCGCCTCCATCAGGTTGGAGTACGTCACTGAGCTGGCTGTGCAGGCTGATGATAGTCTGAGGTTCTGTCTGCCTGGTGTGCTCAACCCTCGATACCAACCTCAGGGTAGGACAACTTCAGAATACTTGGACCAGAAATGCTTCAACTATATCAGTCAAAGTCTTGAACCACCTTCCAACCTTCACACCACTGACAGAACACAAAAAAAACCATCTTCCAACTTTGCCAGTTACTGTAAGATGTGAACACAGAACCAGATATGAAACTGTTGCCACATACAGGAAAACACATACAGTGCGAAAAATCTGGAAGATAATTAGGTCAAGTTTCAACTTGATTTTCTGCAAGAAAAAGGATTCACTTCTCATCACATTGTGATTACCAAATATAAAAAGCTGTGAAAAAGAAATGTTCCAGTCCAGTGAAAAGCTTTAGTGCATCCTCAGAGAAATTACAAAAAGCCCAAAAGCTGTATCTCAGATTCTACAGGCCTCAGCTAGCATATCAAATGTTAGATTTCGAGGTATTAGAATAAGACTGAACAAGTGTGGCTTATTTTTTAGGGGTTGCAGGAGAAAACTTCTTTTCTCAAAAAGACATTGGCAGCATGTTTTCAAAGTTGCACCTGAACCAATCACAAGACTTCTTGAAAGATGCCCTTCTGACAAACAAACCCAAAACTGGAGATATTTGACCGTAATGCATAGCGTCACAATCAGAGAAAACCAACCCCAACGTATCAGCACAAACACCTCATAAAACCTTGTTGGGACTGGTGTGTTTATATGGAGTTTCCCTTATTTTTTCCAAAAGTTAGATCATAAAGAGGTTTATATACTTAACACTATTTAATTCTCGCTGACATGAAATTTTATATCACCCTAACAGATTTTTTGTTTTTTCTGAAGAAGGAATAGGCAAAAAATGATGTTTGTGTTTTGTTACCGATATGGTTCATTATTCCATCCGTAGGTCATAAAAGTCAAGTTATTCCTTTTCTGTCACTTTTTCATTGTTTTGAATTAAAACAGCTGTAAAGTAGTTTTGTTTTTCCTGAGCAAAATGCTTTCCTCATTTTATCTGTACTACCATGTGAACCAGAGAGTCTTTACAGCCTAAATTATTTGATTGTATTATACCTCATTAATTACAGCATATTTTACCTGATGCTGTGTGCAGGTAGTGAAGGTGCAGGTGTCCAGGTGACTTCTGTTCCAGCCTCTCTGGTGCCCTACAGTCTGTCTTTTTCTGCCCGAGTGTCCTCTCCTCGTCCAGTCTCTAAAGTAGAGTCCAACTGCTCCCTGGACCCTCTGCAGTACCTCAACACTGATCAAACCCAGGCCACGGTAGGTAGAGTGCTGATGTGTCTGCTGTGTGTGGTTGTTACTTGTTACTGATGAATAAATATGAATGTGTTTGTGGTGTGCAGGTCAAGCTGGCTGCAGGACACAAGTTTGACAGAGATGTTGAACTGCTGATTTATTACAAAGACGCCCACCAGCCCACTGCTGTGGTGGAGGCAGGACAGGCCTCTGCTGAGCCGGGTGAGAGCAAATGAGAGAAGTCATTAGTTTGCAAATAAAAACTATTGTTCTTCTTCAACCTAAAAGTTAATTGTGTTGGAGCTATTATGAAATGTAAACTTGACATTTTTCTGTCCTTTTCATGTGTTTCAGGCTCTCTGATGGGTGATCCAGTGGTGATGGTGAGTCTGTACCCTGAGTTCCCCCAGTCTGTGATGTCTTCAACGGCTTCATGTGGAGAGTTTGTGTTCTTAGTGGATCGATCTGGAAGTATGGACTGTGCTACGAATAACACTGAGCAGCAGGAAACTCGGATCAGCAGTGCTAAGGTATTTATGATGTGGTGTTAGTGTTACAAAATATTTCCTTAAATTGTTCCTCTCACACAGTGGCCTCACCATCTTTTCTCTCTTCCCTGAAGGACACTCTGCTGCTCCTGTTGAAGAGCTTACCAATGGGCTGCTATTTCAACATTTACAGTTTTGGGTCCAGTTATGAACACATCTTCCCGTGAGTTATATTCATATGATCTCAGTGATATCACTTTTCTGTCACTTTTTACTGTAAATGTGTCATGCGTTGTAGTAGGACTCAGGCGCAGAGCAGAGTTCAGTGGAAACAACGTTTATTTAAGTCACCAGGTGCAGATATATACAGTGAGGTGATAGTGGGGGTCCTGGGTCCAAAAGGGAAGTCCGGGAAGGGAATCACATACACGCTAGCTCCTCTTCTTTACAAAGGTTCAAACAACGGGTTGGTCACAGGTCCGCGGAAACTGTGCACAGGAGAGAGTGAGGTTACGCAGAGATCACAGCAAGTTCACAGAGCTTAAAGATACAAGGCTGAGGTTCACTGACTTGTCTAGCACAATCATCCAGCGATGAGGCTGTCTGCGTCCTGGCCTTAAGAGTCCAACCCATAATTAGAGCCTGACGAGAAGCAGGTTTGTGTGCCAAGGGCGGGAGCCTGCAGTGAGCTCCATCCTGACGGGGAGGAGAGAGGAGAATGTAAACAAAAACACATGTGGCCTTGTGGAGCCTGCCGGGCAGACATGGGGACCATGACAAAATGTGTGATAAGATATCTTCCCTGCTGTTAGTCAACATGTTGCCTTTGGATGATTCTGCAAAACTCCAGGTTATGTTTGATCTCACTTGTGTGTTTGTCATGGCAGTAAGAGTGTAGAGTATGGTGAGAAGACCATGGAGGAGGCTCTGAAGAAAGTTGAGCAGATGGAGGCTGATCTTGGAGGAACAGAAATCCTGGAGCCCCTCAAACATATTTACAGCCAGCCCTGCATTCCCACTCAGCCTAGACAGGTAACACACACACACACACACACACACACACACACACACACACACCTTGATGTCATCCTTTTGTCCTTCCTTTTTTCTCATTCATTACTCCAACATGTAAGTTGACCATGAACCAAGCCCTGTATCAGTCGTAACATATCTCATATAATCTGCTAATTATACATGAGTTGATCTGTTGAGTGGTTCCTACTGTTCCTCTCACTCTTGCTTAAAGCTTCTTCTTTTCTTTTTTTTACTGGTTAAAACAGTTTACTGACCGCATACTTGATTACATATCAGAGAGTTGTGTTTCAGGCCGTGTAGATGAAAAACTGTGTGTAAACTCTCCTCTCTAGCTGTTTGTCTTTACTGATGGAGAGGTGGGGAACACCAAAGAAGTGATCGATCTGGTGAAGAAGAATTCAGGCTCCCACAGGTAAAACAAGAAAAAGATGATGACATGTGCCGTGTACCATGCCTGTGTGTTTTAAAAACAGCTGTTGTATTGCAGGTGTTTCTCTTTTGGGATTGGGGAAGGGGCCAGCTCTGCTCTCATCAATGGGATGGCCAAGGAAGGAGGAGGTCACGCTCAGTTCATCACAGGGACTGACAGGATGCAACCAAAAGTAAGACAATGACTCATAACAATTACAGTAAAAAAAAAAATTGTGTTTTTAGTTTGTTTTATTTGTTTTTAGTTTGGATGGAAGATATGATTTTGGTTTTTATACTCATCAGGTGATGCAGTCGCTGCGATTTGCTCTGCAGCCAGCTGTGGAAGATGTTTCTGTTACATGGGATTTACCAAAGGGATCAACTGTCACCGTCCTCTCTCCACCAATCACAACCATTTTCCAGGGTAAAAGGTCACTGATTTATGCACAGCTTACTGGACAGGTAGGAACAGCATCTTCTCACAGTGAACAATCTCTGTGTTTATGCTTGTCATGTTTTGAAATAAAATGAAATTGGTTTAACACTGTAATTCTGTGTCAGAGCTCAGAGGCAGCAGAGGGCTGTGTGATGGTGAAGTACAGCCTGGCAGGTCATCCCTCTGAGAACCAGCTGCACTTCAGTCTCAGACCTGCAGAGGACACTGGGTAAATGAGCTGTTAATCCACTGGTACAATTACATATTTACTTTACAAAAGCTTACTTTTTATGTCTGTATGATCTAAAAAATATTGGTCATTGTGACCATGTCACCATACCAATATTTTCTCTTGTCTGTAGCTTAATAGTCCACAGGTTAGCTGCTCGGACTCTTATTTGCTTGCTAGAGATGGAAGCAGAAAACAATGAGGAAAAAGAAGAAGTAAAAAAGAAGGTGGTGCAGCTGAGTGTCCAATCAGGAGTGAGCAGTTCTTTCACTGCTTTCATTGCTGTCAATAAAGACAACAACAAGGAGATTCAAGGACCTCTTCTGCACCGAGATATTCCAAGTATAATGAGCAATCCTAGGGCTGCTCGATTATGGCAAAAATGATAATCGCGATTATTTTCACTGAAATTGAGATCTCGATTATTTGACGATATTTATTTAACAATAACAATGTATTGAATAATGACTTTAAAGATTGTCAAAAAATAATATAAAATAGTGTGCAAATACTGATAACAGTGCAAATGTTTGCAATATAAAAAATAAATGAAAAATGTAAACATCTATGTTTAGTGAACTTTGCAGTGTTGCTCTGTGGTGCAGCTACGACACCATAGCAAAGTTTACACACTGTGTCTACTTGATCCACGTCTGACTCCGCGAACCCATAATGTTTCCACACCACTGAAGTTTTCTTTACCTCTCTTTTCAACCAACGGCAGTCACTCTCCTCTCCAAATAACTTCTGCTTAGCTTTCCGAGCTTCCCTCGGGTCCTCTTAATTGTTGTGACGCGTGTTCGAAATGCAGAGAGGTGCGCTCGATTTGCCACACGGAGCAGCGCGAGAGTAAAGCACGAGGGAGGGGCTAATAATCGGCTCAGTCATTTTTAATGATCGTTGAAAGCCCAGATCGTAATCGTGATTAAAATTCGATTAATTGAGCAGCCCTAAGCAATCCTATCTACTTCATATTGTTATGGGGGCATTCTTATCTTATCTTATCTTATCTTATCTTATTAGTGGCTGGTCTAATGGGATTTGCTGCTACCCCTTGCTGTCTAACAGCTAATATTTCCAGTTTTTCACCTGGTGAGTACAAGGTTTGTTACCTTTGCAAACACAGTGTGAGTACTTCTACAATCACAGGTGTGTGTTTGTGTTTGTGTGTGAAAAAGAATAATTAGTTATAAGAACAAATTGGAGACTATTAAATACATATGACTCAAACCACTTCAATGCACTTTTTTAAATACCTTTTGTATACAATAATACAAACAAAATGAGAGAACTTCGACAATCATACGACCCCTATGAGCAAGCGCTTTGGTGACTGGGAGGAAAAACTCCCTTTTAAAAGTAAAAGTACACACACACGCGCACACACACGCTGACACACAAAATATATAAAGAATTCACCTATTGCCCCTGCGGACAGTCTGTCCTTCAAGCTCACATCTTCTTCCAGAGGCCTGGGAGCTTGAAAGTAACGTATTTTTCAGACCATTAGGCGAACTGGATTATAAGATGCATTAAGCACTGAAGTTTGGTCCGTTTTCAGCGTCCTGTCATTTGACTGCATTTGTCCCTAACCCTCACTTTAACTTTTATCAAGTAGACAAAAGTTAGTGTTCCTCCTCCAGCTTCACTGTGTTTATGTTATGCTAACATAGCTGTGTCGCTAGCAATGACTTAGCACATCATTATATACCAGCTAGCCCAACTTCAGTAACCGTACAAAAGTTATTGCTGTTTAGCAGTGGCGTCGTTAGGCCTATTTTAGGGGTGCTGAAGCCTCCCTAAAATATTCTTAAGCCCCCCTAAATAATTTGGTGGGGGTTTTTTTTTTATTATTTTTTTTTTTTTTTTAACTTATTCGATTTTTTTTTTTTTACAGAACTTGCAGACAAATTCAATATAAAGATGCAGGAATATGAGTTTAAAGAAATAATAATATAAACCTGTCGCTATTCACACAAATATGATCATAACTCGGTTGGTCCCTTTCGCTTTCCATTGTTAAGGTAGCGTCAGTGCTTCGTTATCCAATCCCTTCCAGTTGTTCACAGGGGACATCCACATGACTGAAAATCCAGTCCTCGTTTTCACTGCTACTTTACACTCCGCTCGTATACACCTGCAGAAACACTAGCGTGCATGTGGCAAACGGCAAGAAATAATGGATATACGCAAGTTTTTCAAGAAAGTAAGTCTTCATCACTGGCTGGTAGTAACAATTAGTTAGCTCCAGCTAACAGCAGAGAATCCCATGTAAATAATGAACCAGGTGCTCCCCATTTTGTAAATAAAAACCTGGCTAGCGCACTAAGTTAAATTGTTAGCATAATGTTAATTTCTGTCACTCGTTTTAGCTCTGAAAAATCCAGCTGAGCTCATTCAGGTATGGTTATCATCAGTGGAAATAATAATAATCACTCCATCCCCATTAACCTGTAGGAGTCAGGGCAGAGGAGCACAGAGAGGCAGAGGGGAGAGACGTCTGCTGGAGAGGTGAGTCAAAGGACAGTCTGATTAGAATTTTATGGGACTCAATATGGATATGAAATATGAAACATTTCAGTCACGGTACAACATATAAGACCTGTTTAACTTGAGCTTTTATTTAGGAGAGTCAAGGTTAGAAAGTGGAGAGAGCAAAGAGAGAGATATGTATATAAGTCAAATTAGCCTGACTCACATATTTTTGAGGGTTCTATTTTAATATTACTTCAATTCAAGTAATTTAGTAATATTTTTCAGGGCTTTAAATTGCAACCATTTTAGTCACATGCGTGCTCAAAATATAATGTTTGTAACTTCAAAATATTTGGGAGCAACAAATTACTGTGGAGCGGGAGCAGAAGTCATGATATTAGCAATTTACATTACAATTCAGTATGTTTTAATGTATCTTGAAGGGTGAGGCAGAAGGAGTGGCTGAGGGAGAAAAAGGTCAACAGGCAAGTTCAAGTGTTGTTACATGGAAAAGCTACCAGGGAACTAGCAAACAGGGAAACGTTGCACAGATGATAGCAACTGCAAATGTGAGTGAGATAGTCGAAAGAAGAGAGTATCTCAGACGAATTGTTGCAGTCACCTCTATGTTAGGGAGACAGGGACTCCCTTTTCGTGGTCATGATGAAGGTGAAGACAGCCCAAACAGAGGGAATTTTCTTGCGTGCATGGAGCTTTTGAAGAAGTTTGATCCTTTTCTTCAAAAACATAATCCCCCATCAAATGCACAGTATATCTCACCAACATCCCAGAATGACATGATTGACTGTTGTGCCCAGGAAGTTACTAGTGTCATTGTATCTGAAATGACAAAGTCTAAAGTCTATTCCATCATGGTGGATGAGGCAAGGGATAAAAAGGCAGAGCAGTTAGCTGTTTGTGTCAGGTACGTGTCAGAGGGGGCAGTGAAGGAGCGTTTCCTTGCACTTGCAGAGATAAAATCATTTGATGCCCAGTCCATTGCAAATGAGATTCAGCAGCAGATCCAAAACTATGGTCTTGCAGAGCTTAAGTGTGTAGCACAAACATATGATGGTGCAGCCGTTATGAGTGGCTCCACTGGAGGTGTACAAGCACATTTTAGAAGGCTCCATCCTGAGGCTATCTATGTGCATTGTTATGCTCATCAACTCAACCTGGTTTTGTGCAATACTTGCAAGGCTGTCCCAGAGGCTGTGGAGCTTTTCAGCTTGTTGGAGTGTGTGTATTCTTTCTTCAGCACCTCCCTAGTCAATCATCATAAGTTCATGGAGACTCAGGCAAAGCTTGGATTGACAAAAACTGAGCTTGTGCAACTTTCAAACACTCGCTGGGCATGTCAGTTGCGATCAATCAGTGCAGTTCTTGAGACATTGCCTGCCATTTTGGAGTGCCTATCTGCAATTGGATCCCCCATAGCTGTTGGTCTCAGAGCAAAGCTCTACAAGTTCTCAGCAGTCTATGCACTACTGATGTTTCAGTCGATTCTGTCTGTAACCGAAGGACTCCACAAATTCCTGCAGAAAGAGACTTTAGACCTGGCAGAAGCTTTTATCTGCAAACCAGCTCTGTGTGACACACTTAAGGGCAAACACTCAGATGCATTTGCTACAGAGCTGTATGAGAAAACCAAGGCCCTATGTAACACCCACAGTATCCCTGAACCAGGTGCCAAGACAAGGCACAAACAGAGGAAAATGGAGGATTTTGTCCTGGAGGCAACTGTGGGTTCACGCACTGAATTGAACAACTCAGACACATTGAAAAGAGAGTTACTTTTCCCTTGTGTGGATCGGATGGTTGGCGAGCTTGATCAAAGATTTTGCAGTGTAGATGCAGGGCTGCTAAAAGGCGTCCAGGCATGCAGTCCTAAATCTGAGAACTTCTTGAGTGAACCACACTTGAATGAACTTGCAAAGCACTACAGACTTGACCTGAAAAAAGAGGTGGTTCTGGTGGCCAGAAACTTTCTTACCCGGAAAACAGAGGGTGGATGTCCACCCAAAAATATGTTGTCTGTGTACAACCTCCTTGATTCAGACATGTTTCCCTCTCTGAAGGCAACCATCCAAGTTGCCCTAACAGTGCCTGTCAGCAGCTGCTCGTGCGAACGGTCCTTTAGTGCACTGCGTCGGCTGCACTCCTGGCTGCGTCAAACAATGGGTCAGAAAAGACTTCACAGTCTTGCAGTCATGTCTATTGAAAAAGACACGCTTCAGCATCTGAGTCACAACAGAGTGATTGACCGATTTGCCACTCTTAAAAACAGACGTCATTCTTTGATGCTTCCACCCACCAAGTAACTGGTGATTGCAGCCAGAAAAATGTACTTTTTTATT
This sequence comes from Diplotaxodon limnothrissa, assembly GCF_057381915.1. Lineage (NCBI taxonomy): Eukaryota > Metazoa > Chordata > Actinopteri > Cichliformes > Cichlidae > Diplotaxodon > Diplotaxodon limnothrissa. The sequence goes on along the minus strand of NC_140609.1, from coordinate 12,367,600 downwards.
TTCAGTTTTTTTCTTGTTATTGATGCAGCAAACACATTTCCTCTGTTTTTTTGTTGTACTGTATTATAAAGCAGACTGAAATAAAACAATAGATCTATTGGTGGCCTAGGATGTTTAATCTGTCCAAAAAAGTAGGAAAACAATTTCTCAGTCTTTGTTTTCTGTTTGTGAAATTTTGTGCTCATTCACTACGTTCGTTCATGTCGTGTGCATCTCTTGGGGGCTAAGCCCCCCCTGTCCTTAAAACCTAGTGACACCCCTGCTGTTTAGTTTTCTGTCTTCATTTATGTTGGAACTGATAGCAAAGCTTTACGTTTAAATTTTTTCAGAAAGTTCATGAATTCTGTTTTCATGGATGCCTGGATGTTAAACTTAATTGTTACACCTGGAAAAGCAGCAACGCTGATCATTTTATTAAGAATGAAAGCATTCAGGCAGTTTTTAGCTCTCAGTGATGCTGCAGTCTTCGTTTGACTTTGGGACCTGAAGCGGACAGAGTTTTGGACCCAGATTACTCCGCGAGGCTCCTGAGTAGGCAGCCGTAATGCTCCGACAATCCATCAAGCAGTGCGGCTTTGTAGGTTACCAATGTCGCACGAAGACATTTTTGACTGATTTTTGAGCCGTGTACAATCAGTTCAAGGTCGGTAAGCACAACCAGAATTCATACATAAGGCACACTGCCGATTTTTGAGAGAAATTAAAAGATTTTAAGTGCGCGTTAGATTGCGGAAAATACGGTAAAGTTCACTGGATGAAGCGTTTTCAGTGGGAGTAATGTTTGATCACTCATCCAAGTGACTTCTTCAGTCTGGGGTGGGTTTTTATTTTCTGGTAGTTAGTTTTGGGATTGCTGACACAGACCGAGTTAGTCTGAGTTATATAACGTCAGATGATTTGCTCATGCTGACAAATTCTCGTCAGACAAGTAAAATGAGATCCCACATCAGTTAAGCTTCTACTAAATTTTGCATGCAATGAAAGAAAAATGTTTACTTGTGTTTTCATTGGGAGTAGAATTATAAGTGTGTGTGCTCACTGTTGCATTTCCTTTGAAAAAGCAGGTTTACGGTACTATTGTGCAATGGATGACTCTGAAGGTATTTGTTTTGACTTCTTTGCTTTAAATGGACACACTTGAATATGTACTGATTCTTTTCCAAGTGTAATTTTGATTTTTCTACTATTAATTTTAAATTTCAAAATTTTAAAATACAGAGGTTTACATTTTGTTAAGTGTTGAGCATGCTACTACATTCAGTGTGTAATGAGGGGAAAAATGTATTAATTTTGATTACAACTTCAAGTGTGTGTGCTCAGTGTTGAATTTCCTTTGAAAAAGCAGATTGTGAGGTGGATTATGGAAACCTTCCAGAATTCGAAGACGAGTGCTATTACGGAGGTATCTGTTTTGACTTCTTTGTTTTAGATAGACACGTTTATCTTTAGTTGGACAGCAAAAGTCATCTAGACCTTAATATCTTTAAGACTGTAGTTTAATTCGTTTTAATTCGTTTTGTATCATCTGGTTTCATGGGTTGAGAGTCATCTGCAAAGCAATGCAAAAGAGTTCAGTGTTTTCTAATAATACTGCCTAAACAGGTGTAACATAAGAAGTATTGGTCCTAGTACAGAACCTGGTGAAATTCATAAAATACCTTTTGTATACAGTAATACAAAAAAGAGAGAAATCCAACAATCATATGACCCCCCTATGAGCAAGCGCTTTGGTGACTGTGGGAAGGAAAAACTCCCTCCTGGCTGCGACAGGTTGGGATGAGGGTAGGAAGACAGGACAAAGACACACTGTGGAAGAGAGCCAGAGAGGAAGAATAATGCAGAGAGGTGTATAAACACATAGGGAGTGAAGAAGGTGACTGAAGAAGAATTACTCAATGCATCATGGGAATCTCCCGGCAGTCTAGACATAATGCAGCATAAATAAGGAAGGAATTAGGGTCACCTGATCCAGCCCTAACTATATGCTTTATCAAGAAGGGACATTTTTAATAGGGCTGGGTATCGTCACTGATTTCTAGAATCGATTCAATTCCGATTCACAAGGTCCCGAATCGATACGATCCACGATTTGATTCGATTCGATTCAATTCGATTCAATTCGATTTGAATCTGGGAAATTTTGACAGTCAGAAATATTATAATTCAGATCAGTAGATTTACATATTTTTGTATCTATAAAAAGGAAGCTGACACACGCAAGACTTTATCAAAGGTGTGAGCGTCACAGCAGATGCCTTTGTGTCAAAGTAGCTGAACATAAAACACAGAAAAACATGAAGGTGATTTTCCTGGCCTGGGATTTTATGAAAATATTCTGCAGTACATCAAAAACAAAAGAAAACCATTAATCAACATATAAACGTTACCTCTGACGTTACAGCAGTTTTATTAGAGACACGGCTAAGCGTTTTGCATTTTGCACAATTTTAGAAAGTTTAAATTTGTTCAGTATTGAACGGCAGAAATTAGGTTTTCTCTTCGGAAGTATGTAAAAGGAAAAAAAACCAGCGACCCAGTGCGCTGTAAACAACAGTAGACTTGTGCGTAACAAGCAAGCGAATGATGCAGAAAACAGATTTTTAGACGGGAAACTGTTCTTGAAGAGAGAGAGAGAGAGAGAGAGCTGTGCATGAAGTGTGGTGGAAGCAAAACAGCAAAAGTCAGAGGAAATTCATGACGATGTTTTCGTGAAGCTTAGTTTGGATCTTCTTTTGCTGCTGGTTCGGTCAATATTGTTTGGAGAGAGATAAAACTAACAGCTTTAGAATCAGCACAGAAAGGGCGTAAACACAAAGCGCGGACCCGCCGAAACATCAGAATCAGCGAGCTGTCGGCTTTCAGCACGGACCGTGTCCGTGCCGTCAGGTGAGAAAGGCGACATCTCACTGATTCTGATCCGCGGGTCCGCGCTGTGTGTTTACGTCTTTGTGCAGAATCCGTGTTCCTGCTCTCATTTACTGTCTTAGCTGTTTGGTGGTTGTTGAAATTTTGAGGTTTCACCAGAGATTCTGGCATTTCGGGCAAAATAAATTTATATTAAAAAATCGATTCAGGATTTTAATGAATCGATTTCACGTTATCCAAGCCAGAATCAATTTTAATCGATAAATCGATTATAAAAACCCACCCCTAGTTTTTAACATAGTCTTAAAAGTACAGAGGGTGTCTGTCACCCAAATCCAAACTGGGAGCTGGTTCCACAGGAGTTAAACACAAGAACAGCTCAGTCAGAGAGCGGCTGATACGATACTATAAAGTCTTTAATATAAGGTGGAGCTCGATTATTCAACACCTTGTATGTGAGGAAAAAAAGATTGCAACATGTGGATGCTAACCGAATCAATGGAACTATTTTCTTAATTAACTAAACTCTTTTTCTAAAATATTGCTCTGTTAATTCCCCCCAATTAAGATGATTTTATTAACTAAATAGAAGGAGAGTGATCAGCATAAAAAACTTTATGAATGTACTTGTATTTAAATTTCCCCTTTAGCACTGCCGGATGAAGAATTTCCACCTGCTAAGAAGCCACCCAGAGACCCTTTGCTACAGTTAGTCTCCCTCCAGAAGGCGTCTGGCTGCTGGCTGCTTGATCCAGCTCTGGCTGCTGCACTGGGAAAGACCAACGAGGAGGTGGAAAAGTCAAAGCCTGAAAAGGTGGGCTATTAAATAAATAATAACACAGTAATAGTGGGTGTTTGTAACGTATTCATTAAAATGATTTCAAAATTGAATTTTCAAAATTACACACTCATGTTAACGAACATCTGCATGCTGCCTCACTTAATTTAATATTTAACTACATGACTTCTGATTCTATACGCTAGGCCAGCAGTGAAGTGTGGGCCACCATTCTGGCTCTGATCTGGCTTCATGGTTTCAAGATGGATGCAAAGGACGAGTGGGAGCTTCTGGCTGCAAAGGCTGTGTCATGGCTCAGTGCGCAAAAAGGTAGTAAACACAAAAATAAGCATTCAGTTTGTGATGGCTATACTGAGTTGCTACAGTCGTTAAGATTAATGCTAACTGGTTATTTTGTTTTGTGTGTTCCTTTTTTTTCCAGCATCGTCTGTGACAGAGTGTGTGGAAGCCGGAAATATATTGTTGGGCTGCAGTGTGCAAAAAACTGCCCTTGGCCTCTGAGTTTTTTATAAACTAACAACTTCTTTATGATTCATACACAGAAGCAGATTTACTTCATACTTCATCCACATTAATCTTTGCATCGTCCAACTTTATTATCTAATGTGCCTTATTTTATGCTGCATGTGTCCAAAGTCAGCTTTGTAAGAGTACCAGAGATGATTGCTTTTTTATTCTAACTTTAATGTTGCTGTTTGCTTGAAAGCATCAAATATTAAACAAATAACAACACACATGAGTTTGGACCCATCATTCCTTCTAATGAGTCACCATGAAAAAAATAATTTAATTTTAAAATATTTAAAAAGACCAACACACCTGGCCAGTTCTGTCTTTCAACACATTTTTTAATCATGGTTGAGGAAAATATGCAGCTTAAATTCAAAGTCATAGTGAAGCAAAATTCTTCCTTATTCCAATGCATATCTTTCACTTTTTAATTCATGTCATGTAAGTAAACAGCTGGACATAATTTCCACTAACAAATGAGACCTCATCATCAGCCATGTCTCACAGCGAGTGAAATCAAGGCCAGCAGAGGGAATGCATAGCTAGATTTGTTCTGCAGTCATGAGCCATCCATCACATACTCTTAATACAACCACAAACAAACTATAACTTGTTCATCTGAGTAATGGCTGCTACAACAAAGCTATTTTTAAACCTCCATGTTTTACATTTTGAAACCAGGAACCTTTGCCCAGAAGGTAGAAACTGAAACTCACTATGCAACAGGTGTGAGCCATCAAGACAAATCAAACCAGCAAACTGCTGTAACGGTCTGGTGTACAGGGATGCTCTGCTCAGCTGTGGATCAGCCTGCTCAACCACTTAACAATTTGATCGAGTGAGTTTCTGTTTTTTACATTTAAGTATCCAACCAATGACCTTAAATAAAGATCAAACGGATTCAATGAAAGCGCACTAAACTAAACTCATCACGGTTGTATCAATGTGGAAATGAGATCAGAACATGGTTTCTTAACGGAGGGCTGCAGGCCTGGACTGGGACAAAAAAATCAGCCCTGATATTTTAGGTCCAGGCGTTACCATGTTCAGTCCAAAGTGAAAAAAACAAAAAACAGATGTGACACGTGTAATGTGATCATCAGAGAATATGATTTTTATAAAACATTTATTATTACTTTATAAAGTTTTTCTTACACTGTGCTTAGCTCCTTGATGAATGTGTAATCACATGTCTTTGATAAATAAAATATTTAATCTTGGATTTGTGTAATTTGTGGCTATTGAATAAAAGTTAGTCATGTATCCACTGATAAAAACAGATGGCTGAAAGAAATGTTTGATGTAAAAAGGAAACACAGTGTTGTGCTGTTGAACTGTGAGTTTCTAAATTACCAATGTTTAAATGCCGAGAGGAGACTAGCAGCCCTGAGTCTGCATGTAAAACATTAAACTCCATAGCAGTGATACCTGTTCTTACACAGGTATGCCTATTCTTTCTTATGGGACTTTACTGTCCCAATGAAACAAGAAGATCTTGTTTTAAAGTACATTTTTTGCCATCCCGTAATCTCAAGAATGTTTATGTTAGATTCTGTTTTTAATCAGGTTGTGATCTTAGAGTCAATCTCATAGCACTCGGCCTGTGCTTCAAGGATTCTGATAGTTAGTATGACTCCGGGGTTTTGACTCATTTAAGTCGGTGTTTTGCTGGGAGGAGAGAAGAGAGGCATGTAAGACTGCAAGTCTGCTTCTTGATCCCAACTCTGGATAGTCATGTTTTTAATATGTGTTTAATAAATTGTATTTAGAAATAAATTTCTAGAAATGAGAGCGGCTCCATCTAAGGAATGTTGTCTCTCCTAACAAGACCGGGTTTCCTCTGGAAAGTTTCCCAATTATCTATGAAGCCCACATCGTTTTTTGGACACCACTCAGACAGCCAGCAAGGAGAACATGCGGCTAAATATGTCACTCCTGGTCTGACTGGGGAGGGGACCGGTGAAAACTACAGACTCCAATATTGTTTCCAAAGTTACACACCGATTCAATATTCATTTTGGTGACCTCCAATTGACGTAACTGGGTATCATTACTGCCGATGTGAATTATAATTGTACTGAATTTATGTCACGATCCTGGGTCTTATGACCCAGTGTTTTGAGTTTAGTTTATTTGGATGTTTATATAATTAAGCTCATGAGTTTTTCTAGTTCTTTGTTATTAGATTCCCCTTGTGTCTTCCAACCCCTGTTAAGTCCCCCTTGCCCTTCAGTGTTTCTAGTTTTGCTTCCCTTTCCGTCCAACCTGATTACTTCCAGCTGTGCTCTCCTTCTGTCTCTCATTCCCTCGTTATCCCTCAGTGTATTTAAGCCCTGTGTTTCTCTTTGTCAGTGTCGTAGTCCCCCTCACGGCTGTGTTTCCTTGTGTGTCAGTTTATCCATGTCCCAGTTTAATTTAGTTTAGTTTACCATGCCATTCTGCAATAAAGCAGCTTTTTGAATTTAATTTTGTTGTCGTGAGTTTTGCGTTTGGGTCCTTCTCCTGCCTGTACACAGCTGAAACATGACAATTTACGTTTACCCTTAGCCAGCAGTTTTAAATTTTCCTCAATGTCACCTTCTCCGGCCCCTGGAAGATAATTGACCATGGTTGCTGGTGTCTCTAACTTCTAATGTCTCAGAACAGAATCGCCAATTAAAGAAGTATAAAAGTTACGTTTCCTCAGTTAGAATACATAATTTAATCAATTGGTAATGGAGTAATGCTTAGTTAAAAAGCTGAGTTAAATAAATGTGTGGTGAATAATTGTTTAAATTATGTATCTTCAGTTGCTGCAACTCTGTTATTAGTACATTCAAATGATGATGAATTACCATCACCAACTGGTAGAATATGGAGATGAAGCTCATCAGCTATTATTTGAAATAAAAACTCACAAAGTTTTGATTTTAAACAGAAAAAAAGAATCACTGCTTAACCTTCAATGTTTTTAGGTTTTTACTTCCCATCTCTGCTGATATCAGATATCTGATGTCCACAAAATAATAATATAAAAAGAACATCTGACATCAAGTCAGTATCTGATTGGTGCTCTTATAAAAACCTTTCCCTAAATATTAAAAAACCAAAAGTAGTCATTGCTTTCAGGCGACAGAGAGGGGCGCTCAGGCCACTGGAATCTGGAGGTGAGGAGGATGAGGGGGTGCTTGCTTTATATTTCTGGGAGTTGCCATCAATGAGGTCCTTAAATGGACAACGAATGGTGCTCCTATTATAAAACAGGCACAACAGGGACTTTATTTCCTCAGAATACTGAAGAAGCCCCACCTGTCTGCAAATCTATTAGAGCATTTCTACTCTCAATATAAAGCATCCTGTTGTACTGTATAACTGTCTGGTTTGGGAACAGCTCAGCAGCAGACAGCGAAACTCTCTAGAGGGTGATAAAAACTGCTCAGGACTTCACTGGCCAGCCTCTGCCGCCTCTGGAGGACATCCACTGGTCTCTTCCCTCTGCCCCCCTCTAGGCAAACGGCACAGGTTACTGAATTCACCCACTGTACCGACTTCCACAGTCGCTAGAGGCCGGGGATGAAGCCTGCCTATTTGCCTGACGCGCTGTCAACTTTACGCAATAATGCGAGAGGTGGAATTGTTTGTTTGTTTATTAAAGTGCTTTGAGAGTTTACAGAGTAATGTCATCGGCTCCTGATTCAGACTCTTACAACGTCACAGGCTCTAATGTAACAAGGCGAAACATGTTGTGCAGCGGTCAACAAAAAGTACGGCTACCCAGCCCTCCTCTCTGTCAAAATCAAAACCAGTGAATGACAGACTGACAACGCCCATTTATGTCACCGCTAGCACCCACGTGACTCCCATAACAACCAAACAAATAAAAACCCAGTGATCATCAAAATTACAGGCTGTAATCAGCTGATCTGTTGCTCTTTGTGGATGCACACAACTGAATTCAACAAGATGTAAGCAGATATTTCATAAGTTGTCCTAACTGTTTTTCATCTCTATACACTGACAGTACACTGTTTATGGTGTCTTTAGATTAGACAATATACAGTTGGAATTCAAGGAATGAACGTCAGCATCATCAGCTTAATGTCATGGTCGGACGGTCCTGCTTGTGTGTGTGTCTCCCTCTCCTCCCCTCCCCCCCTACTCCAGGTCTGGCCACGCCTCCGGGAGAGAATGGCCGACCCCTGACCGGGAAGCGTCTCCGCTCGGCTGCCAACACACCACCCAGCTGCTGCTAATCTTTCCTCGCTTGGGCTGAGGTATTTACCAGACGGCAGTCGACGCTGGATTGTACTTGAAGCTTGGTAGTTTAGTGTGCTCGCAATTCTGTGACTTAGCATAGTCAGGCTAGCCTTCTCATCAGATGTTGTTGTTGCTCGTCCATCAGGTGGAGAAGTACAGAGCGGAGAAAAGGGCTCGCTGGTTTTATCACTCGGGAGGAGAAACACACACGGAAGGAGCACACACGGATTTTCACTGAAGAGTAGTGATTAGTGGTGGGCAGATCGATCCAAATATCGATTATATCGATACCAAGTTGGCATCGGTATCGAATCAATACTAGGCTGGTGAGATCGATTCTTTACTTTTAAGTTCCGCTCTTGTTTGTAATGCTGTGCTTTTGGCAAAGGTCGCTGGACTTGCTGCTCCTGTGTCAGCGCAGAGCAGACGCACTTTGCTCCCTCTTCCCCCTCTTGTGTTGACATGTTGCGCTGTCACGTGACTTAGACAAGTTGGGGGTTGTTAAGTTGTTTACATATTATTTATATTTTTATCAGCTGTTATTGTTGTTGAGAATTTTAATTGTAAATTTTGTATTATAGTTTCCCAGCAGTACTTGTTTTGATTTGTTTACTGGTTTGCACAATTTATTGTAAATTTTTTATTAAAAAAATAAAAATAAAATGAGTAAACCGCCACGGCAGACCTGATGGCATTTTCATGCTTCACAGCATGATTTATTCTTACAATAATCACATGGCTGCTGTAACAGTACATTCTGCTCCAGCTCTCCTGCTGCCAGCTGTACACATCACAATCAACAACAACACAGAACACAGCACAGGTTTTAAGCCGGCGAGGCATGATTGTAGATGCCGTGCAAGTGAGTCCATCTCAGAATGTACCCCGCCATATACCCCCTTTGCCCCTGAGACAGAGCCTAACCTACTCACCCCCTCCGCGAGCAGGCGAGGGAATCGGCCCGGACCATCGGCGCCCCAGGTAGCCACCCATGTGGCAAACAGCAGCGGGGCAGCAGGCATGGAAGTGAGCCGGGGCTCACAGGCAGCTGAGCAGGTGGTCGGCGCGCAGTACCACGCAGCGTGCCGGCCTCTGTTGGAAGAGAGGCTGGACCGGACAGCACGCTGCCCTCGGATGTAGCAGGACCCCCCCGCACCTCCGTCTCCAGCTTGGCAGGTCCCGCCAGCCTCCAGCTCACCCCGAACCGGTCCTTCCCGTGCGCTGTCCACCGTTACAATAATCACACGATTTCTCTAACAGTACATTAGTACAACGGCTGCAGCTCGCCAGCTGTACACATCACTAACAACAATACAAGCAGAGCACAGGTTTTAAGCCAGCCAGGCGTGATTATAGACGCGGTACAGGTGAGTCCATCTCACCTGCAGTGGCATCGCAGAGCAGCCACAATAAGAAAGCATTTTCTATTTAATTATAAACTTTATCCTAATTATGTCCTGGGTTTTAACTATTTAATAATAAAAAATGAACCATCACAAAAAACACTTAAGGTTATAAAAATTAATTGAGACTTAGCAATTCAATGACGTATCCACCTTATTTATTGAAAAGTATCGGTATCGGCATTGATATCGGCAATACTGGCCCGCATTTACTTGGTATCGGATTGATACCAAAATATGCAGTATCGCACACCACTGGTAGTGATGTGCGGATCATCCTGAAATATCAATTCCTCCGATACCAGTAATTTATGTTCTATAATCGATTCTCACATTAAAATATCGATATTTTAGTAATTTAGAGTAAATTTGTAGTTTATCATTAACAGGAACACAGTGGAAAGAAACTATAACATTCGGATTGTCTACATTCAGAGGAACTACTTCCTCTTCCGCCTTTCATAGTCATGTGCAAAATATGGCTGTATAAATGTCTCGCAGCCCCTTGGCGTGCGCACTCACAACAATGGCTGAGCGTAATTGTGCGGACGTATTTTACCTCCACAAACAGCTGAGACGTGGTTTGCGATACATGTGGCAAAAAAAGTGCTCCAAGAGTGAGGTGTTGTGGCCATACTAGGGAGGCATTCAAAAGGGCTGTTGGGGGGTGATAAATACATTTTACAGGGTTTATTGATCGGATAAAATACGTTAAATGTCACCATTATTATTGGCCGGCCCGGAAACAGCGGGGGTGTCCAAATTCAGAGGCTGCTTCCACCTGAGGACCCGACCTTGGCGGTCTAAAGAAAGTAGTAGGGTAGTACGTCACGAGCTCCCTCGGTGGAGTGAAACTCTGCCGTCTGCTCCTGGCTATCTAATATATAACCGGGCACTGACGTAAACTCTTCTGTTTAATTATTGTTTGATGTTTATTCAGCTGTGTGAAAACCCTGAAGGAACCCTCCCGAGGGAATAATGAAGTTAAATTTAATTTAATCTAATCTAATAACTTTAATCTCAGCCAAACCGATTTAGTCACGAACAAATAAAACACTGAAAAAGCCAAACAATAACATTTTGAAGTTATCAAAGTGACTTATATATCATGTTTAACCCGAGTAGTGAAAGACCGTATCAGTATCATCGATACCACCCTGAATATTACTTGGTATCGGATCGGAAAGGAAATCAGTGGTATCGCACATCACTAACTCATGTGCACCACCTTCGGGAATTGGGAGAAAATCACCTTTGGACAATTGCCCTTCTTTGTTTAAGACTGTATTTGAGCACTGTAAATAAACGCACTGTCTGCTTTGTATCCAGAGTTCTGCGCTTGAGTCCATGCTTTCCATTAGCCGTGACACTTAAATTCAAATTCAGTTCTGCTACAGTTAATATAACCCTTTGACCACGAGGACCTTTTGAGGTCTAATCAGGACATTTTCACACGCATCTTAGTAAATAAGTTACCGTGTTCTGGAGTTGATATAGAAGCCCTCATAACAATTATTGTTATTAGATTGGACAAAATCCAAGATAAATTAAAGCTTATCCATGAAATTCTTGATGTCTGCTGTACAATCATTCGATCCTCGAAAAAGAAATGTGCAAACAAATCATAAAAGGTCGCAAATTATCATGACGTTCATGTCTGTGATAAGTGTATGCATCTTTCTGATGTTTTTGTGTTTTTTCTGTTTAATTTGATTTCCTTTAATTTGTTGATTTACGCTACCGGTGATGTGTGGGCCACTATTCTGGCTCTGATCCGGCTTCATGGCTTCAAGAGCTTCTGGCTGTCAAGGCTGCCTCATGGGTCCGTGCTCAGAATGGTAGAAACCATGATAATAGCTGATAAAGTGTGTTTATTTTAACAATATGCCATGGCTACGATCAGCTGTTTTTCCACATGCTTTCTTGTAATAACTGTGTTTTTAGCACTGTGTGTGACAGAGTGTGTTGAAGCTGGAAAAGTCCTGTTGGGTTACAGCATCAAAAGAGAAACTCTGGGGCTCTGAGGGTTTGGTTTACTGACTTCATACTAGGGCTGGGAGATATGGCATGAAATCCATATCGTGATATAATTTGAAGCACGTGTGGTAACGATATATATATCCCGATATATTATTTTCTTCTGTATAACGTATTTTCCACACTATAAGGCACACTTAAAATCCTTTAATTTTCTCAAAAATCGAGTGTGCCTTATGTATGAATTCTGGTTGTGCTTACTGACCTGGAACCGATTTGGGCGTGCAGAAATCTGTTCAAAAATGTTTTGATGGATTGTCAGAGCATTACGGCTGCCGTAGTGAGGAGCTTCGCGGAGTAATCTGGGTCCAAAACTCCGTCCCTTCAGGTCCCAAAGTCAAACGAACATTGAGAGTTAAAAATGGTCTAAATTCTTTCATCTTTAATAAAATCATCAGCGTTGTTGCTTTACTAGGTGTAACAATTAAGTTTAACAACCAGGCATCCATGAAAACAGAAGTTATTAAATTTAACGGAGTTAGAAGTTAACAGGAAGTTAGCTTGCTAGTTTCCACCTAAACATGACACACCATGTTCTGACTGAGAGATTTTTTAAACTAATTAAAACATACAGCTCTGCTACCACTTCTGACATAAATGAAGACAGAAAACTAAACATCAGTGGCGTTTGCAGGGTTACTGAAGTTGGACTACCTGGTATATAATGTTGTGCTACGTGATTGCTAGCGACACAGCTATGTTAGCATAACATTAGCACAGTGAAGCTGGATGATGAACGCCAACTTTTTTTCTACTCGATAAAAGTTAACGTGAGGGATTCTGGTGGTTAGGGACAAATGCAATCGCAAAGCAGGATGCTATACACGGGGCAAACGTCAGTCAGGAGAACAACTGAGATTATTCATCCACAATACAAGGTAGTTATTAATGTACTGCAACAATATGGGAATAGAACAGCTACGAGAGAATTCAACATTAATGAATCAATGTTACGGAGGTGAAGCAGAGTTTTTGGCTTTCCCAATATTTCAAAAGTGCTTCATCTCTTTGCTATGACTGTCTCCCGGCTTAATTTGCAGATGATAACGGTTGTAGCCGCTGTGACGCTTTCGACCAAAACAGGCGCAGCTTGATGACATCATCAATATGCGCTATGGCGATACAGCGGTATAGTCAAAATCTCTACCGTTGGCCAAATTTATATCGTTTGTATCTTATATCGTTTATATCGCCCACCCCTACTTCATACTGCTTTAAATTTAGTGTTGTGCCATAAAATCCATCCTGATTTAATTACTTTTTAATTTCATGTTTTTGGTTTCTGATTTTTGTGTTTATTGTAAACTGGTATTTGGTAATTGTAACAAATTAGGGTTTTTCATGCAGTGCATAAAAAACTTCGTGGAAAACACAGTGACTTTTTCTAACACCGCACTGTGTTGCTGTTATGTGGCTGTTGCTTCCTCTCTGCTCACTGACGTTAATTGATATTAACTGCGCTGGTGAGCAGCAGCTGGTAGATGCACTTGATTACTTCGGCTGGCTGCTGAAGCCTCGCCCACCTGACTGTCCCAGCCCTCAGAACTGTGTTTTTTTCCACAGCTGTCTGCAGAGCACAAGTGGACATCTCTGTCTTCGGCTGGACCTTTTACTGCGACTGTTTTAGAAACGAGCGCGTTTACGTCACAAACAGCAGGAGGAAAGTATTTGCTGGACCAACGTCAGTGTTTTAAGAGGTAGGAATTTATTCCATGTGTTTTATGAAGGTTAAGATGACGCATCAGAATCTTTGATCGAAATTAGCCTTCTTCATAGATCGTAGTGTCTCCACATGGTGGGTCTTTTCCATTTTATTGCCCGTCAGAGTAATATCTGAAAAAAAAAAGAGAGATTTTATTTGCCCACACAACAACAAAAATATCTTTCAAAGTTTTTTTCAAGTTATAATATTTCCATTTATATCTTTAAGGATGATTGCTTTTCTTTGTTTTTATTCTGATATTTTGAAAATGACCTCAGGTTAAGTCTTTCAGATATATCTTAATCACTTTATGTTGTATTCAGGCTGGCTATATTTTAATGAAAGTTACGTGTCAGTATAACGATCATGTTCAAATTAAATCTCTGATTTAGCTGTGAATAGGTACAAAGATGGTGTTCTGTGGTCTACGCAGTGTCCAGATGGAACCAGGTAAAACATCACTTAATAAATACAATTTCATAGGAGATTGGGGGGGGGACGGCTGTAGCTCAGGAGGTAGAGCAGGTTGCTTACCAATTTGGAGGTTCGACCCCCGTCTGTTGCAGTCTGCATGCCAAATATCCTTGGGCCATGTACCAACCCCAAGTTGCTTTCTGATGCATCTATTGGCGCATGATTGCCTGTGCACTTCCATGGAAAGAGTATAGAAAAAAGTGCTTGTGCAAATGGGTGAATGAGACAAGTTGTGTAAAGTGCTTTGAGATAGAGTAGAAAAGTGCTGTATAAGAACCAGTCCATTTAACTGGTTTGACCAAGTTAAGATGTGTTGTAAATTTGGATGTTTCTGTTTGACTGTCAGTTCCTCTGAAGAGCATTGAGGTGGAGCTGGAGGTGAGGGACCATGTGGCTACAGTGGTATCCACTCTGAACTATGAGAACAAGGAGGACAAACCATTAGAGGCTGTTTTTGTCTTCCCTCTGCCTGGAGATGCTGCTGTCTGTCATTTCAGTGCTCAGATTGGACAGACGCAGATTGTAGCTGAGGTGAAGGAGAAACAGAAGGTGAGCTGGACAGTAAATATAACCTGATTATAAGTGAGCTTCAAAATAAACACAGTGAATGTCACTGACATGTGTCACCTGTGCTTCAGGCTCGTGAATTGTATGATGATGCTCTGAGCTCCGGTCAGCAGGTCTGCCTATTGACAGAGAGTGATGAGAGTCCAGATATATTCTCTCTGTGTGTGGGCAGCCTGCCTCCAGGAGAGAGCGCCTCCATCAGGTTGGAGTACGTCACTGAGCTAGCTGTGCAGGCTGATGATGGTCTGAGGTTCTGTCTGCCTGCTGTGCTCAACCCTCGATACCAACCTCAGGGTAGGACAACTGTAGCTTTTCTTTTGATCCTGCTTGCCTTTTGTGTTGTTCTCTGTCAAGATAACCTTTGTTGCCACTGATTTTCAGTCCACCTCTTGTGTAAATTCGTATGCCTCGAACCCTTTTTCCCTTTTATAAGAATGGCTTCTTGATAGCCACCCTCCTTTTGAGAGCGTTTCTGATGAAGCTTCAATGAACAGTAAATGGATCAACTAAAGACCCAGATCCATCCCTCGGGTCCTGTTAGCTGTTCGCTGGATCTTTTTCCTATTTCTTAAGGACATGACTTTCAAATCACTATGTGCTGTAGATAGTTTGTTAGGCCTGGCACTTCTTCACCTGTCTAGTTTCCACAATGTTTTAAGGACACACTGCACAGCTTACCCAGATATGTCAAGTTTTTATCTAATAGCACTTTGGCAATCATCTTATTGGTGCCAAAATATTATTTTATAAATGTCAAAGTGTTATTTTTTTTACTTTTTCATGGTTTCAGCTAAAGAAATGGGAACAACTGATGTGTACTTGCAACAGGCTGCCTAAAGATACAGTTTAAAATTGTGTCCACTTTGCTAAGTTGTCTGTTATGTGTAGACACAACACTGGTTCCTCCCTTGAGTTGGGTGCCCATGAAAAAGGCACCTAACATAATATGTACACAAGCTTTTATTACTGCACCTTCTCATACCTGGGTTTACGTCCCCCTTATGTAAATGTGTATATGAGGGAGATTTACAGAGGACATTAAAAGTCAACATCCAAATATATGGCCCTGCAGATGATACTTAGCTTTATCTATTGTTGAAGCCAGATGGCAAACAACAATTGAACTAAATTATGCTGAAAAACTAGTTCATGCATTTATTACTGCAGCGAGAGTACTGACTGGGCCTAGAAAAAGAGAACAT
Organism: Diplotaxodon limnothrissa; assembly: GCF_057381915.1. Lineage (NCBI taxonomy): Eukaryota > Metazoa > Chordata > Actinopteri > Cichliformes > Cichlidae > Diplotaxodon > Diplotaxodon limnothrissa. Next base: position 12,351,805 of record NC_140609.1, on the reverse strand, counting down.
ATTTATCCCATACTGGCTTCTCCTAATTGGTTCACTGTCAAATCCAGAATCAAATTTATAATTCTTTTACTCTCATGTGACTTTTGTTTCACTGTGATTTGGTACTATACAAATAAAACTGAAGTGAAATGTATTAAAATCAAATAACAATAGAAAGAAAACCAGAACATGAGGTTCAATTAATTTTTCTGTGAACCTTGAAGTTGATACTGTAACAAAAGATTTACTTCTAATCAGTCTGATACTGTGTACAGGTGGTGCAGGTTTCCAGGTGACTTCTGTTCCAGCCTCTCTGGAGCCCTACAGTCTGTCTTTTTCTGCCCGAGTGTCCTCTCCTCGTCCAATCTCTAAAGTAGAGTCCAACTGTTCCCTGGACCCTCTGCAGTACCTCAACACCGATCAAACCCAGGCCACGGTAGGTAGAGTGCTGATGTGTCTGTGTTACTTCTTACTGATGAATAAATATGAATGTGTTTGTGGTGTGCAGGTCAAGCTGGCTGCAGGACACAAGTTTGACAGAGATGTTGAACTGCTGATTTATTACAAAGACGCCCACCAGCCCACTGCTGTGGTGGAGGCAGGACAGGCCTCTGCTGAGCCGGGTGAGTGAAAGTTTTTAGTTTGCAAATACACATTTCATTATCCTTACTTTTTAACAAACAGTTTATGTGTTGGAATAAAAAGCATTTATGTAATTTTCTTTTTCTGTCTCTCATTTTCAGGCTCTCTGATGGGTGATCCAGTGGTGATGGTGAGTCTGTACCCTGAGTTCCCCCAGTCTGTGATGTCTTCAATGGCTCCATGTGGAGAGTTTGTGTTCTTAGTGGATCGATCTGGAAGTATGGGATTTAGGAACCACGGATTTCCTCGCCAGACTCGCATCCACGGTGCCAAGGTATTCATAATAAGTTTACTCTGAAATCTTTAATTTCATGATGTGCCTCTCACACAGTGGCCTCACCATCTTTTCCCTCTTCCCTTAAGGACACTCTACTGTTGCTGTTGAAGAGTTTACCAATTGGCTGCTATTTCAACATTTACAGTTTCGGGTCCAAATATGAACACATCTTCCCGTGAGTCTCTGCCTCACATCAGTCAGCCCAACAAAAGTCTGTTTTTGATACGAAGTACATGTACTTGTGTATTGGTGTTTGTGTAATGACAGTAAGAGTGTGGAGTACAGCCAGAAGACCATGGAGGAGGCTCTGAAGAAAATAAAGAAGATGAAGGCTAATCTTGGAGGAACAAAGATCCTGAAGCCCCTCAAATATATTTACAGCCAGGCCTGCATTCCCAATCAGCCCAGACAGGTAACACAGACATATACACTGACATTACACTGACTATTAATGCACTTTTTTTAAACGCCCAGCTTGAACAGTTATACAAAGTTAGTGTAGTGTCCAGGAAACAGTTCTGCTCTTTTGTTTGCTTGTTTATTGTGTATTACCATGAAAGTATTTTTGTTTTTGAAACTTAACTCAGCTCTCAGAACTAGTTGTGTGTTTCTGGGTCTGATGTTATGTCCTTATGTGCCAACTCTCCTCTCCAGCTGTTTGTCTTTACTGATGGACAGGTGGGAAACACCAAAGAAGTGATCGATCTGGTGAAGAAGAATTCAGATTCTCACAGGTGAAACTACAAAAAAACTGTTATATCTACACAATTACCAGAATGTCCAACATGTCCTCTGTGTACACAACAAAAGCTGTTGTATTGCAGGTGTTTCTCTTTTGGGATTGGGGAAGGGGCCAGCTCTGCTCTCATCAATGGGATGGCCAAGGAAGGAGGAGGTCACGCTCAGTTCATCACAGGGACTGACAGGATGCAACCAAAAGTAAGACAATAAGTCATAATAATTGTCATCATAAAAAGACAACATGATGTTATTATTAGGACAGAATGATTAAAAAAAAAAAACCCATAAATGTATTTTTTTTTTTCTAATTCTTGTTGTTGTCAGGTGATGCAGTCGCTACGATTTGCTCTGCAGCCAGCTGTGGTCGACATCTCAGTCACATGGGATTTACCAAAGGAAGTGTCTGTCACTGTCCTCTCTCCACCAATCACAACACTTTTCCAGGGTCAGAGGTCACTGATTTATGCCCAGCTCACTGGACAGGTAGGAGCAGCAGCCTGTCATTAGGGGTGCAACGATACTCGTATCGATATTGAACCGTTCGATACAGTGCTTTCGGTTCGGTAAGCATATGTATCGAACAATACAAAATTTTTAATTTATTTTATCAACTTTCCTTCTGACGATGCTGTCTGTGTTGAGCGCTCAGTGAATCTGCACTCGACTGCTCCGCCTAGGCTGCACTGTCGAGTGCAGATTCACTGAGCGCAGGGCAAGCTAGCCAGACAGAGGTTAAGCTCTCGTTGCAACATGGCAAATTGAACCTCCCCCACCCTCATTCAGATCTGGCGTTTGGAACTATTTTGGTTTTCATGTGAAGTATGACCCTGAAGACAGTATGTTGGATGTGCCAGGCAATGCTCAATTACATGGGTGGGAACTACTGCGTTAGCGCAGTTAGCTCGTTAACGTGTTGGCCGTCCAGCCCCACACACGGGGCGATCCGCGGTAGCTCGTTAACGGAGATTTGCCGTGTTGTGGCGTTAACTTCATTTCAGATTAACACTGACAACACTAGTGTGAACACAATGAATATGACTGCACATTTCCTTCCGACATCATCCTAGTGCAAAGACAAGTGGAAGCAGACAAAAACAACAAGCACGCATGCTACAGACTTTACCCGAGTCATTTAGACAGCCGTTAGCACATGATTCTCCTTATGGGACCTGATATGTTTAATATGCTGCTGAGAATATAGCCCAGAAGAAGCGTATAGTATAGCTTTTATTTTGGAAAGAGCCATTTCTCTGTAATAAACTCTCTTTTCCAAAGATGAGTGATTCCTCAATCAGATACAGGGCTTGCAATATCGCTAGCCCGACGTCCCGGAGCTAGCGATTTTCCCAGTCGGGCTACCAAAATCTATCTCTGCCCTGCCCGTCGGCCTATCGTAGGAAGGAAAAATATATGTCAATGCTTTTGCATTCTTTCGGAAATGTAGCTGGGTAATTATGTCATTGGCATCGGTGAGCCACTGTCAATATGTGACATATTGAAATCGCGTTTGAATTTGCGCTTGTTTTTTGCTTTCACTTTGCAATCGGGTGAACTGTGTATAGAGAGCGACAGCACTGATCTGTGAGTGATGATAATTTGCGCACCAATTCCTCTGACATTGTCTTATCAATCGTTAGCTTACTATGCAAACATGACAAGTGAACTCTCCCGCAGCAAGCTTAAACATGTGAGAGGTTGATCGCGCAGAGAATCGCTGACCGTTATGTGTGTGTGTGTAAAAGCAGCAGGATATATATTTTAGTTCTGCTGAGCCAAATAAGACAGGTCAGGGTGAAGAAGTGACAGCCAAAGAAAAGCTTAACACAAAACTGTAAAGTTATGACAAATCAGACTATAAGGCAAAAAGAAAGTGCAGCTTTATGGTTTCATGGACAAAAGAATTTCTGTGGCTGCAATATGACGAGCTAAATAACCAGGGCTGCACATAAGTGGTCCGCAGGTGCGCATTCGCTGTCAAAATAAAAAACGTGCACAAGATAAGAAGTTGCAATGCGTGTTTGCGTACATAAGATTTTCTGGAGGAGGACAGACGTTTGTTTAGAACTCTTAAAGATGTCGAAGAAGCTCCTTTAAGCAATTACTGTGATGTTCCTCCACCTCCAATGAAATGTCAGGAGTCCGAACTACAAAAGAAGCACGTATTCTCGGAAAAGTAGTTGCAGGAGGTGAGCTGGCTTCAAACAAATGATGAACGCACAAAGAAGTGGTGCAGAATGTGCTGTGAAAATTTAATAAATGACAAATTAAAAAGGCATGAACATTTTTTTTTTGTATCGAAAAAAATATCGAACCGTGACACCAAAGTATCGAACCGAACCGTGAATTTTGTGTATCGTTGCACCCCTACCTCTCATGTTGTTGTTTAGGTATTTGATGACAGTAATTAACGTGACTTCTAACACTGTAATTCTGTGTCAGAGCTCAGAGGCAGCAGAGGGCTGTGTGACGCTGAAGTACAGCCTGGCAGGTCATCCCTCTGAGAACCAGCTGCACTTCAGTCTCAGACCTGCAGAGGACACTGGGTAAATGAGTTCATATCTAGTGTCAGAATTAGATATGAAAACAGAATAAAGCATTATGCATATGTCAACGTGACTGCATTTGCTTTTAACTCAGAGCACAAGAGCACCTAACTACTACATGTATTTTTGTAGGATAAAGAAAAAAAGTTAATTTCATGTCAGATTTCTATGGAAGCCCGTTTCCGCCACTGAAAAAAAAAAAAAAAGGATCCATAACTCAAAATTTCGAGTTATTTTCTCGAAATTTTGAGTTATTTTCTCGAAATTTCGAGTTATTTTCTCGAAATTTTGAGTTAGCGCTGCCAATCAGTAATCTACGTGAATGACGTCATTTCCATGTTACCCGGAAGCTGAAGCCCTCAGCTACAAATGCTACAGCTAAGCTACCGGTATTACATCCAGTTGTGAATGCACAGATTGCTGAGTGTTTTCAGCCTGGCTTCACAAATGATGAAATCCCTGTGTTATTAGCTGAATCACATGGTGTTACTATCAGCAAACATACTTTAATTTGTTGGGATCCGTTTTTGAGTGCGCGGTCCTGCGCCATATGCTTCCGGGTAACAAGAAAGCGACCTCATTCACGTATATTTGATTGGCAGAGCTAACTCGAAATTTCGAGAAAATAACTCGAAATTTCGAGTTATGGATACTAGCTTTTTTTTTTTTTTTTTTTTTTTTTTTTTAGTGGCGGAAACGGGCTTCCATAGATTTCTGTTCATTAATAAGTTGCATTAAATATATCATTTTTGAATTTATTTTGGCAAGATGAAAGTGTAAGAAGAATCCCAGCTGTACTTCTTCTTTCTCCCTGTTTGCAGATTAACAGTCCACATGTTGGCTGCTCGAACTCTGATTCGCTCCCTCGAGATGGAAGCAAGAGACGACAAAGGAGAGCGTGATGAGGAAATGAAGAAGAAGGTGGAGGAGTTGAGTATCCAGTCAGGAGTGAGCAGTGCCTTTACTGCCTTTATTGCTGTTAGTAAAAGCAGTGGTGAGGCGATACAAGGACCCCTGATAAGCATAGAATGTCGAGCAAACCGTGAGTATTCACATTTATATTTTCTGTATTCTGAAACACTGAATGTTGTTTTGCTTGTCCTTTCAAGCCCTACTTTATTAACACAACATGAGCTCAGAAGGATGTACTGTGAAACATGATTATTAGCACCATATTTTGACCTCTGAGTTGGAGTTTTCATTGCCAGGAAGGTAGATTTCTTTTTACCTTGTTCATTCACAGTGGTAACTTATGCCGAACACTTAATTGGTCTTGAGCAAGTTATATTGAGAGTTTCAGTTCAAAATCACTCTTTAAAATATGCAAAATGTAGGCCTCTACTTACGAGATGAGTTTTACACATGTAGTCTGCAGAGCTGTATCTTACTAACACAGCTGAAGGAAGGTATGCATGAAGTCACAGCAGCACAAAATGTGCAGTGCATGCACATGGCCCCAGTAGTGCTCGCTGGAAGCAACAATAAGGTTGCCAAAGTCTTGTGAGAGCTCATTTGTTTTACCCATCACGAGATGTTTCTTGTGTGACACATTGGTAATGAGACACCTTTCCAGAGGCCATCAGTTGGGACTGAAGCAACTGATATTAATTTGCACTAAGTGTCAGAACTGCTTTTTAATTACTGATAGATATTCTTCTTTCCATGCCCTTTTGCTCGTCCCTTTCTTCATGCGTTTTTCCCCTGTGTCATTTCTCATTTTTACACAGAATTTATGGACACGTTTGGCTTGATTTCTTAGTATTTTTGGATTGGATGAGTTGTTAATGATTTTTGGTTAGAGCTTCATGTCAGTAGCACCTTTAAAAATACATTAACTTGGAAAATTGGTGACATGTTTAATACTTATTTTAGCCACTGTGTGTATGTGAGAGAAAAAGACTCTTCACCACCACCTGGTGGTTGCAGGAAATTATGAGCAATTATTTTGTGGAAAAGTAAAATAGAATCAAAGGCTTTACACTGCTGCGTCTCCATTTCAGACCCATTAGTTACATTTGTAAGTGTGAAAATATGACGATATACAATAGAAAGTTCAAATGGTTATTTTCGGTGACTTAGTGGAAAACGGATAAAACATCTGAGGTACTGCAGACATCAAATAAGGATATACTGAAATGAATACGTTTCATGATTTGGATAATGCAAAAAATGAAATTCAGGGATTTTTTTTTTACATTTTGAAACATATTATTTTGTATTTTGCATCTTTTTCCCGATTTTAACTCTCTTTTACAAAATTGTTATGGCTTTATGATTGAATTAAGATTTTTTTTTTTTTTTTGCTACAGCTTGTCTGTAAATACACTTCAAAGACACTGTTTTTAAATCATGATTATAACTTTGTCTTGTGTCACACAGTTTTATTCCTTCGCCAATACAGTTTTTCAGATTCCTGTGAGATCAGTAAAGGTAAGTCGTTTTACTGGAGCATGTGCAAACATAAACTGAAAAATAGTGTATAAGACAAAACAGAGTTCGTGCCACCTTTATTCTTCAGCGGAGCCTGAACTCCCTTAGAAGCTTTCTTGTAATTTCTTTATTTATTTAAAATTCAGGAATAGTTCTCCGCCTGGCTTGACTAACCAACAAGCAAATAGCATTCCTGGGAAAATGGTCGGGTACTAGGATTTATTTCTACAAGCATTCTGGAAAACTATTGCTTAATGCCACAAAGTCCGTCTTCTTTAAAGCCAATTTTTCAATTAGTCATTTTTTTAACCAATAAATTGGCACTTTTGAAGTTCCTCCACGGGTATAGCGGTTAAAACATATTCTCGGCGAGAAAGTGGTTGCTTGTTTAATTCCAGACAGACATAAATTCTACATTTGGGTTTCATCAGGAAGGACATTTGCAGAATAAGCCCTTAAGGAAAGGTAGTAGCTGGAATAAGATTTTAGTTAGCACTGTTTTTGGATTGTGTGTTTCTTTGAGTTTCTGTCTTAGTTTTTGCTATTTTCCATAGATTTTATTAATGACAGGTAGTATTTTGTTACTTCCCTGTCTTCTCTGCATTTAGTCTAACTTTAAAAAAAAAAATTGATCATCTTTAAGTTTCAACACTTTCTTGTCACTTGTCAGTAATTTTGATCATTTTTATGAATTATGGGATAGTATTACTACCTTTCATTTAATTGATTGTAGTCCAATGTTTCCTCCAATATACCAGCTTCTGTCTTCCATACGGAAGGCAGTATAGTATGGAATTCCCTGTTTATCCAGCCTCATAAACCCCACCCTTGAGATTTTGTTGCTTTTTTTATTCTAAAACCTGACCTTTTAAAACCTACTGAGAATATTTTGACCAGTCATTGAATTTAACCAAAATTCTGATACTAAGTAAAATTGAAAATAATAATAATTTTGATATATTTTCCAACCATAAAATGGAAGAAATTGTGCTACTCTTTGAACTAGATAAATACAAGTTTTTATTTATTTATAGACTGTGACTCAGAGGGGATTGTGCAGGGACTGTCTACAAAGTGCAAGGTTGAAAAGAGAGAGAGATATTTTAATCTAACTAATACAATAGTTTTTTTTTTTTTTTTTAAATAACTTCCTGCTCTTCTGTAGGTTATATCACAAACTTTAGTTCAGGTGTTTTGTAAAAAGACCTGAGATTGCATCCTTTAGCCGTGTCATATTCACTTTCTGTATTCATTCTCTCAGTTTGCCTTTGTATGACATTAATGTGTAAATGTATCAGTTCCAGTAAACTAAAATCTATGATTTGTCTGTATATAGGTACAAATACAGGATCCTGTGGTCTGATAACTGCCCAGAAGGACCCAGGTAAAAAAAAAAAAAAAAACATCCGCTCCTGCATCTCTGATGGCATGAAGGTGGATTCAGTTGCATCAGAAAACAAAAAATACTATAAAGGCCCAGAATTGTTGAAACACTAAAGAAGTTAGAAAAGTAGGGAAAAAAAGTGGAAGAAGTATTGACTTAGACCCTACCTCTTTCATAATTCATTCATAATGTACCATCTGTAAGTTGGGATGTTTTGATTCTGTTTGTCTGTCAGTTCCTCCGAAGAGCATTGAGGTGGAGCTGGAGGTGAGGGACCATGTGGCTACAGTGGTCTCCACTCTGAACTATGAGAACAAGGAGGACAAACCATTAGAGGCTGTTTTTGTCTTCCCTCTGCCTGGAGATGCTGCTGTCTGTCATTTCAGTGCTCAGATTGGACAGACGCAGATTGTAGCTGAGGTGAAGGAGAAACAGAAGGTGAGCTGGACAGTAAATATAACCTGATTATAAGTGAGCTTCAAAATAAACACAGTGAATGTCACTGACATGCATCACCTGTGCTTCAGGCTCGTGAGGAGTATGATGATGCTCTGAGCTCCGGTCAGCAGGCCTTCCTATTGGAGGAGAGTGATGAGAGTCCAGATATATTCTCTCTGTGTGTGGGCAGTCTGCCTCCAGGAGAGAGCGCCTCCATCAGGTTGGAGTACGTCACTGAGCTGGCTGTGCAGGCTGATGATGGTCTGAGGTTCTGTCTGCCTGCTGTGCTCAACCCTCGATACCAACCTCAGGGTAGGAGAACTGTAGCTTTTCTTTTGATCCTGCTTGCCTTTTGTGTTGTTCTCTGTCAAGATAACCTTTGTTGCCACTGATTTTCAGTCCACCTCTTGTGTAAATTCGTATGCCTCGAACCCTTTTTCCCTTTTATAAGAATGGCTTCTTGATAGCCACCCTCCTTTTGAGAGCGTTTCTGATGAAGCTTCAATGAACAGTAAATGGATCAACTAAAGACCCAGATCCATCCCTCGGGTCCTGTTAGCTGTTCGCTGGATCTTTTTCCTATTTCTTAAGGACATGACTTTCAAATCATTATGTGCTGTAGATAGTTTGTTAGGCCTGGCACTTCTTCACCTGTCTAGTTTCCACAATGTTTTAAGGACACACTGCACAGCTTACCCAGATATGTCAAGTTTTTATCTAATAGCACTTTGGCAATCATCTTATTGGTGCCAAAATATTATTTTATAAATGTCAAAGTGTTATTTTTTTACTTTTTCATGGTTTCAGCTAAAGAAATGGGAACAACTGATGTGTACTTGCAACAGGCTGCCTAAAGATACAGTTTAAAATTGTGTCCACTTTGCTAAGTTGTCTGTTATGTGTAGACACAACACTGGTTCCTCCCTTGAGTTGGGTGCCCATGAAAAAGGCACCTAACATAATATGTACACAAGCTTTTATTACTGCACCTTCTGTAAATGTGTATATGAGGGAGATTTACAGAGAACATTAAAAGTCAACATCCAAATATATGGCCCTGCAGATGATACTTAGCTTTATCTATTGTTGAAGCCAGATGGCAAACAACAATTGAACTAAATTATGCTGAAAAACTAGTTCATGCATTTATTACTGCAGCGAGAGTACTGACTGGGCCTAGAAAAAGAGAACATATTTATCCCATACTGGCTTCTCCTAATTGGTTCACTGTCAAATCCAGAATCAAATTTATAATTCTTTTACTCTCATGTGACTTTTGTTTCACTGTGATTTGGTACTATACAAATAAAACTGAAGTGAAATGTATTAAAATCAAATAACAATAGAAAGAAAACCAGAACATGAGGTTCAATTAATTTTTCTGTGAACCTTGAAGTTGATACTGTAACAAAAGATTTACTTCTAATCAGTCTGATACTGTGTGCAGGTAGTGCAGGTGCAGGTTTCCAGGTAACTTCTGTTCCAGCCTCTCTGGTGCCCTACAGTCTGTCTTTTTCTGCCCGAGTGTCCTCTCCTCGTCCAATCTCTAAAGTAGAGTCCAACTGTTCCCTGGACCCTCTGCAGTACCTCAACACTGATCAAACCCAGGCCACGGTAGGTAGAGTGCTGATGTGTCTGTGTTACTTGTTACTGAGGAATAAATATGAATGTGTTTGTGGTGTGCAGGTCAAGCTGGCTGCAGGACACAAGTTTGACAGAGATGTTGAACTGCTGATTTATTACAAAGACGCCCACCAGCCCACTGCTGTGGTGGAAGCAGGACAGGCCTCTGCTGAGCCGGGTGAGTTGTTGGTTTGCACATTTTTATTTGCAAACTAACAACTGATGATTAAAAACGTGTCCTCTTTCTTCCGGTGGGAGATAACAGTGTTTAAATATATTGTAAAATATAAAGTTTACATTCTTTTCCCCTTTTCATGTGTTTCAGGCTCTCTGATGGGTGATCCAATGGTGATGGTGAGTCTGTACCCTGAGTTCCCCCAGTCTGTGATGTCTTCAACGGCTTCATGTGGAGAGTTTGTGTTCTTAATGGATCGATCTGGAAGTATGGGATTTAGGATCAAAAGAAGGAGTCTTCAGACTTGCATCCACAGTGCAAAGGTAGTCATAATGTGTGACTCATGAAGTCTTTAATCTCTAGTGTCCCTCTCACAGTGGCTTTCTCCATCTTTTTCGTCTTCTCTGAAGGACACTCTGCTCCTCCTGTTGAAGAGTTTACCAATGGGCTGCTATTTCAACATTTACAGTTTTGGGTCCAGATATGAACACATCTTCCCGTGAGTAACTCCTTCACCCAACAGAAGTCTTCTTGTTTTTGCTAAGAAATACACGTGCTTGTGTATTGGTGTTTGTGTAATGACAGTAAGAGTGTGGAGTACAGCCGGCAGACCATGGAGGAGGCTCTGAAGAAAGTAAAGAAGATGAAGGCTGATCTTGGAGAAACAGAGATCCTTGAGCCCCTCAAACATATTTACAGCCAGCCCTGCATTCTCAATCAGCCTAGACAGGTAACACACACACACACACACACACACACACACACACACACACACACACACACACACACACACACACGAGATTTAGGAGCTCACCCCAATCTTAATTACAACTAATAGTTGCATAAAGGTACTCTTGGAACATATATTTACCTAAAAATCTAAAGAGATAAGCTATGGTGACTTACTTCCTTTCCCTGTATTGGGACTGTACAACTTCACATGACTGTTTTACCTTACCAACAAATACAGAAACAGATGGATGGGTGTTTTTGTTCTTTTTGAACTATTTTCACATTTGGCTGAATAAGGTACACAAATTTAGTGTAGTGGCCCAACAAACTGGAGAGTATAAGGACATCTGCATAGAGCCGCACATTTACTTTCTGATAAGAAAATATATGTCACACCATCCTAAATGGATCTCCATTGTTACACAAGCAGTATGTAATTTGGATTGACACACAATTTGCAGTAATACCGTATTACCACGTAATTCTAGATACTGTTTTTAAAAGCTTGTCAGGACCATTATTGTTCAGGTAACTGGTCTTCATACTAACTGTGCATTGTTTGTTACTCCTAAACCATTTGTGTTTCTAAAACAAAGAACCAAAAATGGCTCTAAACACAAACTGTTTTACTGTTTTACATCTGTTTTATGGTGAAACTCTTCTTTCTAGCTGTTTGTCTTAACTCGCGGATGGGTGAAGAACGACAAAGAAGTGATAGATCTGGTGAAGAAGAATTCAAGTTCTCACAGGTGAAAACACAAAACATAACTACAAAATTGTGCAAAAGTCTTGATCCATCCCTCTTTTCTTAGTATTTTGCTTTTAAGGAGGCAGATTTTCTTTTCTTTTCTTTTTTTTTCTTTTTTTTGTTTTTTTTTTTTTTGTTTTGTTTTTTTGCCATATTTAAGGTGGTCTTGGGGAATAGTCTTTCTAAAGGTCTTTAATTTGAACATGGTTGTGGCTGTTTTTGTTTAAGCCACATGACATTGACTTATGAGTCATTCAAGCATAAAAAGGCACTTGACTTAATATTTTATGAAATATAACAAAATGAGGGACGGCTTAAGGCTTTTGCGTGGTACCAGATATCTGCAGAATTCCCAGAATGTGCTAAAAGTTGTCTCTGTATCTAATGGAAACTGTTGTATTGCAGGTGTTTCTCTTTTGGGACAGGAGAAAACACCAGCTATATTTTCATTAATAAGATATCCAAGGAAGGAGGAGGTCACGCTCAGTTCATCACTGCGACTGACAAGATACAACCAAAAGTAAGACATTAAACACAATCAAAGTCAAATTAAACAAAACCACAGCAAATACTTATTTAATCAGAGAGTGTGATTCCAGTCATTAAAAAAAACAGCTCCTAACTCTTTGTTTTGAATTATTATTCAGGTGATGCAATCACTGCAATTTGCTCTGCAGCCATCTGTGATTGACATCTCAGTCACATGGGATTTACCAAAGGAAGTGTCTGTCACTGTCCTCACTCCACCAATCACATCCATTCTCCAGGGTCAGAGGTCACTGATTTATGCCCAGCTCACTGGACAGGTAGGAGCAGCATCTTCTCACAGTGAAAGATGTCTGTTGTGTTTTGAAATCTGATTAACAGTGATGTTCATGTGAAGATGTAGTTGGTTTCTAACACTGTAATTCTGTGTCAGAGCTCAGAGGCAGCAGAGGGCTGTGTGACGCTGAAGTACAGCCTGGCAGGTCATCCCTCTGAGAACCAGCTGCACTTCAGTCTCAGACCTGCAGAGGACACTGGGTAAATGAGCTGTTAGTCTGGTGGTACAATTAGTAGTATTAGCTTATACATTTGGTCAGGAGCAGTTATAAATTTTTTATTAGAGTAGAAATAAGTTCAGATTCAAAACTAATGATTCAATAGATTTGTGCATTCAATTTTAGCATGCACAGATTATACTAAGATTTGTTTGTATGCATTGTTTGTGGATGGAGCTAGCTGTGAGTATGTCATTGTTGTCATGTTATTAAACATTATTAGGATGATAGTGTAAGAAGAATCCCAGCTGTACTTCTTCTTTCTCCCTGTTTGCAGATTAACAGTCCACATGTTGGCTGCTCGAACTCTGATTCGCTCCCTCGAGATGGAAGCAAGAGACAACAAAGGAGAGCGTGATGAGGAAATGAAGAAGAAGGTGGAGGAGTTGAGTATTCAGTCAGGAGTGAGCAGTGCCTTTACTGCCTTTATTGCTGTTAGTAAAAGCAGTGGTGAGGCGATACAAGGACCCCTGATACCACCACCCAGTGAGTGTTAGCACTGATATTTGATTTATTCTGAAATAGTGAATGTTCAAAGTTCTGCTGAGGTTTTTTTCTTTCAAGTCCTACTTTGAGCACAGGGCTGTACTAAGAAGTGTCATTAATGGCTCAGCAAAATATGTTGACATTTGAGTTTTCAGTGTCATGAAGATGGCTCGCTTTTTATCTGATTACATCACCAACTTGTGCTTAACACCTGCCCTGTCTAGAGCGAGTTACATCGTCTTAAAGCACAGAATTTTTGCCTGATTCTTTCACAACCCCGAAGTTGGGACGCTCTTTAAATTGTAAATAAACACAGAGACCAATTATATACAATTTAGAAAACATATCAAATGTTAATAAGAAAGAGGTAACTAAATAAAACAACAATAATAATAATTAAGTATTTTGGAATTTGATATCAGCTACACATCACAAAAAATTGAGACAGGGGCAACAAAACGCTGCAAAAATACATTTAAAAAGAAACAGCTGCAGGAATATTTTGCAACGACTTAGGTTAACTAGTAACAGGCCAGTAACATGTTTTAAACATTTATGTTCAGCACATCTAGTCTAATGTCCTATATAAATAAAATTGCCATTATCATTAGTGTCTAGAAATTGCTAGAAGACAAAGAATTTTTATTAAATTATCGGTATCATTTTTTTTGTTATATTTTAGTGGTATTATTGCTTTTGTTGCCCTTTTGCATCTTTCTCCCTTTATTGTGACTTTATTTTATCTCGTTCTGTCCTCTTCTGGTGTTTGCGCTTCTGTTTGAAGCACTTTTTTAAAATGATGATGATAAAGATGATGATTGTTTTGTGTGACACAGCTTTAAAACAGTGTAATTTGGTGGATTCCTGTGAGAGTCAGCCAAGCATCAGTAAGGGTAAGTACTGTTACTTTTTGACACACACACACACACTTGCAACGACCTTGAGATTTTCCACAAATTTCACTCGATAGATTTTTTTTATTTTATTTTTTTTTTACCTTTTCTGAGAAGTGCCACAAATTTCCAGCTACACCCACATTGTAAGAGTCTCAAATGGTAAAGGCAAACATTCTGTGTACATGTTCAGTTTCTTAAAGCAGGATTGATGGTCCTGCAAATGTGTCTATTCCTGTACATATTAGTGTTTGAGAGGGCGAGGGGTTTCTCTCCAGACGCCTTCTCACACTGTCCACCAATATCTTGACGGCACATTGCTGGAAGAAAATGATGTAATCTTGTACTGAATACTGATTGGTTGATAAGTGGGCTGGAATAAAGATGGGAGAGACAGTTGAGTTTGCTGGAAACAGGAGAACTGTGAAAAAACTAATTTTAAAGTTAAAAAATTACAGCTGGCTGATGGACAAAAACAGAACAAGCAAGAGTGGCACACAGACCGGTTGTACCGCACACTTTGTGCGTTGCCTCCATTTGGAAACAGAGCTTACTGCAGGCAGATGGGCAGTCCCTGATGTGGAGCAGACAGTGCATACGTTACCTCTGCTGGACATAAATCCCACTTAACATATAACTGATCCTTAGCCAAGCTCCATCAATGTAATGTTAAGGATGTAAAGTAACAGAAATTTTATGGTTTTTATCTCTGCAGGGATCTCTGTAACGGAGAAACTGAGATCAGGTAAAGGATTTACTCTTCCGAGATATTGAATCTCTGTGTAGACACACACACACACACACACACACACAGTTTAGTGAAGAAAAAAGAGATGTCTTGTTTGTGGCCCAGCAGATTTGAACATAATGAAAGTGGAAACAAAGTAATGGACACTTTATGCCACATTTGCCAATGTTAAATGTTTGGTTCACTCTTGTTTTTAATCACTTTCCAAGCTGAGTTCTGTGTATCCGGGTCTGAATTGGAATTTGTTATTCATGCCTTTTATTTAATTAAGGTTATTATAATTGTTCACTTCTCCTAAGTTCCTCTCTGGAACATCAGCAGATCGTTCAGGATGCCGCTGTGAGGCTTCTTACTAAGTATTCACACTTTATTGCCTCAACTTCAGATTGCACTTTAAGATTCTGGTTTTGACTTTTAGAGCTTTTTAGAGCTCTGCATTGACAAGCACCAGCATAAATCAATGAAATTTCCCAAAAGATGGAAAATAAACCAAAAGCTAACCCAAACAAACCACACATATGCATACTGGGAATAGGAGAGGTCTAATTTTAACATCAACCCAACAAGTGTGCGTCCTCTGAGGATCTGTCTCTCACATCCTGCCCACTCATCACACTTACATTCTTGTCATTAAAGCTACCCTACCTTCCAAAAAAGAAAATTATTGTTATTACCAAAATTATTCACACATGTAAACTTCCAAAAGGTTATTTTAGACTTTTTTCTTTTGACTGAACTAAAAGTGAATCACACATTTTTCACATAGAAGTAAAAATACATCTTCATGGTTTGCCTGAAATTTTTCCCCATCAACAGCCTTCGGCTGCATTAACTGCTCACCTCAGAGGAAGGGTAAGTCAACAAGTGACACGTTTACTTCTTTTTTTCTCTTATTTTTGCTAGTACACATGTCAAAAACTCTATGAAATACAAGACACATACATGTGTCTGTCTGTAACAATAACCTACAGTATGTGCACTTATTTTGTGCTTTTAATGTTTTCTTGAACTGTTCTTTTTCTGGAGTTGCATGATTTTGTACAGAATACATCTTTAGTGCCTTAAAAACTAAGACATGGGTCCACAGGTTTTTAATCTAATCCACGCAGGGTCAAAATTATGCATGCGGGTCCATATTTATACACATCTGCCACTAATATTTAATGTGCATGTTGCACCTTGACTACACACTCTTTGTAGCCATCAACAAGCTTCTGGCATATTTCTGCTGCTCTTCTTGGCCAGGCCCAAAATTACCATGATATTCATGTATGTAACTTTCTTATCACAGCCACAGAGTCTGAGCTGTCAGTCAAAGACCCTTTGCTGCAGCTGGTTTCCCTGCTGGAAGCCTCTGGATGCTGGTTATTGAAGCCAGCTTTGGCCTCTGTGCTGGGGAAGACCAGCAAGGAGGTGGCAAACCTGAAACCTGCATCGGTGGGTAATCATCACGTATTCAGTCATAGATGTTTAAGCAGCAGTGCATTAGTAGTATTACACAGCAGCAAAAGTCTGGCAGACAAAAATAATGTATTTATTAATTTATTTAATTTTTACTCCTTTACTCCAGCTAATCATATCTAAGTGTAAGGGCAATAGCCTGCAATCTCAACATATGCACTGCTTTTAATTTGTGGAGTTAGGCCAGCAGTGAAGTGTGGGCCACCATTCTGGCTCTGATCTGGCTTCATGGTTTCAAGATGGATGCAAAGGACGAGTGGGAGCTTCTGGCTATGAAGGCTGCCTCATGGCTCCGTGCTCAGAATGGTAATAAGACTAATAAATATTGAACTGCTGTTTTCTTTTTTGTGTTTTTGTTTTACAGTGTGTTCTGTTTGTGCTTAATCACTTTATTTTCAGCGACGTGTGTGACAGAGTGTGTGGAGGCCGGTAATGCGCTGCTGGGTTGCAGAGTAACGAAAGATGCTTTGGGGCTCTGAAGTTGCTCCTCCTTCAGAATTCAACTTTATGTATTGCATATTATCAGTGTTCACTAGAACCACAGACGGTAACATTTCAATGAGCAGCAGGGGGTGACTCCTCTGGTTGCAGAAAGAAGTCTTTGTATGCCTACGGGTAAACATCTTTGTTGTTTGCGGTATAAGTTTACACTTTCATAGAGGGGTTTGTCTTTCTGAATGCGGCATGATGTTCATTCACTAAATTCTGTTCCTGATTAGAATCAAAAAGGAGAAAATCACCTTGTGATGTGCCGTGTTTCTGCCAGTGGTGGAAACACTCAGCTCGATGCTTCACAACAGAACAACTAATCCCTAATGTAATGGTTGCTACAGTTTATGCATACAAACCAAAACATTCTGCACAATTGGTTTTTATTTTATTTTCTCCAATTGTCCCTGAGAGGCATGTGAATGAGTGATCAGCTATATCTCATCTATTCAGTTCAGTTTTATTTCTATAGCGCCAAATCACAACAGCAGTCATCTCAAAGCACTTTACATTGTGGGGTAAACGCCCTACAATAATACAGAGAAAACAGTCTTTGAGACGCTTTGTGCTTTCTGTGACACTCGCCTGCGATGCTTAGCTGAACCAATTATCAGTTCATGCACTTAAATATAAGGGCAACACTAATTGTTAGAGCATGTGTTAGCTTTTCCTGTGTTGATATAGTAATAAAGATAAATGTCTGATCTCTAATTGATGGCTTCTCTGGACGTGTTGATGTCTGTTGTATTTATCTTATCTTTCATTATTCTGTGGTTGTTCATCAGTGTGCGCATGTGAATTTGTAACTGAGTTTACTGTGCATTTGATAAAGATCCTCAACCTAAATGTAGTCTTTTTTTTTCTCTCATTGATAAACCTGTAACCTGTATGCCAATCAAGGAACCACATCT
Organism: Diplotaxodon limnothrissa; assembly: GCF_057381915.1. NCBI lineage: Eukaryota > Metazoa > Chordata > Actinopteri > Cichliformes > Cichlidae > Diplotaxodon > Diplotaxodon limnothrissa. Next base: position 12,334,065 of record NC_140609.1, on the reverse strand, counting down.
GCATTTTAGCGAGGCTAGAACAGTTTGTACTTCTAAGTCATACAGTCAGTGATAGGATCTGGGAAAATCCGTCCACTAACTCCACTAAGGACTAAGAGGTGAGATTAACGGGATGCCAAACTCAGTTGAGCTATAAGCCAGAGTTTTCTGTTCATAAAAGTGGATCTCTGGCTGGTACCTTATGCTCAACATGTGTTAAGAGTTATGGTTCAAAGTCTGGAAGTGCCACATTTTCACAGATTTTTTTTTTTTTTTAATTGACAGCTTCCACCAGCTTCACAGCTGGTGGAAGCTATTTTGCATATGCAGGTTGTTAAGGCATACCTGACTACTATTACACTTTTAATCACCATTTTATCATCATCATGATCAATCAATCACATCTCTGACTGGAGTAGGCGACGCTCACAGGGATCGTTTTGTGTAGCACAAGATTTTTATATAGGCGCAAACCAAGGCTGAAGCAGAAAAGCTTAACAGAGCTAGTTGATAAGCACTGTCGTGACACCTGTTATCTACAGGTGGGATTTTAGGTTTTGTTAAGCCAGCTACCACAAACAAAGCCTGGATGGTGCAACATATTTATAAATTTCCCCAATAGTATATCCTCAGGGTTAAATCACAACTCTTGCTCAGTGTTCTCTGGGATGGGCTCCAGCGTCCTCACAAGAAAACCGATGGGCGGATATAGCCAATTAAATACATCTACAACATCTTTAATACTCAAATATTGGCAAATATTGTTTTCTATTTTTATTTTTCCTACTATAGAGGCTTGTTTTTTCTGATGTCTGTTCTTTGTCCTAATATGTGTGGCTGGGAAGGGACTGTATGTTATCCCCCTGTCATTTATAATGAGTATTATCCACATTACTCCAGTCACTGAACTGAGATGATACTCCATGTTGTTTTACGTTATCATCTATACAACCTGGTTTTACCTGAAAAGCTTAACATTTTAATGACTTAAACCCTATTTTAAATGTGTCTTTGAAAACTGTGCCTGCTTCTTTAGTTATTATACTGAATACTGAATATAATGTACAAAGATATAATACTACAATACAAATAATACTTGTATTCTGGTTCTTAATTTGAATACCATGAAGACAAAAGAGCAGGAGCTTATCTTCTTCTTACACATCTTGTTTCTGTCCCACTTCACTCTTCCTCTCTTTGCATGTAACCTAATTTATGGCTGTATGACCTTTAGGATTAACATGCTCTTTTAATGCACTAGACCTTTGTGCTGCTTGTGATGACAGGTGCTCCTGTCTCCTATTTACAGGACTCAAACCCAGGCATTAATCTGGTATTACACATTACAAGGTCTTAAAGAGATCACTTTCAGTGACAAGATGATATTATCTGGCTTTGTCCAGAAACCCCCCAAAATCTGACATGGAATAGTTTCTGCATATCCTCAAGCAAGTGTATTGTGAGCTGTAGTAGAAAAAGATTTGTCCAAGTGAAAAGAATAAGAAAATTATAGAGCGAATATGATTGGGTTAGCTTTGTTTTGTAAAAAAAAAAAACATTTTAAAAATATGAGGCTTTCAAATGAAAGTGTTCCTATGCTGTCATTTCCCAAATTGCTGTAAATGTATTCATTCATTCTCAGCCATTTGCTTAACATGTTTCAATGGATTAAAATAAAATATAAATGCACCATATTGGATGGGCTATGGAAAAATGTGTGCTGATGGGGTAAACCAGAGGTAAAGAACCCGCTGCACCAAAAATCTATTGTGATTGTTTTGATTGCAAGAGGATCATCACAGTTTCCTCTAGTTTCTTGCACAAATTGTCCCAAAATAGTAGCTCAGTGGTCATACAGCTTCAGAAAGTGTGACGGTTTCAAAAACAAGTTATACCTCAGCCCTGCAGCCAACATGTTTAACAAGGTGCAACTCTTACTTTGAAGGCCAAAGATCTCAACTTCAGTTTGTGTTGCTCCTTTTACATTTGCACTACAGCTTGGAGAGCAGCTAGCCAGTGTTTGCAGACGAGTTTTCCACTTTAATTTAAACTACTCGCCCCAATATGCTAGCGGTAAATAAGCAATCACAAAGGGCGGTGGTTAGTCACAGGTCTCTGGACCTTTGTGACTGGGGCTTTAGCAATCATTTTCTGTTTTTGTTATAAAGGACGTATTAATTTAAATCAAGTGGTTACATTGAGCAAGAGCTTTCAGCTTCCACTTGCAACCTGTGAGGTAAGCTGTAAAAGCTTTGGCCACTGTTGTAGTATTATTGCACTATTGCCTGCTGTCAGGTAATACTAATTTTTACTTCTAACAAGTGGCTGATGGTCATTGACTGTGTGACTGTAATCTTGTTCCATGATTGTCACATGTTCAAACTGGCACGGACAGGCAAGTTAAAGTCACGTGGTTGGCGGTCACGTGTCTCAGAGAGACAAAGACAGAGAGAGTGTCAGCAGCATATATATGTCTGACTATATAATTGGACAAGAAGCTCCTGGCATGTGCCACAAGCTCACCCTGACAAGACTCAGACATTTTGCTTGTTAGCAAAGCTCACAAAGACAGATTTAGGCCTTTGGGGGTGGGGGGACTTGTTACTGTGGCAGACAGCATGCAACACTGATACCCGCTGTCATATACCAACAGCAGCCAAAGCTCTTCCATCTTCCATCACAGAACATTTTCCCTCATGCATGTATGTAATGGCAGTAAAGTGAACCATGCAGTAACGCCATGTTCCATGTTAAACTTAAGAGAGCTGAAATTAGTTTGTTTATATTTCCCACCATTTTTAAAAAAAAAAAAAGAGGAACAAACAGCATCACTGCAACTACTTTCTGTTTGCATAATGCGCACAGTGTTGGTTACAGTGGGCCATAACAGCTAATCTTATCACAACCTTTGGCAGACCTCCAGCCAACACTTTCTAAACTGGTTTCCAAGGCAACCCCAACGAGCAGGACCAATTAGAACTGACAAAGGATCCGCAAGCATTAAACTGCCTGGAGATTAAAGGGAGAGACGGCAAACTCAACAAATGATAGGTGGGGTATGTCTTTATGATGTGTGTGGTGGGTAATAGGGGAGCACAGTGACTTCAGAAGCACCTGTAGGCTCACTTGTGTCTGCTTCAGTCTTTCCATTGGGGGGAGCTGTGGGGGTGAATTTAATTAAACCAATTTCAATCCTTCCTTCTCCCTATTTGGTTTCTTTCTCTGTAGGACTGCTGGGTGTTCATGTGTCAGTAGGGCTGCAGGCAGGAAACCAGATCAATAAGAAATACTTTAGAGAGATCAGTGTGTGGTTATTTTTTTTTGCTTTTTTTGCTTTTTTGTTTAGGGCCATCAGTCGAACACTGTGGCCTCTGAGCTGCACATCAATCACAAACCATGCTGTTTGTGCAGGGAGGTTTGTGTGTGTTTGAGATTGATTTGACAGCCTTTGTACTTCAGCAGGGGATCAACTTTACTGAATAACTGACACCCATGGTCGCCTGGTGTTGGTAGGTTGTTGGATTTCTGTGTCTATTGGGGTTCAAATGCGTGTCACACTTCTAAATCGATGACCTTTCCTTTAAACCCTTTTAGTGCGCGCCTGTTTAAGAGTTTTATTCACGGAAACAGTAACCATGTGTTCGAAATCGAAAGTAAGTGTTTAATGTAAAAATGTCAGCTCAGTGCACTCACAGACCGTGTGAGAATCATTGACATCAGCCCGACACTCCCTGGTTTGTGATGTCCCTTTAAAATAAATTGAAATCTTATCTTAGCATTTTTTCTATTGCCACATTGGTTTGTAAAACCAAAGTAAGGGATGGATGTGACTGACCACACGCACAATGTGTCCACTAGTCAATCATGTTGTCACAGTCTGGCGGAGGACTGTATGTATTGTGTAGCGTGGACCCAAAACGCAGACACGAAGGAACTTGGACCAAAACTTGACTATCAACAAAAAGCAAGCCGTTTAATATGGCTGATAAGAAAGTACAAAAACAAAAGGCAGATGCACACAAGAAAGATCCTAACTAGAACTAAACTGGGAAAACTAAATGCTAAACACAAAAGGTAAAGAACAAAACCTTGAACATTGCAAAAAAAACCCCTAAACATGGAAAATCCTGGAAACAATTCATATCCTTTTCCAACAATTATTTCTTTGATCCTGTGGTCCATCCTTTCTGCCTTTGCCAAAACAAACATTTGCCTTAATTTTATTTTCAGCTCAAGTTTCTCTTCCGCTTTTTTGTTTATTTATATATTTTTGTACCTTTTCTTAATAAGATTGGAGGAGATTGGGTGTAGTCCTCTCCATGGTAACGCTGTTTCCCATTCTTGCACTCACTGTTGCTGTCTCTCATCACATAATTCTGCCCTACCCTGTGCTTTATCGCTGCGCCCTCTCCCTATATGCGCTCTCCCCTTACCCTCCCCTTCTCTCTCTCTCTCGCTCCTTGTCTCCCTTTCTCTCTCACATATGCACACACACATACACTCAACCTCTCCTCTGGTCCACTGGTCTCCTGCTAATGCTGCACCGTCCACTGACTGCGAGATGTTCAGTCCAGCTTGTAAAGGCTCTGCAGGGGAGCCGAGGTAAGGCTTTCACCCTCGTCTCTTCTGGAGCTGAGATGTTACTGCTGCTGTTGTTGGCTGCTGACAACTGCTAACTGAGAGCCAAATGCCTGATGGGAAGAGCATTAGTGTGTGCGTGTTTGTGTGTGTGCTGATTTGTGTGAGAACTCACCAGCTGGAGTAACGGGCTTTTTGTTTGTTTTTAGGTTAGGTCTGGCACTTGTGATCTGCATACACGCACACAGCAAAGGGAAGTGATCTTACTTCCTTTGATATTCATTTATTTGTGGTCTTTTTTATGTCTTCTTAAACTTAGGAGTATGTTGTTGTCTGCATGCATGCAGGGAGTCCGCTGAGAAAGAGCCTTTGGAAATCTGATGGCACGCAGATATTCTTCCCTCCAATGCAGCAACAGTGCTGCAATGTCTTTTTATGGTGGTGCACTCTCTGGCGGTTTATGACACCATGTTGTGTTTATGTGTGTGTGTGTGTTTGGGGGATGGTGAGTGGGGTATGAAGTTCTGCATATGTGAGTGGGTGGACAAGAACAGTGCTTCTTAATATTTTCATAAATTCATCTCACTAACATTCATGCCACAGGAGGAAATCCAAGGCAAGCGATAGACGCTCAGTCATTCAAACACTCTTTTATGAGTAGAAGAAGAGGAAAATAGGAGCACCTGAATCATTTCTGAGATGTTACTTTCTGACCTGTGTGTCAGCCAACAGGTACGAGTCTTAATGTACTCATGAATTTTCCAACAATGTGCTGGTGGGAACTCATTTGTGCTCATGTGTGTATACATCACGGTGTATGTGTCCGAGTGTAATATGGAAATGTGATTATGGAAATGTGATACCTGCTGAATGCAGTGCTAAAGGAGAAATGCAATAATAATATTAAAACCATTACTCTTTGTCCCTAAGAAGCACTGCTTGTTTATAACATTAGGCTCTCAAAACCTTTCAAGACATCTCACAAGCATTGTGCTGTAATAGTAAGGAAGGAGTAGATATGCAAGCGTCATCTGATGAAGAAATGTGACGCATTTCTGTTGTTCCTGCAGGATACTTTGTGAGGTGCAAGATATTATGTGCCTTTTGCGTGCTGCTCAGATGGAGGGGGTGGGGGGGTCCTCTGGTGAGATGCTCTGTCCTGCTAGATTTCACTATCACCATGATGGCACTCTGGGAAAAAAGTTATGGCAGTTAAATGTGTCAGATGTGGACTTACAGTAGATGAGGGTTTTTTTCCATGATGTTTTGCTGCTGAAGGGTATGTCTTTAAAAAAAATTTTTTTTTTTAAAATTTCACATCCCTGAGTGAAAGCAGAGACACCAGTGCCCAACACACAAAAGCTCCTTGGTTCGAGAGGGCACAAATCCCTGCCATGGTTTTGTCGGGAAAGGCGTCTGGTGTAAAAAAAAAAAAAAAAATCTGCCAAAACTAATGTGTGGATCCATCTGCTGTGGGGACCCCTTGTGAATAAGGGAACAGCTGAAAGACGCTTTGGCAGCAGTGACACCGTCACAGTGTTGCTTTGGCCAAACAGTAATCCAAACCTTATTTTTAAAAAAAACACAAGAGAAAAGCAGCAAATATTTTATTTCTTCACGTTTTTGTTTATTTAATGATTACAGTTCTACTTCTGTGTACACTTTAATCTGTACTCATTTAGTGTACTACCTTCTGATTCAAGTTGGGTGGCCAAGATTCATACCCCCAGCTCCTCTGACTGGATAAACAGTTAAGACGATTGTAAATGGCCTCGCTAGAAGTCTGACTAGCTATCCACACAGCTAAACATGAACCCAGGAACTCCAGACAATAGATGAGATCTTGAGAAGTTTACTGGTTCTTTCATTTTGTGAAACTGTAACAATAAAACATATGTGGAAATGTACATTAATAATCTGTACTGTTAACAACAACATGTGCCAATGATCTAACAATGCATTCGAAGAGCTAACATGACGATTAGCACCGTTAATTAGCATATGAACTGGCGATCTCATTTACATATGAATAGCACATAGAAAACTTGCTAACTGTGGTCCATCACACATAAAGACAGCACTTTGAATGCCTCGTTGCTTTACCATTGAGTACTTACAGACAATGCTTTAACAAACACCCAAAGAAGGACACGAATGTGGAGCAGCCATCTTGAAGCAGCATCGCAAGCAAACATGAACTTCCTGTCTAACTCTTCTTCTACTGTCACAAAATATCGACTTAAAGGGACCGCAGGGCGGCGCACTTACTAACATTTAAAACATGAAATTAACTAAGCAGTAACATAACACTCCCCGCCTGGGATTATAACAATCCCACATTAAACTGTCAGTCACTAAACTTTTCGGGGGACAGCAGCAAAACCACTTCTGTTACAGGACGACAGAAAGTCTTCTTATCACCTGAGTGCGAAGTAGTTACTTCGACTTTCCGGACAAGTCCATCGTTCCCTGGGAAAGTCTTGGTTATGATACACATGGGCCAATCGCCCCTCTTCACCTGAATGTCTTTGAGCAGAACGATGTCTCCTTCCTTGAGACTTTGTTTCTTGTCCTGCCATTTGTGTCGCAACTGAAGAGTATGAAGGTATTCCCGTCTCCATTTGGACCAGAACATGTCAGCGAGACCTTGTACTCTTCTCCATTGTTCTTTCAGAAATATCCCCTTTCCAAAGTCACCAGGGGGTGGCGCTGCTGAGTCTGGTTTCATCGTGAGCAGCATCGACGGCGTGAGGATGAGGGGTGACTCAGGATCGGTGGACACAGGAATCAGGGGGCGAGCATTCATGATGGCACAGACTTCTGCCATGAATGTTGACAACAGTTCATGTGTTAGTAGTGTTCTTTTGCAGTCCTGTAACATAGAGTCGAGGATACGCCTCGCAATCCCAATCATCCGCTCCCAGGCACCGCCCATATGGGATGCATGAGGTGGGTTGAAGATCCATGAACAGTTTTGTTTGCTTAAGTAGCCTTCGACATCCTTGACTGACATGTTCGATCCGTCCATTTTCAGTTCCCGAGAGGCGCCGATAAAGTTCGTACCGCAATCCGATCTTAGTTGTCTTGCTGGGCCTCTGATTGCAAAAAGTCGCCTTAAAGCATTTATAAAGCTGTCTGTGCTCATTGATTCGATCAACTCGATATGGACTGCTCTTGTTGACAGACATGAGAACATCACGGCCCACCTTTTAGAGCTAGCTTGTCCTCCTCTCGTGCGCCGGGTTACAATGTCCCATGGCCCGAACACGTCTACACCCACATATGTGAAGGGGGGTGCAACTTGCATTCGTTCAGATGGTAAGTTTCCCATTTGCTGACATTCCGCTTTTCCTCTCAATTTCTTGCATGTGACACACTTAAAAAGCACTGTGCTGATAGCCCTTTTGGCTCCTACCATCCAGAATCCTGCAGCTCTAATGGCACCTTCCGTGAAATGTCTTCCTTGGTGTTTCACAGTCTCGTGATAGTGCCGTATTAAGAGCGTTCCCAAGTGGTGTCGGGCAGGGATGATGAGAGGGTGAGTGGTGTCGATAACCAGTTCAGATTGTATGATTCGGCCTCCAACTCTTAAGAGTCCATTGCTATCTAGAATAGGATGCAGTTTCCAAAGACTGCTTGAGGGGGGAATAGGGATCCCTTCCTGAATACACTTAATTTCCTTTTCGTAGCACTCACTCTGAACGCTCTTTATGATACAGACCTTCGCATTTTCCAATTCTTCCACTGTGGGTTGACAGAGATGCCAACCACGACAGCTGGATGCTTGGTTGGATCGACCAAAGGAACGAGCAATGTGGGTCAAGCGGGCAACTGCTCTTAGGAGAGGACTGTAGTTGGAAAACCTCTCAAGATGGGATGAACTTACTGTTGACCTTGCGATTTGTGTCAGATTTGTTGTCACCAGCGGACGTATTTCTGTATCAAGAGTGGGATCCACAAGGTCAAACGTGACTGGAGATTGCGACTGTGCGGACGGTTTGAGGAGAAAGGCTGGCCCTTTAAACCATGTTGTGCTGCTCAGTTGCGCTGCTGCAACGGAGCGGGACCCATGATCTGCTGGGTTGAGTTTGGATGGAACGTGCCTCCACTGGTTGGAGCATGTTGATTGGAGGATGCGTTGGACCCTGTTATGCACGTACACATAAAACCTTCGTGACTGATTGTGGATGTAGCCTAGCACGACTTTACTGTCAGTGTAGTACTCAATGTCGTCAAACATGATGTCTATTTCTGCTACTATCAGCTCCGCAACTTCAACTGCAAGCACTGCAGCACATAACTCTAGTCTTGGAATTGTGAGGCCGGCTTGAGGAGCTAGCTTTGTTTTTCCAAACACAAAGCCGATTTCTGTTTTGTTCGAAGTAGACAGTTTGATGTAAGCGACAGCTGCAATGGCTTTCACGGATGCATCAGCGAATACACAAAGTGTTTTGGTTTGGGCACCAGATGTAGAGAGAGAAGTGTAGGGGCGTGGTATTTGGAGATCTTCTAAATCTTGAAGTGAGTCCTTCCAATTGCTCCACTCTGCCTTCATGTTGTCTGGGAGTGCTGCATCCCAGTCGTCCGTCAAGCTGGTAAGTTCTCTAAGAATCAGTCTGCCTTGAATTGTGATTGGAGCGAGAAACCCCAGAGGGTCGTAGAGACTGTTGACAGTAGAGAGGACACCTCTACGTGTGAAGGCCTTTTGCTCATTGTCAACTTTGAATGTGAAGGTGTCTGTGTCAACATTCCACAGCAGCCCCAAACTGCGTTGCACTGGCGAGTCTTGAGCACACAGGTCTAAGTTTCCAATGTTTTTTGCCCTGTCCTCTGGTGGGAAAGCTTCTAGGACTGTAGGGCGGTTGGAGATTACTTTGTGTAGTCTGAGGTTTGAAGAAGCAAGAGCCCGTTGAGCTTGTTGGAGAACTTGTATGGCCTTTTCTTCAGTAGGAAATGACTTGAGAGCGTCATCGACATAGAAATCTCACTCAATGAATGTCCGCACCTCAATCCCAAAATCTAGCTCACCAGTCGCTGCTGCTTTCTTCAACCCATATATGGCGACAGAGGGGGAGGGACTGTTCCCAAAAATGTGCACTCGCATGCGATACTCTATAACTTCAGATGACATGTCGTTATCTTTGTACCACAAGAAGCGGAGAAAGTCTCTGTGGCTCTCTTTGACAACAAAACAGTGGAACATATGTTCAATGTCCGCCGTTATGGCCACCTGCTCCTTTTTGAATCTTATGAGCACCCCAACAAGACTGTTGTTGAGGTCGGGGCCTGTTAGCAACACGTCGTTGAGAGAGACTCCTTCATGTGGGGAGCTTGAGTCGAACACGACCCTAATTTTGGCGGGTTTCTTTGGATGGTAAACCCCAAACAAAGGGAGGTACCAGCATTCCTGGTTCTGACTGAGAGCTGGTGCCACTTCAGCATGTCCTCTGGTAAGCATGTTCTCCATAAACTCCAGAAAGTGTGTTTTCATTTCAGGTCGTTTTTCAAGAGTGCGCCGGAGTGACATAAGGCGATCGTAGGCTAGTTGTCTGTTGTTCGGGAGCCGTTGTCGAGGCGATCGAAAAGGCAGAGGACCAACCCAGCTATTGTCGCTGCCCTGATAGAACTCTGAGTCCATTATTTGGAGAAACTGCATATCCTCAACTGATGGTGCAAGTTTGTGATCATCCGCTGTTCGTGTGAAGACCTGCTGACCAATGCTGTCCACATTACATCCTGACACAGGAAGGCTTGGGAGGCTGTGACTGCGCTCAGGAGCTTTGGTAAATGTCTCTTTAACAGTTATTTGACCGTTGCATGGCTGAAAATGGCTTGCACGGCCATTCTCCAGTATGAAAGTCTTATAGCTGTTCACGTGTGGGGGTCTGTGCACTCCATCGAGACAGATGTCACCTACCACGACCCAACCCATGTCGAGTCTCTGAGCAAATGGGGCGTCGTCTGGGCCGTTTATCTGCTCCCGGACTTTGTGGACTCGAAGCATGTCTCGTCCCAGCAGTAGTAGTATGTCAGCATTTGGGTCTAATGGCGGGATCAAGTTGGCAATCTGTCGTAGATGGGTGTGGTGTTGGGCAGCTTCTGGAGTTGGTATCTCAGAGCGGTTATCTGGAATTTCGTTACATTCGAGGAGTGTTGGCAGAGGAAGACTTGCCTTTCCATTCACTGACTCTACTATAAAGCCAGAAGCACTTCTCCCTGATACTCCTGTGAGTCCGGCACACGTCTTTAACATGTACGGGCGACTCTCTCCTTGGACCTGAAAAACATCAAAGAACTGGGAACGTGCCAGCGATCGATTGCTCTGATCGTCCAAGATTGCATACATTTTCTTTGTTTGATCTCTGTGTCCAGCAGGGTATACATTCACTAGTGTGATTTTTGAACATTCTCTGGCGCTCACTCCTTCCCCACACACCTCAGTACACCGAGACGTGACTTCTTGGGTGTCTGCTTTGTCTCTCTCCCCGCCTTGCTGTGGGGAAGGGGGCGATTTAGACTCCCATGGTGCTGGACCTGGGTGGAGGGCAGAAATGTGATTTTTGCTGTCACACTCAGTGCACGTGGTTTCTGATTCACAGTTCTTGGCTAAATGGTCAGTAGATGAGCAGCAGCGAAAGCAGACGTTTAATTTTTTGAGGATCTGTTTGCGCTCTTCCAAGGGTTTCTCTCTGAACCCTCTGCACCTTTTCAGAGGATGAGGCTTGCTGTGAATTGGGCACTGTTTATTTGGATTCACAGCATACTTAGACTTTTCTGCATCTGCCTTGTCCTGTACTTGAGTTTTGTGAACAGATATGGGTCCTTTGGAGAACCTTTCGTGCATGTGTCTTCGTTCTGATGTTATGGGTTGGTTAGGGCTGTGGACGCTGAAGCTAGGGTCAGTTCGTGTTCTGGCTTCAGTGCGAATGAAGTTGACAAACACAGTAAAGGGGGGAAAGCTGACGCCATAATCGTGCTTGTACCTTGAACCAATATTCATCCACCTTTCTTGTAGATTGTACGGCAATTTTTCGACTATCGCTTGGATCCCTCTTGATGTGTCTAAGTAGGTCAAGCCAGGTAAGTAACCGTCCAACTTGGCTGTCTCTAGCTCTAACATTAGGTCGGCAAGATCACGGAGTCTATAAGGCTCTTTAAGTGTGATTTTAGGGAAGCTGTCGACCTTTTGAAAGAGAGCTTGCTCTACAGCTTCTGGGGAGCCATATATTTCTTCAAGTCTGTCCCAAGCCATAGCTAAACCAACTTCAGGGCATCTGATATTGACAGCTCTCATTTGTTTGGCTTGTTTAGCTGAATCTTTACCAAGGTAGCGCACCAGCAAATCCAGCTCTTCTCCTGGTGAAAGGTCTAACCCTGCTATTGCGGTTTTGAAAGATGATTTCCATGCCCAGTAACTCATGGGTTGGTCATCAAAGCTGGTAAGGCCTGTAGTAATGAGCTGGCTGTGGGCTAGATATTTGGCGAGGTCGTAAGTGTGTTGGCTCGGGGCATGTTCATTGCCGTGAGTATAACTGGATTTATATGGTGTCTGAACAAGAGGTGTAAACTCTTTGTAGTTGGTGGATGGGGGCTTGTACAGTTCGTTATGAGTAGCAGCACAGTTTGCTTTGTTTCCTTCTTTTATAGCAATTTCTTGAAAGGCGGGTGTAGGGTCTTTGTATTCAGTTTTTACTGGGGCTGTTGATTCTGCTGCATTGATAGCTGTTTGTTCCAAAACATACTGCGCAGTGCGTTTTTCTTTGCTCTCAGATAGGGGTGGCCCATAAGCTACACTGCGTGTTTCGAAGCCTAATTCAAGTAGACCAGCTTCTAAAGAATTAGCTTCTGCTATGGCAGCTTCCTTCTCTTGTTCCGCTCTCAGCGCGTCAAGAGTAGCTTGTAAGCATGCTTGCTCGACTTTAATTTCTATTTCTTTCTTTGTATATGAGGCTCTTGTTTGGGCAGCTTCAGCCTTTGCTCTTGCTCTGAGCAGTTCAATGCTAGCTGACGAACCTGCTCTTGATGGTGGTTTGTGGGAACGGACTGACCCTGTCTCGGCTTTGGAGGATTTACTTTCAGACATTTTGGATTTGTTGTATTTTGATTGTGTCCGCCCGTATACTTTACTTAGCTTATAGGATGGTTGTAGCTCCACGCGGTGGCTTCTGTAGCTATGATGTTTGCTGTGGTGCTGTCTTTTCACTGTAAATGGCCTCGCTAGAAGTCTGACTAGCTATCCACACAGCTAAACATGAACCCAGGAACTCCAGACAATAGATGAGATCTTGAGAAGTTTACTGGTTCTTTCATTTTGTGAAACTGTAACAATAAAACATATGTGGAAATGTACATTAATAATCTGTACTGTTAACAACAACATGTGCCAATGATCTAACAATGCATTCGAAGAGCTAACATGACGATTAGCACCGTTAATTAGCATATGAACTGGCGATCTCATTTACATATGAATAGCACATAGAAAACTTGCTAACTGTGGTCCATCACACATAAAGACAGCACTTTGAATGCCTCGTTGCTTTACCATTGAGTACTTACAGACAATGCTTTAACAAACACCCAAAGAAGGACACGAATGTGGAGCAGCCATCTTGAAGCAGCATCGCAAGCAAACATGAACTTCCTGTCTAACTCTTCTTCTACTGTCACAAAATATCGACTTAAAGGGACCGCAGGGCGGCGCACTTACTAACATTTAAAACATGAAATTAACTAAGCAGTAACATAACAACGATGGATGGATGGATGGATGGATGGATGGATGGATGGCCCAAATCTACAGTTACTGTATGAAGATTTGGGCCATGAAGAATTATAGGACCACTGGGTAATGCATTTTTGTCATGTGCCTTCAGCTGAACCCCTCCACCCCCAGCCCACTCCAGTTATGAATGGTCAGTGATGGCAGACTTTGGGATATTAATAGCTCTGGAGCTTCAGAATCGTCACATCAACCAAAAAGAGACTCTTGACACAGCAGTCCCAGACTAAAGCGCTTTACAAATCACAGTTCTGCTGTGTCAAGTGGACGACTGGTCCTGCTGGCAGCATTTCACGCAATCTGCTGATGATTCAGTTCAAAATGCATGATGGCTAATCTGTACCTCTCAGGTGGAGTGAATCCAGGATTTGTCCCATTTTCTTAGAGCAAACACACCCTGCACACGGTGCATGCAGACGAGCTTACAGTGAGTCAGTGTCAGTCCTTTGCATTTAGGAGTTTTTTTAACCTTCTTTTAAAACAGTGTTCAGTGTGAATAGTTACTGCGTTTTGTTCATCTGTTTTAATCCCACTGGATTTAAAAGGGTTTATTTATCATGTTGCCTGTCTCATATCTTTTGTCCCCGTATTATCTTGAGCAGTCCACTTGACGGCTGTTAAAAATCAACCAACACCACTCAGAGACTTTCTTCTATCCTCACATAACTCCTGTCCTATTGTCTCTCATCTCCTCCTTCCTCTGCCCGTCATCATCACATCTATGAATCCCTCAATCTATCAACATTTCACATTCCTCTCTCCCTTTCTCCCTTCTCTCTTTTTTCCCAAAAGCTTTGGAAATACCAAGATTTCTGCACTGATTACTCACCATGTGTACGGATCTTCACCCGGGTCACAGCCATCGATAGTCTCACTAAACCAGGGGTGGGCAACTCCAGGCCTCGAGTGCCAGTGTCCTGCAGGTTTTAGATGTCCTTGATCCAACACAGCTGATTTAAATGGCTAAATTACCTCTTCAACATGTCTTGAAGTTCTCCAGAGGCCTGGTAATGACCTTATCATTTGATTCAGGTGTGTTGACCCAGTGTGAGATCTAAAACCTGCAGGATACCGGCACTCGAGGCCTGGAGTTGCCTACCCCTGCACTAAACTAACACATATTCATCCCCATTTTTTTTTTATTAGAACACTTGAGTAATAACCCTCATTGCAACCTGTAAGAAGTCAACTTGAATTCTTGAACTGAATAATTGATAGACCCTTGTTTAGCAGCACAGTATATAGTTTCCTGTGGCGGTTTTTTGAGATTTGCCAATTTTTTCACCCTTTCTTCCAAGATGTTCCTAAGTTTCATTTACTTTTTTGGTTTTTTTATATCTCTTTTAACCATTTGGTGGTGTCCTCTTTGTGTGTTTAGGGGAATTTTTCCTTACTGACCACAATACATTTAACCCCCAACCATGATGATCCCTCCACCACGCTTCACATTGTTCACATTGCCCTTTCCCCTCAAACGTGGTGCATACATTCTCACCAAAAAGATCACATTTTGGCTCATCAGCATTTTCCAGAGAGGTCTTTAGCACACATCTGATATTCTCTATGTTTTGTTTTGTTTTGTTTTCCACTGAAGAGTAGTTTTTGCTTAGTTGTCTTTCCATTAGCACTATTTTTATCGAGCGTTTTAAACGAGTTACATTGATAAGAGTTTTCACCTTCTGTAATATTTGTAGGATGTGTTCCTCAGCAGAGTAACAACAGTCCAGGGTTCCTTCCATTTGTACACATTTTGTTCACTTTTTGTTCTTTTTTTGTTCTAGAAATCCTTTTGTAGCTTTTTCCAACTTTGTGCATTGTTGTAATGCATCATCTACCCAGACTCAGACATTAACCAGACTTTGTGTGCATTTATTTATAGCGAGGGGCGATCTCATCTCCCTAGCTTTTAGAGAAGTTGTTAGCACAAAGATTCCCTTTTATTAGCATGAGTTCAAATTCAAGTCCAGCTATGTTATTTTTTTTAATAGAAAATGGTTTTATAAAATTGAGGCTTAGATGAAGATCAGACCGAAGTTGATCAAAAAACTTGTGATTCCAAAAAGTGTTTCGAGACTGAATTTTGCACCTTCGCTCCACTCGAACTCAGTTGTATTTTGCTATTTTTCCATCGTGCTTTGGTTACAGTTGAGAATTATTTAGCCCTCAGTAAAGAACGATTACATTCTTCCTGTTTATTCCCTTACCTTCTTTGCTGATGAGATCAGCGCACACTTTAATACAGAAACACATGAGTCATCAGTTGCAGAGGGGATTTGCGTTAAACTTCCTCAGCCTGTGTTTGTATTTGTGTGTTCCCATTTAGTGGAAAATGAAATGCTGTGAGGAAATTGCCATGTTCTCACAGCACACCTGATTAAATTGCTTTTTTGTAGGCTGAGCAATTGCACTTGCCCCTGGTTGGTGTCTGGTTGTGTTTGCAGAGCCTTGTGTGTTTGGCATCAGGGACAGAAACGGGAAGTATGTGAATAAGTGGATTTTCTTTTTTCTGGTCAATGTTGCCGAATAATGGGATTAAAGAAAGGAATGATAGCACTGTGTCACCCGTGGGTGGAGGAGGCGCAGCACGTGCGCACATGTCACAGCTTATTAATTTGAGTGCATGAATGTGTGCATGTGTCGAAATTTATGAATGCATGAATGTGCGCCTGTGTGCACATGCGATGCCTGCTGTTTATGGATGTGCGCTCTCATCTCTCAGTGTGGGTGAATTGGAAGAGTGGGTGGATGGGTGGGCTCGCTGTCATTTTTACTAAAATCCACTAACAAAGCGATGAACCATGGGGGGCAAAAATGGGAAAATAAAAATAGAATAGAAGAAAAAAGGAAGGTTTATTGCGCAGAGACCGACTCAAGAAGGAAATGAAAAATATATCTACCTTCTGCATATTTCTTCAATAACAGTTCATATTGAGGGGGTTCCTAATGATCAAATAAAGTTTGTTAGATTTTTATCATATATTCAATAAAGTATGTTATCTTGGGTTCTAAATAAATTCTGTTAGGTAATAAAGTGCATTGAGTTCTATTACTCACCTCATCTGTTTTAGGCAAACACACATCTCCACAGAGGATCCAAAATGTGGAATAATGTTTCAGTCCCATCAAACAATATTTAGTACCTCAGTCACTAGTGCTATTCATTTCACAGTGCTTAGTTCAAAATAAAATAGCATAAGAATAATTTTAATAAGACTTTTATGTACACTGAGTTGGACCCCATTTCACCTTCAGAAATCCCTTAATTCTTTATAGATTTAAGAAGTTGCTGGAAAATTCTCTAGAGGTTTTGGTTCATATTGACGTAATAGCATCATATAGTTTCTGCCCATTTCTGCAGATCTGTCAGCTGAATATTCATAATCCAAACCTGTTTCACCATATCCCAAAGATCCTCTGTTGAATTGAGCCCTGGTGTCTGTATTGGCCCATTTAAGTACAGTGAGCTCATTATCATGTTCCAGAAACCAGTTTGAAGTGGTTTGAGCTTTGGGGCTACACTGTGACTGTAAAGGGACAAACATGGTCAGCAGCAATACTAAAGTGTGCCAAGAAACTATCCCCCACCATTAAAAGCCTAGTTATAGTTGTAGAAGAAAATCCCAGTAGATCAACACTTCCTGAAATACTGAGACCAGCTTGTCTGTCACAAACAGCGATTCAGCATTCAGAGTGACTTAAAATCATCTTTCTTAATGACAGTTTGAACATAAGCCTTGATCATGGCAACATGCATATATTCACTGAGTTTCCACCATGTGTTTGGCTGATTAGATGTTTGCATCAATGAGCAGTTGAACAGGTATACCTACAGTAATAAAGTGGCCGGTGAGTTTAAATGTGTTTTTAAAGCTCGCTAAAACCTTTAAAGGACATCAGCCGAATACAGAAACTCATCACTAGAAAACAGCTGTGCAGTACCAGCTGTGTGCATGTGATATTCAAAGACCAATATCCTATGAAAGAAATCCTATGACACATTCATATATTCTCTGGTAGTCGATCAATAGGCAGCTTTGGTTCTTCTGTGCTCTGTGTGCGTTCTAACAGATGGTGATTAATGTGAATGAGGCAGGAGCCATTAAGCAGAGCATCAGCTCTGTTACTAAATCAGCAACCCTCTGGTAAAACCTCATAAGACTAAGTAACCTATTAGTGGCACAGAATGGGAGGCCGGTTGGGAGGAGGAAGAGAGAGGTAGACGAAGAAAAGCGAAAGGTCTCTCGTGTCTGTCTGTGTATCTCCCCCTTGGGAATCTATCTAATGACTAAATACCTCATTACATGGCTGTGAGAGAGATGAAAGAGAGGAGAAGTGACACAGAAGGAATAAAGATGGAAATGTTGCGTCTCTTGTGCTGTCCCGCTGCCACCAGCTGCCGGGAAGAATTGCTACTGAGAAAGACACGAGGTACTAAAGTGAAATAAACAAAACTCAATTGATGGAAGAGAGAGAGAAAAAACAGAAATTGAATTTATAAAGTCTGAGATAAAAAAATTATGAGACATAAATATGCATTACTTTCACACATACAACACAAACATACTCAGTGACCACTGTGCTGTTTATGTTACAGTTTTTCTGACTGCTACAAATCCAAATGCCGTTTTCTGAATCCAGTGCTGGGTCGTTAATTAATTTATCGCCCTTTTGGCAATTTACACAATTACAATCACTGCTAACACAAAACAAAACAACATTGTTCACACTTGTATACATTTTTTTGAGAATAACAGCATAAGCATAGGTGACAGGGGCAGGGATAGCTCAGTAGGTAGAGTGGTGGCCCCATGATCGGAAGGTCGGGGGTTCGACTCCACTGAACGGCTACCCTGAGGTACCCCTGAGCAAGGTACCGTCCCTACACACTGCTCCCCGGGCGCTACATTGGTGGCTGCCCACTGCTTCACTGGGTGAATGGGTTAAATGCAGAGAAACTATTTCCCTATGGGGACTAACACGCACACTTTACACTTTACCATAGACTGTATATAAAAGATGGTTGTACCTGCTGAAATGTTACCCATCGGTTTTGCAGCCTCAGCATTAGTGTTTTGGTCAGTACCATGTTATTTGTCATTTATTTATTAATTTGGGAGCCAGATGTGACAACAATTAGGTGATGGGGAAGTACTGTCAGCTAACGCTAGCAACTTTGGTTAGCAAACTATATAAATAAACTGTACAGCTTCAAAGCAAAGACACAAAAATCTGCTACTTAATAAAAGGCTAGAAATTTGCTAACTGAACATGACTAAGAAGTCTAGTTCGATGACTCGAATTGGTAGATGAAGCCTGTAAATCAAAGTAACCACATCACTATCCAGACTGATTGATGAGTTATTTAAAAGTCACCGCCTGTTGCTGGTGTTATGAAGAGTGAAGTTACAATGCTGTGAAAAAACACTTACCTCTTTCATGATTTCTTAGATTTTTGCATATTTTTTGTATTTGAGTAAATACAAAATGATGATACATGATTTCATTTTCTTAAGGAAGCAATGAGTAGCTTCCCCCTTAAGCCTAATAACTGGTTGTACCACCCTTGGCAGCATGAACTACAAATTAAGTGTTTGTGGAGAAATGTTGGTGCTAATTCAGCCACACTGGAGGGTTTTCAAGCATGAACAGCCTGTTTAAGGTCATGCCAAAGCATCCCAATCAGATCTAAGCCCAGACTTTGACCAGGCCACTCCAAAACCTTCATTTTGTTTATTTTGAGTCATTCAAAGGTGGACTTGTTGGTGTGTTTCAAATCATTGCATAGAACATATGCCTATAGATCATTATAATTTCATGTACCAGGTTGTAAATATAAAGGTTTTTTTAGTACTATAAAGTTAGACGTTTTGAAGTCTTGTGGTCTACGGGATTGATGCATTAGTACCATGTTTTTAACTGGCTACAAACATCTGAGAGGCAGAGAAAACTCGTTACAGTGAAAGGAGAGATTTTTTTCTTCTTATTCCTTTCAAAATCCAAAATGTCCCACACACATTTTTACTGACTGGTGTTTGTAATGAATACTTATACTTAAGTCTTATATATACAGAAAAGGGATGTTTTGATGGGATTATTTTGGTTTTGCCAGCAAAGGGGTTTTATATTGTCTTGTATTGAAACAGTCCTATGAGAAGAAAATATTGTATGAAATTTTTTTTTTTTTGCAAACAGTTATGAGATAATGGATGCTTTCAAGAAATGGGTGCTTGAAACTGTGAAAACCAAAAAACATGTATGAAGTAAAGACGGTCTTCCTTTCCCCAAAATACATTTTATTGCAGCAGTAAAGTTCAGTTTTAAAATATGTCAATTTACAGGATTGCCGTAGCTTTAAAGGATTAATCATATTGATGCTAGGTTCAGCATCAAGTGTTCTTTCTTTATTATTTCTCACCTTGCTATCGACAACTAACACACAACATTGTAAATGCAAAAAAACAAAACAAAACACACACCCTCTTATCTGTCATGCAAAAAGCTCTGCTTTTTAGGTTGTTTCATCAGCATCATGTTAACAGAAGAGTGTTAGGAAGATGCTGTGAACAGCAAACCTGTGCTGGAATAGTGTTGTGACATTAGACACTGATAAAGGATATTTATAAGATTGCAAATGACTCATGGCCTTTTACACAGATGGCCCACTGGTCTAGCTACACAGTCAGATCAGGCTTTACAGTTTCATGAGCAACAAAGAAAATGCAGGATGTGTTATACCTATGTATATTAAGCTAGTCTTTTATATGGCACAAAGTCCTGCTAGAAACAAGTCTTGCAACTTGGCAGCTATCTTGGAAAAAATCCCGAACATTTGAAGATTTGAGAGCTGAAGTCCTTGCTATAGAAATGAATGGAGATGGTAGGAGTCATCTCTTCAATGTCAGGGTCATAAATTGCAATTATATTAAACTGCCAACAAAATCTAAGTTTAAAAAAACGTACACAAAAAACAAAACAATAAATCTCTCCTTTTTCCAAAGGTTTAAATCACTTTTTACCACTGAACCATATTTCTACTGTGCATATCCAAAGTTTTACAACAATACATTACATTACAATCCATTTAAAGTGGTGTAGTTTATCATAATCTGATTTATATTTTCCAAACATTATATACACTTGATGTGTGTGTATGTGCTTCCTAGGAGGCAAAAGGAGTTCTCCAGGCCTTAGCTAAGTTTTAATTAATACATTGATAATTTATATATTTCTGAGCAAAATATAAAAACGAGGGATGGCTCAAGACTTCAGTACAGTGCTGTACATACAAATTTTGTACATAATCATTTCATGTAGCAACCACTAACATTAATTTCAAATATTTTTTATATGTTTTTATATTTTCGTCATGGGAGCATTGAACAAATGCCATGCTAGTTCATGTTTCACTACATGATTATTGCAGCAACAAGGAGATATGCCGCCATACAGCTGATACAGTCGTGAACCTTCACTCTGCAGTCATCAGTGCATAAGTGTGATTGGCTAATGTTTCCCATTTTAGCTACCGATGTCACACAGGGATGGGACAATCGCCATCCTTAGCATGCCTCATGTCTCAGGTAGACCACAATTGTCTGAGTGCTATGTCTTCTCTATATAGGAAAATGTCTCTGGCACAACACAGTGCCATCGTCAGTCTTTATTGCTCACACACTGCGTACAATAAAAGAGTTTGAACAAATTAATGGAGTTTAACAGTTACCATGCACTTGGTGTTGTTTGTCAGTTGCGAACACTGTGGCGACCTGATGACATCAGCCAACTGGTTACTGTCGGGTGATGTCACCCAGCCCACTTACAAACATCTGTGGTGTTGTGAATGCACATTTCAGATCTCAAGGATAAAATGAGTGTGTTGCAGAGGAAATATGAGTGTCATAAATATCAGAATTCCACAGTTTTTATAAAACTGAACTTGCAGTTTGCTCTTTCTCAGGCTAACGTTAAACTGGGCACGGTGAAATACCTACAGAATAGACAGATATTGAGTCATCGGGTATTAGATTTAACAAATGAAGCTGTGCGACACTAAACAAAGAGAAGATGATCCTCTGACTTAAATCTGCCAGCAAGTAGTCATACATGCAGCACACATGCAGTTACTTTAGCTCCAGATGACGCTTTATTAAAGCTATTTTTACCAAGAGAAACATGCTTATATTTTTGTGATCCTGTTTGCAGGGTGTGTACTTCACACAACCGCAAAATTGTGTCATCACTATAGTGACAGCTTTTCATGTTCATGTTGTAGTTTTGGCCAAGCAGTTAAGACCTGCAGCAAAGGTCTTGTCACTGGCTTGTACTTTATTTTTTACTTGTCCCTATTTTATCTTTTGTTCTTTAGGTTTTCCGATCATTCAGTAATCTTATTTTCTAACCTGCTATGGCATCATTCTTTTATTTACATATTTTAGGACTATCAATAGAAATGGGGGGAAATTTTAAATTGGTGTTAAAAGTTGTTAGTTTGCATTTGTTCAGGAGGGTTGATTTATCCTGTTTCATCCACAAAAATGTTTTGAAAGTAACATCTGGCTCCTCGGCTGCTGCGTCACCAGCTGCTGTCTAACTGCTCCCCTGTGCTGTTAGGTGCCCACTCATTTATACAGAACATGGATTCCTGATGTGTCATAAAACTTTGTGTGTGTGTGTGTGTGTAGCATAAAGACATGCCTCTGTTTTTTGTGCGACACAGTAATTTGCAGCATTTATTGAGCTTGATCTTTCATGATACTGGATACAAAAGACCAAAATTTTCAGAACCTTTAAGGTTTGAGAATCAAAGTATTTTTTCTTTGTCAGTCTGATATTTGCATTTTCTTCTTGCTGCTGTTGTGTTCATGGTTTCTCACATCTCTAAACCACTAGAGGGAGAGTGACTGACAATCTTAAAAGAGACTGAAAGCATGCTGATAATTGAGAATTTAATTGTGAAAGCATTAAGCCATCACATTCAACAGACTTCTAAAGTGCTTGTTTGGTTTCTTGTTCTCACTGGATATGTTATGAAGTGACTGGAAATGAAAGTAGCTCTCTTTGAATACAGAAGGACGTGTTGCCTATTTCAATGTGAAAAGAATAACTGAAACCATTCTTTTCAATTCAACAGAAAAGCCTTGGGGGGAAAATTGCATTTGAAATGATACTATGTCTGTTTGAATGGGTTTTATGTCATTACTTGTATTTATGGCATGCTTTGTGACAGCTTCACTAGTATGGCAGCCACAGAGTGGCTGGATTAGCTACTGTTGAAGACAGCATCTTGCCAAACCACGGCCTGTGAAATTAGAAAGCTGCTATTCAGTTTATTGTTAAGCTGGAACTGAAATAACCTCTTTATTATTTTACTTGTTCCAAATGGTAATTATTCCCCAGCTCCTTATCACCATATCATTATCTATACGTGAACTTTCATTAATGTTCCTGTTGCTGCAAAAAATGTCCATAGTGTAACTTCAGTTGACAAAGGTATGGGGGTTGTCTTTACTAACTATTACTTAGCCCCATTTGGGATTTACATTTATTTATTTATATATTTTTTACAACTCGTTATTTCAGCCTTTTCTTTTATTTGCAAAACAGGCTCCTTACTTTAGAGAGTTATTATTTGACATCAACACTAAACCATATTTAAACTTTAAATTTTAAACCTACATAACGTGACCGTCGCTACTGCTTATTTTACATGAAGAGGAAAGACACAAAGAATAAAAATCTAATAATAATAATGATGATGGGTTTACGCATCATTTATAGCGCTATACTCAGGTGTTACAGCGGACCGATGTTAGTAAGGTGTGGTACTTTAGCATCTAGCTAGCACCCACACAGTGCGTCAGCTAGCTAGCTAAAGGTACAGCTACTCTATTTTCCAAGGAGAGAGAAAAGTGTGCGATAACTGCACTCAGAGATGGAAAAAGATGTAAGAAAGACAGAATAGAAGACTAATTTTATAGGTAAGGAGTGGCATTTAATAGACTGGTCATTTAAAGCTTACATGAGATATTGTGCTATAATGTTAAGTTGTGGTAAGTTTGTTTTTTCAACTTTGAGACGTCCTGCAAAACAAATTGAAGTATGTTAACTTTGCTTTAGTCACCTGTCGCATGAAAATAGTGGGCAGTTTAATGCAGGCGAAAAGGGTTGGCGTTTGCAGTACTGTGGTGAAATTTACTCCATAAGGGGCAGTAAACCTCAGAGCAGCTGCCTACACACAAAGATCACTCTTGGGTTCCCCCACCTTTAAAATCCCACTTTAACCCCTGACTATATTAATTTTGCTGTGAGACTCTGTCTCCACACCTACAATGTAGGCAAATAGACCTAGATTCTTTTAAGTGTTTTTCTCTGATCGTGGTCTGCATAACAGAGTTCACTCATCAGAATTAGAATGGCCATATTCTAGTCTATTACTACTATTATATTATAATATTAAAATGGCCCAAGGTTAACTTTCCTTAAAAATAGCTGGTAAAAATGTTGTTTAAGTAGCTGCTTTTGATTTTACACTGCTAGTATATTTAACAGCCTGGACCTCTGCAGATCACAAACACACTGCACATTGAAATTGAACTGTTGAAAAACTGAGGGCTTGTAAATTCTGAGAGTGTCAACTCTGGAGTGAGAAGAAAGGGCGTCAGGAAGGACACTCCCTTTGGCCACAACATGAGAGGTTTCGCTGCAGTCTTTCTGCACAACTGTTGGGCTCTTTTTTTCTTTCCTTCAGAGAAGTGTCAATGCTATGTAGTGCAACAAAAATAATCCAGTTTGACTCCTCTGTTGAGCAACTGGCATATTTTCCATTCAACACAGATTCCTCTGATACACTTCTAATAGATTAGAAATAGGAATGACGCAATAGAAATATAGCTTTTTGCAGCGTTAACCTGAAGTTTCCACAATCCACATCAAAATGCTCGATCAACTTATCAACTTTGCTTATTCAGGGACATTTTTGCATGTGTGAGGGTAAACAAAAAAAGGGGGCAGTGCAGGCAGTTATTGCATTTCCTGTTGGACAGCATGTAAGCAAGAATACAACGTACATGTGTTTTGGTTGTGGTTACTGAGATAGAGCTCGATGCATGTGTAGCCCTTTACACGTGTGTTTGTGTGGGAAACAAACCAGTGGTTGTGGCCCCTCCTCATTTGGCTCCTCCCCTACCCTGCTGAAATATGTGTACCTGTATCTCTCAGTGTGTCAGATTTGAGCGCGGGTTTGACAGACTGTGAACCGATGTTTCAGGAAAGTTGTTGACGGGTCAAGTGGCAAATTGGACAACAGCAGCTGTGGAGAGGCAGGTGAAAAAGAGCAGGGAGAGAGAAGGGAAGGCAAACAGAGGGGGAGAGGGTGAGAGAGGGAGTGAGACAGAGAGCCTGGGTCAGACAGAGACAGACAAAGTGCAAGTATACAGAGAGTGTGTGTGTATATATATATACACACTCCCATAGAGGAAGACTGTCAGCAGAGCACACAGTTCCCAGAGGAGAGAGGCAAAAGAGACTGCTGAGAAGGTCAGACTGACAAAATGCTGAGGAGGAGAAGTGTGTCATTTGGTGGATTTGGATGGTATGTATGCGTTTTCATTCAATGCTCACGTGTGTTTAGGAAAGTTTGCATTGTGCATGTCCATGCTCATATTTGTGCCCATTTACATGCAGTTCTACACTGTGTTTGAATCATTCCCATTGTGCTTTATAATCAGCTGTAGAGTGTGCCAGTTGTTGTTACTGTACAGTGTGCGAATGGGTGGAGTAGAAATGTAAACTTTTTTTATGAAAAGGAAGGATGGGTGGAGGGCTTAGCCTGCTCCTCTGTGTCACACCTCTAACACTTTGTCCTCTGTTTGTCTGTGTTTGTGCGTGTGTGTGTGTGTGTGTGTGTGTGTGTGTGTGTGTGTGTGTGTGTATGATCATTTACAGTTTCACTCTGTGTTGTCTCTGTTGAGGGAGGGATTATATTCAACAGCCGACTTTGTTTCTGCTTGCTGGCAGTTGTGGTTGTTGTTGCTGCTGTGCTGGTAAAGGGACGCAGCTTGTTCTGGTAATGCTCTCCTACTGTATTGGCAGAGGGAAGTTCCCATGATGCAGCGTTAAAGAAGCTGCCAGCAAGCCCATTTAGCACTGAATGCTGTGACACACTCGGATGGAGTGTTTTTGTGCGTTTGGCTCCCTTGCTGCTAGTCATTCTGACACTGAAGCACATCTTCAGAGCACTTAACCTTCCCAGCTGGGCTGATGCAGCATAGGCCAGACAGGCTGCGATAACCTCGAACAGACAGAGCTGAGGAGCAGCAGCAGCAGCAGCAGCTTTGCGTGCAATATGTTGTGTTTTGCAGAAAAAAAAAGCTGGACAAAAAAAAAAAAAGATTTCAGGTACACTAATTTTTAAAAAGAATGTCACAAGTCAATGGTGATTGCGAGAAAATAGAATTAAGTGGTCAGAAGGTTTAGATAAACCACAACTGCTTTAGTTTTGACTGATAATGGGTTACGGGTCCAAGTGCAATTCAAGTACAGTGCAGTCTCATGTACACTATGATAATTCCTCTGCTAGTTAAAATATCCTCTAATGTCTCTCTGTGATACTTCTCTGTTAGAGATCCAGTCTTTTTAATCCTTGGGAAAAAAAATATTTCCCTAAAAGAAAAGTTGTATCAGCATTTTCTTAAATTCTTAAACCAAACAATAATTCCACGTGTTAAAGCTCATGGAATAATGTCTCTAATTTTCTTCTTTTGAATGCTCAGTGTGAGATGAAGGGATATGTTAAGGGGGATTATTTTTCTTTTCTTTTGGATTGCTGTTAGAAATGTACAAGATTGTGTTTTGTATGCTGCTAAGATTAGGCAGGTGTGACGGGAAAATACACTCCTCACAGGTCTGATGATAATGAACTTGCAGCATCCGGTGAAATTCTTGTACATTGTCAGCTGTAAACAAAGAACATCAGCATATAAGTATTTAGATATTGTACAAATTGATTCTTCCGAGAAGTTGAACCCTCTTCATTTTGGGTGTGAGCTTAAATGTAACCGCATCCAGATGCAAACTGACAACATACTACTGTAAAGTTCCTTAAAATGCTGTTTACAGTGTTTTGTTTTTGAGCAGTTTCAAAATCTTAGTCACATTAGGTTTACCTTCTATCTGTAGTATTTAATTATCAGTTCATCTAGTCACAAATTTGAACATTTTTTGGTTCATCACAGACGCAGATATAGATAAATGGAAGCTGTTTGAACATCTGCTAATCGGCACATTAGTAAATGTAAAATCAAATGTAGAGGTGAGGAGGACGCTGAGCTTACTGTTACCAAACAATGGTGACCATCTGTGACTTTCTTTGGATAAGAAAAATGTACTCACTGGCCACTTTGTTAGGTACACATATTCAACTGCTTGTTAGCATAAATAGCTAAGCAGCCAATCCCATGGCAGTAACTAAGTGCGTTTAGACATGTATACGTGGACATGATGATTGAGCATCAGAATGAGGAAGGTGAGGTGATTTAAGTCAGTTCTATGGGCCTTGCTAATGTAAAGTTCACAGGAGATTGGTCAAATTGCTTTAAGCTAATAGGAATGCAACAATCACTCAAATAACTACTATTAACAAACATAGTATGCAGAAGAGCATACTTCGCTCAGGCTCACTAAAACGGGATGATGTAAGATTGAAAAAAAAAACAATCGATCTAATGATTATTTTTTGTGGATGCAGGGTCTGAATTTTTCCTAAACAACATGAAAGCATGGATCACTCCTCCCTTGTATCAGCATATAAGCCTGGTAGTGGCGCTGTAACAGTGTGGGGGATATATTCTTGCCACACTTTGATCCTCTTAGTACCATCTGTGCATGCAACAGCCTACCTGAGTAGCCTGAGCAGCCTACCTGCTGACCTTTATGACCACAGTGTACCCACTGTATCTTCTGTTGGCTATTTCCAGCAGAATAACACACTATGTCACAAAACTCAAACTGTATCAAACCGGTTTCTTGAACATGAGAATACTCACTGTACTCAAATGACCTCCACAGTCACCAGATCTCAATCCGAGCTCAATGGAGCATTTTTGGAATGTGGTGCAACAAGAGATTCACATCATGGATGTGTAGCTAGCAAATCTGCAGCAACTGTGTGATGATGTCATGTCTGTATGGACCAAAAATTGTGACGGGTGTTTCAAGCACCTTGTTAAATATGTACCACAAAAAGAAATTCTGGAGGCCAGAGGAGGTCTAAACCCAACGCTAGCAAGCTACACCTAATAAAGTGGCTGGTGAGCATATATAGTGGTCTGGTGATGAGATTTTGCTCTCATAATATGTTTTAACAAACATATATTATCATTTCCCCTTACCTGTAATAAATTGTATGATTTGGTGGATTATTGAGCCATAATATAGATGGTGTGTATTTTCAGCTGCTGCTCTGTTACAGTATGACTGAGGGTAATTCATCTGTCACAGCACAGTCATAAAGTCCAATAGTTGTTTTAGGAACATGATGAACTAACTGCAGCTAAATAAGAAGCTTTCTGTTCTGACATTTGAATATCAGCTTTTTTGTTGCATGACGGTGAAACATCACAAGAGCTTACAGTATTTATCTCTGATCTGATGCTGCTGTAATGCTGCACTGTTATTGATATCAAATAAGTGGTAAAACATTCAAATGATATTTAAAATGTCTCTGCTAGGCACTGCGTAGATTGCGGTAAGGCATGCATTTGCTGATAAGAACACACAAAATAAACCTTAAGTTAAGACTCTTGACATATTTATAGTTTCCTTTATGGAAAAGCCTCAAATGACTCGCACGAGAACAGCAGCACCAAAAATGAAATGTTGTGAATTGTTTGTAGTGTGGCCAGTGTGCAGTGAAGCACTGAGACGTCGATCAGTTTGCAGAGAGGTAACTTCGTTAAACGAGGCTGTCTGTCATAGGCTCTGGTCTATGCCAGTTGCTTACACTCACACTGCCGCAGCTATTAAGGCAAATAGAAGCAACCACAATTTTAATGACCCTTTCTTTTTTTAAAGCCACAGAAGCACAGGGGCCCCGTGGAGACATAAATCTCACTCCTAACCGTCTTTATCTGCCTGCCTTCCTTTGCTTATGTCCTTAGTAAATTAGGAGCAATTAGACTAAAGAATTGAATTGCTGCTTTGAGCAATTTGTATCAGAGACATGATCAATAATAATTTCCTCTTTATGTGTGTGTCTGCCTTCTCTTGCTTCTTTTCCAGGATTGACAAGTCCACTCTGTCTGCACTGAAAGCACGGTAAGTGTTTTTTTGTTGTTGTTCTTGTTATTTTTAGAGGTTTTAGAGGGAGGATGACATAAAGCAAAGGGCCTGGGCCGCCCTGGTGTGGTCTATTCCTTTGACAGCCTACATGAGCACTCTGGGTCATTTTGGAAATCTTATTCTCTCTTCTGAACCCAATCGCCCAATCACCACAACTTCCAGATAATATTCAGAAATGTGTCCGTCAAGCACAAAGCCATGTTTTCTGCAAACACGCTGAGACTGAGCTGAAGACCTTTAAAACATTGGATAAACATATTGTCCATCACACTGATGGACTTTAAAGTCTCAGCAGAGCTATGAATCTTTTTTTTAGACACATAAAAATTCAGTATACACCTCTTTACACAAATCTCCAACTCCCGGTCCGAGTGACAGATTTTCTAAATTGATTCCTGTCATTCACTCTCATTTACTTTCTCTTCACTGCCAGCTTGCACATGTTGGCAGGTCATACCCGTACAAGGAGGAAGTTTCTCATGCAGATACCTGTACTGCCAAGTACTCGAGTGAGTTCTAGGTAAATTCTGTGGTTGCACTGTGGCTCCCAGGTGTGACTGCAGTTTTTGAATACTATGTACTGGCATAAGCAGCGTTCTCTGGGTTTTTCCATAAGGGTTTGTTTGGGCTGTACGATCTAAAAATAAGTAATTAAATCCAGCTTATAGCTCATTGCACAACGAATACAGACATTTGAGACACATGCTAGAATTATTAAAGGCATTATATTAACCTTTATTAAAGCCTTTAAGATAAATTTAAGATGTATTAAGGTTTTTTGAGATTCTTCAAGCACACTGGTGAAGGATGATACTAGGAAGAACCACTGCCTTTAAGAGGCATGGTAATTAATTGGCTGCCACCATCGTCCATCTACTGAGGGACTGAGATGTTCTCTGTGTGGATTTGGATTGCTGAATGTGGGTTGTAGCATTTAAGTGTGGTCTAAATCTCACCAGGTGCATGAAATTTCTTTGCATGTACTGTAACAGACCTTTATTTTTCTCTAACAAGGACCTATCATGCAGCTCTCTGACCATTTGCTTTGTTTTTGTGTGGCTGAGTTGAGCTAAGATGGTGTTGTTAACTCTTAGATTGGATGTCTTAATTTTATTAATAAGAACTGACAGCATTCAACAAACAGTTATTAATTCCGGTTCATGTTTCACACCTCTGCAAGGAGAAGACAGAAGCTGTCTCCTGTGGATTTAAATGTGGGCAGTGACTTTGCAAATTTAGAGGAACAATGTTGTGAAAATTACACAGTGCTGTGAACTTTTGAGGTGTAGAATTACTGCTTCTGCTTTTACCTTTTTTCATTCGGGGCATGGGCAGAGAATGTGATGATGTGAATGCCATTTGCACAGTTGTGTACTTTATTCATGTGGCAATCTTTGAGGGTATGTGAAGCTTCTCTGTGTTGAAACAAACCACCGGCAAGCCTTGCTACAGGAAGTTGCCTTAGTGAGGACAGATGATGGGTTTTTGTGTGTGTCAACTCTATCTTTATCTATACCCCAAAGCCATCATATTTAAGCACATACACCATTTCTCTTTACCAAAGGAACCACACACTCTACTTTTCTTACCAACGTCTCTCTCTTTTCTCCATAGGTGCCGTGATGGCACCATCTGTTTAATCATGCCAGATGGATAGCCTTAGAGAACTGAGCATATTTTAGATATCTAAGCATGACTTTTGTTATTCTTGGTGGTGGCCAGACCTTGTCTGCATAGTCAGACATGACAAAATAAAACCCCTCCATGTCATGCTAATGATTCTGCATCTTCAAAGAAAAACGAACAAAGCATGTTGGAATCGCAGAATCGAGGATTAGAAGTTTGGATTTAACAAAATATCTGCAACACGCTGATTTGAACTGGAAACAAGTAGCCTGATAGCAGTGGCACATAGATATTTTTTCTATTCATGTTTTTCTCTGTTTTACAAACCCGAGTTCTGGGTTTATATGAACTTATGTGAAAAAAATTATTATTAGGATGCATTATAAGAATGTAAAAGGTTTGCATGAACAGTACTTGAAATGGTGGAATAGGGCTCCAGATGCTGCTATGGTAAAACCTTAATCATTTTGTTGTTCTAAACAGGAAAGTGAAAGCAGGTTAGCGCGTAACATGTAAAGTAGGGCTCCTCTTTTATCTGTTCTCTCACATACAAACAGCTGTGCACACTTTCAGTGTCTCCTGCATGGCCAGGTGTCATTAGATCATCTACTCTGTAGTGGGTCTGAATATCAATGAGTGAGTCGTGACTTCTGCTGGAGCTCCTGGTCTGAATAAAACCAACCTGTGTGCGTGTGCGTTTGATCCAGGCGTTAGATGTAAGAAAACAGTGCAGAAGCAGGAACTGTAGGACTGGAAATAAAGGAGAAGACAGTCTGTACAAAAGACATTATGCAGTATCTCGATGATTTGTTGATGGGGACGGAGGTGTAGATGAATTGATGCAAGTGAGTTCATTACTCATGTGATCCTGGTGAATCATATCATTACAGGTCACAAGAAATGTGAGAGTTACTAGCATCCATCTACCTATTATCTTCCACTTATTCAATGCAGGTTGCCGGGCAGGGCTGGACATTATCCCAGCTGTCATAGGGCAAACGATGGGGTGCTGCCTCGACAGGTCACCAGGTCTGATCCACTGTTGCTGTTTTAATGCAAACAGCATCTTCCTGAAATTCCCCTTTAATTTATACTTTGAGGACGTGGACATTATTCATACATTGAATTCCTAATTCATGACTTTCAGGATATTCCTGAAAGTTGGTTTGCAAAACTTCTGTAATTAAAAAAATGAAAATGAAAAACCAAACCACATGCAGCGATATACAGTACAGGAGAGTAAAGCCACAAGGGGGGAGGAGAGAAAACAAGAGAATGGAGGCCAAAGGAGCAAAAACATCAGTTGGATTGCACACTTCAAAGTTTGCAGCAGGTGTGAGGGCTTTATTTTGTTCTCCTCTCCCCTTTCCGTCCCGTCTGCCCTTGGTTCAGAGTGTGCTATTTATTCCTCTGTTGCTCAAGCTCTTTCTCCCCATGTCTCATCTCTCCTCTGTCATTAATCCCGGTCTCCCTCTGCCTCTTCTTTGCTCACGGATGCTACAAAGGATCTCTCCTCCTTCACCGTACAGCCGTCACCTCATTAATACCTGTATAATCAAGCCAGTGTTTGTGTGTGCGTGTGTGTGCACGCATGTGCGTGTGTGTGTGTGTGTGTGTGTGTGAGGGAGAGCAAACACATGCATCTGTTTTGTCTTCAAGTGGTGCTGAGGGTGAGTGAATATCACAAGTGGACAAACAGGGATAATAGAGGAGAGAGAGGACGAAAAGGGGGCAAGGTTGCACCTGATCGGCTTCTTAATACTGTGTGACGATGCCGCGCAAGCTGTGGTGAGTAAGCAGTCTTTTTCTCTCGTGGGTCTATTTTTCCTTATTACATTCTTAAATCAGATTTTTTTTCTTATATTAGCTCGCACTTTGTTGCGTAACACCTGAGATCTTATGAAACCAGTGGAGTAGTTTCTCCTCCTTCCGAGAAGTTATTAAAGTCTGAAAAGCAGATTTCTGATTCGATTGCTATGAATAAGTTCATATTGCTTTTTTTGTCCGCTTAAGGTGCTCTGAGGTATCTGTTGGCCTAGTGAGAGCATCTCTCTTGTGTTGTCAGAGTATCTAATGGGGATCTAAACAGGAAATAGTGCACACACGGTGAAAACAAGCAGCTCTTGCCGTGTCTGCGAGTCTACTCAACTTCACATGGGTTGAAGTAAAGTAGCGTGGACTGCACTGAATCTAGTTTAAAGGGGAAGTTGATAAAAGCAGCACAGATCAGAGTGTATTGGAGCAGACTGTAATAAAACAGTGTCACTTCAGGATATTTGACGCAGCAGTCATAGAGCTGTTCATCGCATGATACGGATCAGATGATTGCTTTGGTCTGCATGAGGTGGATACCCAGGATGTGAAATCAGTCTAAAGGATTGATCTTTCTGTGTCTATTAGTGAAGCTCTGTGTCACAGTCATGGCTCCCGGCTTT
Organism: Diplotaxodon limnothrissa; assembly: GCF_057381915.1. Classification (NCBI taxonomy): domain Eukaryota; kingdom Metazoa; phylum Chordata; class Actinopteri; order Cichliformes; family Cichlidae; genus Diplotaxodon; species Diplotaxodon limnothrissa. The sequence continues at coordinate 12,301,329 of NC_140609.1, read as the reverse complement.
CTCTTGTAAGACGCTTCAGCAACAGACGCTTCCACAGTGCAGTAAACCAAAACAAATGACTTGGATATCTTGTTTAACGTGGTTAACCACAGATTGTTTTATTGGCTTGTTTTGTTTTTTTCCTTAACAGCCGGCTGTCTGCTCGGCTTCTACTGTTGTTAGCATGCATGCGTGTGTTTGCGCAGAGGTCACAGCCACTTGCTGCTAATTATACATTGTTATATGTTATTTCCATTCATTCTCTGCTCCGTCTAAGTGGAGCAGCTGCTTGAATCCGAAAGCGCCTCCCAGCTCAGATGGATGGCTTATAGTGGATGGGATATGGATAAAGCTGTGATGTTCTCCAAGACTGTAACTAAACTGCACTTGTACATTTTTTAATATAATGTAGTTATTTTGCAAATATGAAAAAAGTTTACTTTATTGTCCACCCGGATTATTGTCCAGACTGAGAGGCAGTTTTAGTGGCACAATGAAGGCCGACGGGCTCAAGAGAGAAGAGGAAATATGAAAGAGGTCTTTTCAAAAGAGGGGACACGATAAAATGAAAAAAGCCCCTTCCCTTGTCGTTGTCTAACCTAGTTTTTTGGGGCCAGGTGTAAATGTTATCTGGTGGCCAGCATCATGGAAAAGAGCAAGTGGGCTGCTGCTGCCGCTGCTGCTATTTCTGGAGCCTGGCATTTAATCTATCTCTCGGTGTACCTTCTATATTGCGGGGAACGACGGTGAGTTGTGGCTACCGAACAAACAGGAGACTGAATGTCCGCTGGTATTATATTTACTTTAGGTGACGGCTTATTAAAGCTCGAGGCTTTGCTCGGCAGCACGAAGAGAAGAAGCAGTGATTAGTCACAGGGAGGCTGTATACAGCCTTAATGAGCTGTCAACTTTATTGTGTTTTTCCTTATTGGAAGTCCTTGTTGATGCAGTGTACACAGATACAGTCTGCTACATAATTTAATATAAGCCTGCAATCACTGGCAGGGGGGGAAAAAGCAAAGAGCACGAATGAAGGACAGAAGTTCACTCAGTTAATATCTAATGCACAGCTGCCCACAGTGACTGTGACCTTCAGCTGGGGTTAATCTGGGAACCAGAGTTCAATATACGCAAGCTGACTGAGGTCAGGTGGTTCAGTTTCAGTTCGCTTCTTTTGGCAGCGCAGCTTCGGGCCTTGCCTGTGTGTTTTGTTTCCCTCTGCCTCAGACCGTGTGAAAAAAGGTTAGAGAAAGCAACCACACAGTTGCGGATGCATTAGCAGCAGTATGATGTGGGAAGTGGTCGGACTCCACCCGTTCTCGTGCACTCAACAAAGGATGTCGCACTTCCTCTCATATCACACCTCCGGTTTCAGTGAAGCTACGCCATACGAAACCATTTACACGCTTTTTATGTGTGCCATCTAATTTTTCTAATGAAAATAACTGACAGCATCCACTTCTATTAAAAATCATTTAGATTTGATTGTTAAAAGTTTTGCTTGGCGTCCTACTCTTTTATATACTTACCCACCTATTTAGAGATCTTGATATCTTTGTGCAGAAATGTGGACCAAGATTCATTCTCTCCTGTGGCCACAAGAGGGAGCCGAGTCCATGTGTTTGTCACAAACTGACTCCTACAGCAGTGAGCAAAAATCTGTGCACTGCAATGAAAGCAGCTGAAGTGAAGTAAAAGATCCACTGGGTGGAACAGTTTCTCTATTAGATCAGTGCCGATGGCCGTCCCACCTGTTAACGTGTACCTGTTGAAAGTACTACTCGAAATGATATAAGAATAAATTATGTAGGTAAACCAATAAAGGCAATGCAAGCTAACCCACTAAAGTCATACTTAACAAATTGGTGTTTTTATTTTGCTTCTGCTTAAATATTTAGACGTATAAATTTATGTAACACATTATCAACATTAAAAAGGCACAATTCTGCATGATGGTCTCATCAGTTAAATTTCTCCTGATATAAACATGAAGTCCAGCAGGCTCATATCTGTACCACTGCAAGACAAAACCACAGCCATATTGTCTTCAACAGCCTATAGGGAGCCGTGGCTGTTGCCATGGCAGCAAGAACTGATGATCAGCTGATGGTCCAGCATGGCTCATTACCATGGTGACGAGCCTGGGTTGTCTCACCTTGCGACCGGACTTCATCGGCAACACATAAGAATACAACCTGCAGAAAGATGCCGTGACTTGTAATACGAGCGATCACCTACACTCGAAGTTTTGTTTTATTCATGAATTTGCTTATTGTTATTAAAAGTTAATAAAATGCTGGAGGTTTATGTATATTTCCAGTCCCATGGCATATTGTATTCGAGTCACCTCAATACATATGTTTTTTTTGTTACAATAGACACTTTTTGATTTTTAAATGATGTAAAAAAGTACAAGTAATCGGTATATGAAACATCTTGTGTTTTACTGACCCAATGTCCTATTTTAGTTTTTTCTTCCCAAGCTCTAGTTTCCTTATATTTACACTTAATCTGCATTTGCTAAAATAAGCGCTTCATCACATTCGCCTGCTGTCTTACACATGGTTTAAGGCGGTATCAGTGAGAAACGATACACACAGTGAACATATGGAAACAGGACGTGTTAGCTGCTCTTAGCTACAGCAGCAGCAGGGAGGGGAGTAGTGTGGGTTCCCTGAAACACAATCACACCCCTGTGTAGTAGTACTGAGTTACTCTCAAAGTGGTCAACACTAGACTGCACCTCTGAGACGATCATTAAATCACCAGAGCGGCATTCATCAGATGTTGCGTTTCTGGTTACTGGGGCAATCTAAGTCAAGCACTTAGTCCCCTTTAAGTTCTTTATTAAGTCACCAGCAACAGAAATCTCTCTCTCTCTCTCTGACTCTGTTACATCACCCTTCACTATATTTACCAGCTGATTGCTGGATGTTTTTTTCTCCTTCCTGCTGTTAAGTGCCAGGTTTTAAGTATTCTAAGAACAGTGAGAGGGAACTATTAAGAAATCAGCAAAAAATGAAGAAACCAAAGCTGAAATATTTGTAAATTGTGGGGATATGTACAGTACATATAGCCATGTGAGCTATTCTTAATCCCAATGAGCTGGTCATGTTATAGCATATTTACATACACTAATCATAACTACACAAAAAACATAGCCAACTTCTTTCTGTTTGTCCTTCGTGTGCTCTTGTTTTACTTTCTATAATGGCTGGCAGCAAATGAAACTCTAGCCTGAAGGCTTTACTGACACAGGTTTTCTTTTGATTATTAACAAGCAAGGAGTAAAAACAAATTGCTGTCTGCTTGTTTTCCTCTGTCCTCTCTCGCTGTCTCTTAAATGTTTTGTCACCGCATGTGCTCTGCTGCTTGTTAAAGCGACAGTTTTGTTACTCTAAAGTCCCCCAGACAGCCAGCTGCCTCTTTGCTTTTGACAAATATTTACTTCTTGCCTTCTCCCTGATAGTACACGTGCGCGCGCGCACACACACACACACACACACACACACACACACACACACACACACACACACACACACACACACAAAGTAGCTGATAGCGCACCATCTGGCCTGAGTGCGGGCTGTTAAGGGCTCATAAAAGTAGACCCTCACCTATTTAGAGCCATAAGGGCTCCCCGGGCAGGTACACAGCACACACACAGACACACACACACACACACACACATTTCTTCTGCATACATGTGCCCACGCACATTCACATTCAATATTCACATCCACTGGGGATGTAGGAGGTGAGACAGGTAGGAGGTGAGAGCATCAAAGGATGTACCTGGTCCTGTTCTGAGAATGTCTTCATAACTACTGGCCTCGCTGACTTGCTTTGAGGATAAACAGAGATTGATTCAGCAAACTTCCAAACTGACCTTACAGTTACATCTGAGTCAGTCCTGATACAGATGCACAGCTGCTAGCTTTGTGCATGCTTGTTTTTTTCATCACATGAAAGTGACTTAAAATTATCACTAATTATGTAATGTGAGGCTCATACCTCATTTTTACCTCACAACCAGTGGTTGTCAGATGACTTTAGAGCGGTCTCTAGGCCTGTGTATCTTAATCTTACAAGATTTTACCAACAAGTTTGCGTTATGTTGTTAGCAGTGACATTAAGAGATGTTTCTTCATTCAGAGTAAAATGAGATCTTTGAGCAATATTGAGAGATTTGTTACACAACAAGAATTAATGTTTAGAGAAAAACTAACACATATGTGACTTTGGTAGTTTTTCGCAACCAAAAATTGCTAGCCAAAAAACTCAGACTGCTCTAAACGAACAGTTTCAGACAGTTTTTCCTATTCTTTGTTATAATATAGTAGTTATTTGCTTTTTTGCAAATGACAACCCCTCCCTTATTTAGATCTCTTCCTGTTAGTTGGGAGTTCTTCTTTCCCACTGTTGCCAAGTGTTGCTCATCGTAAGAAAGTCGATTAAAAGGCGGTTTCCTTAAACCAGCGTTTCCCAACCTTTTGAACCACGGCACATTATTCATATAAGAACAATCACACGACACACCACCAAACAAAAATGTCACAAAAACCATATTGATAATTTTTCCCCGCACACCAGCTATAGCAGAATTGGCTCGGTTTGTCCCCAGTATACCCTTTTTCCTTTCTCCTGACCACTGCTCATGCTAGGGCCTTCATCTGGGTCGGAATTTTCTCCAGGACCCAGGTCAGATTGACTACATTTTGTTTTCAAATATCTATCTATTGCTGTTACGCACTGCATCGTCCCAGAGCATGAGTATTGTGTATTTTATTCTTCATCTTCTCTTTTACTGGCAGTTGGCAACCCATTTAATTAGAGCAGGTAGTTCTACTCCCCTCTAGTGGAAGAGAAGGTAATTGTTCTGCCCGTTACTCACTTACTCGCTCAGAGTACTAATCAGGTGGAACCAGCTAATCTTCCACGGCACACCTGATCATTTCTCACAGCACACCTATGTGCCTTAAACAGAGAAAGTTAGATACAGCAAGGGGCTTCACCAAGACCCAGTGCAAGCTAAATATACAATATACTCCATGTAAGTACTGTAAGTACTACTTTAAGTATGTTAGGAAAAAGTGACCTGCTGTAAATCAAATAATTTGAATAGTCGTTAATAACATACATTTTTGAGGAAACCAATAAAAACTTACAAGAATATGTCCACATTTTTAAGTGATAGGTGTTGGTATGTGTTATGTACTCTCTCGCTCTGTCTTGTTTCTCCAGGAGTCATTGGCTGGCACCGTTGCCATTAGAAACAAACTCAGAATAATTTTTTTTCTTTTTTAGGATTTTGTCTGTTGTCGATTTTTGTACACAAACACTTAAGACCTACATACTGGCAAATTACAGTCCATCTCCTCAGTCTTTCAAAGCAAGCAGAGTGATGCTGTGGAAAGCGTAGAAAATGAAAAAGGGAATAAGCGAAAGGATGGAGATGGACTTTGGGTTGTCTGGAGGAGTGAAAGATGGATCAAGGGCGATAAAGAGAGCAAGGAGACAATAATAGAGCAGGGGAGACAGATCCTTTCTGAGACCGAACAAATAGAAAAGAGAGGAGAAAGTTCGACCTTCCTTCCTTCCTTCCTTCCTTCCTTCCTTCCTTCATTTCTGGCACAGCTGTCCACCCTGCATAGAGGAGATGCTCTTAACATCTGAACGAGTAAAGACTGAAGAGAAAAGTAATAAGAACTGAAGGATGGAGGGACTGAAAAACAAGATAGCTTCTCTCTCGGGAACAATGAGCTGTGAACAGTGAAAAAGGAAAGCGCAGAAATAACAAAGAGGAAAAAATGAAGGAGCAGTGGGGCTGTGAAAGATCCAGTTTTTTCCCCTCTCTGTCTCCTAAAGTTCGACCTCTGTTAGTAAAAGTCTGTGTGCGAGAAGCTGCACGTGTCAGTTGCTTCTCTCTGCCCCTGTGAGGTCATCCGCGAGCGTCCATATGAAAGCTCTTGACAGATGGTTCAGCGCTGTTAACTTTTTATTTTTCAGTGTAAGACCATCTCTTAATCTTCCATGAGTATCAGTGACTCATCATGGTGGCTCAGCGTGAGGTTTGCATATTCTCTCTTTCCTTCTGCGGGTTTCCTCTGGGAGCTCAGGTTTTTAGCACCAAATAGGGGAGGTTATGTTCTCCTTTCAAATGCCCTTCACCAAGCCACTGGCTTTTATTCAGCTCTACGTTTTATATGCAGACGCATAAAAAACGAGCACACCCAACTTCCCTCCAACCGTGTCCATTTTGTACATACATCAGAGGCAGGGAACACGACCCTGTCAGAGCCGAGCTCAAATGCAATTGTCTTTCAAAGGAATAATTCATCTCCATATGAGCAACCTGCTGATACCCTCAGCTTAGCCTTGCTTGTTCGGCCCACACATTGTTAGGTAATGGCTTGTGTTGATAGATCTTTGCAATTTACCTCAGGTCACTACAAAATCACATCACGTGCACCAAGTGACAGCTATTTGTGCAACATGACTGGGAGAAAACATTTAAAGCAAGCAGATGGTGAAACCATTAAAACGGTTTATCAAGTCTTACCCTCTTTTGTTACTGTGCTATATCGATCCCGTTTTCTATTCTCACATGGTAATAATAATAATCCTATTTTTGAAATAATAGATTCTTATAGCTGTTGTAGCTGCAGCAAAATGTCAGTAGACTATGCCTCTATTGACAAATGCTATTAATAGTGAGGTATAAAGCAGTTCTTTTCAGGATGGAAAAGCTAGAATCAGTGCAATAAACACGCACAGAATCATTATTTTTCTTCTGCCTTGCCACTTCAGGAACATTGTGGAGTTTATCCCAGTTATAATAGCTATCATAAGGTAAAAGGTGGGATACACCTTGGACAGGTTGACAGTCTCTCATATGGCTAGCACAGAGAGCCAGACAATCATATCAGTAGTTTTGGACCAAGTATCTTTTGGCTGTGAGCAGCCGTTCTAACCCCTGCACCAGTGCACCAATATGCCTAAATATGTTTTTGTAGAGAAAATGAAAAAAAAAAAGCCTCGAAAAATGGGGATCGTGTATAAAAATGGCTGTAATTTCCAAACAGTTAACAGAAAATTCTGTAAAACCCTTTGAATTAATGCTGAAAGTCTTCAACTCGATTGCTTGAGTTAAAATCCGCAAAGTGTTGTTGTACAGATGCAAAATTTGTGTCTTTGTCCAATAACTTATGCACTCACTAAATGTTTATTGTAAAAAGGCTTCAATAATGGATGATAAATGGTGACCACTTTAACTGACAGGCTGATGGCGACACAGACGGCTATAGCCGGCAGCAGCTTGTTGGGCTTCATCTCAGCTAATTGGAGTCACTGACCTCGATCTCTCAAAGGTGTTTGTGGTCTTGGCGCCTTTGGAGCAATTATATTGGAATTATATGGTTCCTATGCAGTTAATTAGAGCTGGGCGATAGAACGATAACGATATGTATCGCGATATAACTTTTACTCGATAGAGAAATTAAGCTATCGCGATAGACTTCGCCGCTCTTGTCCTCTTAAAATAAAATTTTTTTTTAAAAAAAGGTCAGCCAATCCAAACTAAGTAGCGCAGAGCCGAACCAATCACAGCCGCAGCGTCACGTCGCGTGACTTGTTACGTACAGCACAAGTGCCAAGCCGCACGTGTGTTTGTTTGGGAAGCAGGCAGTGGGTAATGGAGCCAGCGCATAATGGAGGAAATGAGTGTGCCGACTAGAAAAATCAACCGAGCGTGACCGAAGAGAAAACAGATGACGGTTCCAATGCCGGAGAGATTGTCGAACGGAAGAGCCATAGAAGTTCCGTAGTGTGACGGTATTTCGGCTATTTCAAGTCTGACAAAAAACAGAGTAGCGTGCACTGTAAATTGCACGCTACTCGGCACGAAAGCAAGTCTGGAAATACAATAAACTGGTGCATGCGTCACACTGTGCGCCACGTTATTGTTTCGGTGAAATGAATTTCTACAATACTGTTACTGTTAATTCTACTCTGCGGTGTTTAAATGCTTACATATACACACAGTTACTGTCCGTCCACACATACGACTCGGGTCTGCTTCTATGCCCCAGCTTTGTTTACTTTTTCCCACCGAGGCTTCTAGACTTCTGATTGGCCAACATTTCTGCACGGTTAGGAATCTAGCGCCACCTGCTGCTTTGGCATGTTCATAGCAGCGTTTTCCTTCATTTCTGCCTTTATGTGTAGACGGGATTATTTTTTTAAAACGAAAACGGAAAATCTCCGTTTTCAAAAACACCCGTGTACGTGTGGACGTAGTCTCAGTCTCTGACTGGAAGCGCTAATTCGTCATTCGGCTTTTGTCAGACTAAAGTAACTGTTAAAACTGTTTGAAAAGCTCAGCTATACAACAAGGAGAGATTGAGAATTTCCTTTTAGTTCTCAGTTTATTTGATACTGACAAAAGTTAGTTTTGTCTGTTCTTCTGTAAAACAAACTAAGATTTATTTTTAGAATTAATATTTTGTTTCTAAGTGGAATTGACAATTTAGTCTGTTTCGTTTGTTCTATTTTGAAACTTAAACGCTTTAGCGGCTGCCTTTTGTGTAGTTTGCAATATTTGCCTTTATTTATCTGAAAAAGTCTCATGTTCCTTAAGTACATCTACCCTGTTGAACTTATTATGGGAAATAAATATTTAAATCAAAACAAGCTGCTGATTATTTCACATTTTACTTGTGAGCAACGGCACATTTAAATCTTACAAATATAGTTATTTGGCTTATATCGTGATAGATATCGTTATCGCCTGAAATGAAAAAAACATATCGTGACATGAAAAAATCTCATATCGCCCAGCTCTACAGTTAATTATATTAAAGGCTATCAAAGAAGTCTGTGCTGCTGTTTTGATGATAGAATTTCTGGTATCTTATTAGTATGTTACTTAGCACTAATTAGCATGTGTGTGTGAGGCAGCCGGTGTTTGAAATACATGCTTTCATTGGGCTTAAAGCTTTCCTTTTTGATAACACTTACAGTTAGGCCTGGATCAGGCATCTCTTAGTGATCCTGCTATAGTTGGGAGATGTCCCATGATGCAATTTGTCTCTATTTCACCCCTTTTTATTGTCATTGCATTTATAAGCCTTTTGCCATAGTTTGTGTTTCAGTTTATATTTCTCTCAGGCTGGTTTTGCTAGACGGTTCTTCCTGTTAAAAGGGAGTTCTTCCTTCCCACAGTTGCCAAGTGCTGCCCGTAGGGTGTTGCCTGATTGTTTAAGTTCACTCTTCAGTACTGTAAGATGCTGAGTGGTGCTGGTGGCACCACAGTGGGTTTGTCCATCTTTTATACACAATCTGCACCCTCATAGTGAGGGAGAAGGAGCATAGGTTACAGACAGTGAGATTATAACAGAGGAAGAGCGAACAAAAGTTTCTGAAGCTTCAGATAATAAAAGGAAAGCCTGTGTTCAGAAGAAAGATGACAGTCATAAAATGGAAGGTGGGAACAAACAGATTACCTTTGGTGTGGCTTTTTCCTTTTAGAGGGATACATTATGCGTTATCATCTCCTGCGTTGGTGCAATTACTCTTACTGCTAGAAGGGGAAAGACAGACAAGATCTGCACTGCGGGTTTCACATATAGTGCAAGTGCAGAATACAGTGACAAACTGTATTACACATTGTTTGTGACTGCATTTGTTTCTCTCTCACTTTTCTTCCTTGATGAGTTCTTCCTCTCGTGCCCCTTCAATGTCTATTTCCCAAGGTGCATATCTAAACGCATGCATGTGTATTTCTGTGTATTTCGCGTGGGGCAACCAGCTGTCAGCCGAAATCCCATTCAACCAAGCAAACTGAGAAAGCAGGAAATTGATTTACCTCTCTGATGTTACACATGACATTATGGTCCCAGGGGACATGGAGAGAAACAAAGGGATAAAAGAGTTCCACAAACCTCGACTGAGCAGTGCTTTATAGAGGAGATGAACAGAGGAAGGAGAGGGCGTAATTAAACTAAAGATGCTCGTTTTTTCCTGTTGTGTCACATGATGCAGCATCTTCGAAATTCTTGCATTTGCCCACCTATGTTTTCACACCTATCAGAAATCCATTTGCTGTCATCCCAGCGATTACGTTTCAAAAATGCACGTAGTTTATGCGTATGCAAGAGAGAAGAAAACATCACCCGAAGCCAAATTACAGACACATCGCAAGCAGAGATAAACAATCAAGCTTCAAATAGCCCAGAGTGTGTGAAAATAATTGTCTGATGACATTTCTGTTTCGGTGAAATGACAGCACGGAGCAGAGAGCTAGTCAAGGCCAGTGTGCTTGGTGATTAACAAAGGACTGTCTGTGATTTGACCAGAGCGTTCTCACTCCCGAGGCGTAACATGTCGACGTTTTGTCACGTCCCGCGGCGTTCCTGAGGAACGCGAAAGGAGACCTTCGGCGTTCTTATGGTACGCGGCGGGTTATGGCTGGAATCCAGTGCAATGACGCTCCCGCGGGAGTAGACGTTCCAGCCCTGTATTCCAGCCCTAAACCTAACCTTATCCCTAGCCCTGACCATAACCTTATTCCTGACCTTAACCAGGACTTTAATGATGTTAAATAGCGTGTTTCTAAGCGATTTGAAGAATAAGAGCGAACATGTGTAGGTTCAGTCCAGACGGTTCTCATATTTCCTCTTTTTCCGAGGTCGTCATTTAGGAACGTGGTGGGTAGCCGAAAACGTAATATGGTGACGATTTGTCACCTAGCGTAAAATGTTACGCTTTGGGAGTGAGAACGGGTTGGATTTGACACTGTAATCAGCGCTCACAAAGGGACAGATATATCTCTTATTCAGCACGGCCCTGCATCACTCATCCTATTTCTCTCCTCCGACTCTGTTCTCTCACTTGCATTTTCTCTCTGCCCTCTGCTCATTTATCTTCTTGTTTGCAGTCTGTCTTTGATTTCCTTCCTCAATCTTGTTTCCTCATGTGTTTTTAGGCCTTTTTTCACGCATTCTTCTCAGTGTTGGATTTTCTTTTACTCTTCCTGCCACAGTTTATTTTGTATTTGTTTCTCTAGGTTTTGTCTGCAGCATCTGTGTCTCAGTGATGATTTGAATGAGTCTTTTGTCATTTTTTGGAGCGAGAAACAGAAGCAGAAGCAGCCTGGCGGCTATAACATACTCCAGTATGTTACAGCTGGAGTAGGGAGGACATGTAGGCATGCACTTTGTCCTGGCCAAACAAGTTGTAATCCACAACTGGCATGAGGTGCTGACAATTTCTAATAATCTGGAGAGAGTCGTCCCCTCGGCCCTGTGCGGGGTGTTCTCTGCCTGTCTCTCTTGATGCACGCTCTTTGGCTCTAGCACCCGTGACCCTAAAATGGATAAGTGGTTTAGAAAATGAATAGATAGGAGGATAGATGCAATCACATCCTCTCCATCCTCCCTAACCTCCAAATTTTTATAAGACTGTGCAGATGCAGGGTGGTGTTTCTCTACACAGCTGTTACTGATTCACTTATGTCGAATCAGTGATTTTCCATGAAGAGATGTGTGACTGCATGATAAAGTCTGAGGTCCAGGGTCAATTTGGCATGAAATTGTTTTTTCTTCTTCTTTTTTTAAAATTTCCCCTCAAACAAAAGCTTTTCCAGTTTTTCTTGGTGTCCTTAAAAACTTGACTTGAGTCCTAAATAATCTCTGTAACTTTGAAAATCCATTACTAGGCAGCAAGTACTTCTTAAATCTATTTGTTAGGAGGCATTCACTCCAAAAAATTAAAATTAAAAATATCCCATCCATCCATCCATCCATCCATCCTCTTCCACTTATCCTTGTTAGAGTCACAGCCCACATAGCAAAATTGGTATGGCCCAGATCTGGCCCACACAATGTGCTTACACATGGCCCACATACCGCAAAGAATGATGGCCCTTTGGTGGCCCAGACACACTGGTGGTCCTGTGCTGGCCCATGTGTGGATTACCTCTGGCAAACTTGATCTGGCCACCAAAGGGCCGTCATTTTTTGCAGTATGTGGGCCATGTGTAAGTTGTGTGCAGCCATAGGCCAGTTGTAGACACACTGCTGGCCCTGTGTTGGCCCAGAACAGTTTCAGCTCTGACCCCAGACGTCAGCCTAATGGGTACCTTAGTCAAGCCATGTAATAACAACATGTGCCGAAACATAATAGTGCAAAAATAACATGGCGAAACTCTGTTCAGACAGTGAATGGACTGATTCTTAAATAACACTTTACTACTCTTCCAGATTACTCAGAGTGCTCTATACAACATGCCGCATTCACACTTTCTCTAAACTGAGTGCTCCCTAACTACATTCATACACATTCACACTCTTGACATGCAGACTGGAGGAGCCAGGGATCGAACCACTAACCTTCCGATCAGTAGGTGACCTGCTCCACCTCCTGAGCTACAGCCACCCGCTGGCAAAGATGAGTAAACCATCACTAGGTTTAGGATAAAGTGTACACTCACAAACCTGTCAAACCTGTATTTGAAACATTGGCTACCATAGCAGTATAGTATTGCAACATGGCATTTGGGTCTTCTAACTAAAATAGGAAAATATGAACATAAATGATGCCATCATTGCCAGACCTGGCCCATACACCCTGCCATGACACTGGTCAGTCAGAAGGGCCAGCTTGATGCCGGATCTGGGCCAGACCTGTTTTCTGTGGACCTGGGTCAAATATATCAAACTACCATCGAGCCAGATATGGCATGCCATCACATAGACAGTGCCATCTATGCCAGGCTTGGCCCATATCTGGATGGCATATGTCTTATCATGCCAGAAGTCAGCCAGCAGTGCCAGCTTGATCCGGGCCAGACCTGCTTGCTATGTGGGAGGGGGGCTGGAGCCTATCCCAGCTACCATAGGGCGAGAGGTGGGCTACACCCTGGACATGTTGCCAGTCTATCGCAAGGCTAACACATAGAGACAGACAGCCATTTGCACTCACATTCACACCTATGGGCAATTTAGAATGACCAATTAACCTAACATAAATATCCCAGCATAAATTTTAATTGAAAGCGGACGTTACTGCCATGATCTTTTTTTCTGGATAACCCTCAATCCTCAGTATGCTTCTTCACTTTTATCCATTACATAATGTGCCAGGTTTGGATTCTGCTCTGCTCGGAGTGTAACAGTGACATTTTTCTTGTCTCTGTATGATCACCTTCACTTTGGGGATGACAGTAATCGAGAGTGGAGCCCAGGTTTGCTGCTTCATCCCGTATAAATTCTCCTCTCCTGCCTGGTGCTGACAGAATCCAGCCATGATGCTGTCCATGCTCTGGCTAGGTTATCCGTGTCACAGCCTATCTGCAGACCAGACCAATAGTCCTCATGATGGATCATCCATCAGCCGCCACTTTGGACGCTGTGGGGACAAGAGGGCAGTTTGAAATAGCTGTCTGGGCTGTTGTCCTGCAGTATGAATGATTGTATATGTGTCTAAGTGTGTTTGTGTGTGTGTGTAGGGGGACCTTGAAAATGTCTTCTCTTCTTTATTCTGCTCTGAATCGCACAGAACTATTCACAGGTTCTGCTGCTACTTTTTCACACAAGACACACACGCACGCGCTCATGCACACACACATACGCACACTCAAAGACAGCTTTATCGCTATTTCCTCTTTAGTTTATTACCCTTATTTCCCACAGGTAGGTGCCAGGGGAAGTATACCGCTGTTTGTGTGTGTCGACAATCACCCTCTGACAAAGTTGCGCAGTGCAAACAATCCTGTCATTATCAGCAATGTAGAAACACTCTTTACAACAGTGCTGGATATCTGTGTGTCACCAGTCTTGTCGACATGTCTGCTGCACATATTAATGTTCAGTTTGAGATGAAATTACAATCAGGATGGGACCAAAACACGATTGAGTCATCCCATTCGAATTCAGCAAAACTAACAAGTCAGTACACTGAGAGCAGTCAAGCTTAAATTAAAGCAATAACACAACAATTTCTTGCAAATTGCCTTTGCTTCAGTCTATTTCCCACTGAAATAGGGCAACTGTAATGTTTTCCAGTTACTTGATGAAAGCTTCGACAGTTATTGCTTTAAACACCTTACGGTTAATGAGTGTTGTTTTGTTTTAGCAGAATATGCCACAAGTAAGACCTTTGCATTGTGCTTTGTTTGCAGACACTTTAAAATAGAGCCTACAGCAATTTATTATGTACACTTTTGTGGTACTGCTGTACTGTACTGTACTATTACAGATTGTAACAACACTAATGATATCAGCATGGGAACATTATGGGAACAGTGTATACTGTAGGAATATTGTATATAACCTTCTGCTCAGCAATCTCGTAATCCAAAGATTTACATGTTGATTGCTGATCGGAAAATTCTTTCTTTATGTGTAAAGCATACAGACTTTCTTTCTCTGAAATGTTATATATATATGTGTAATTAACATTATTTGCATGCCATTATCAGCTCATATTAGCCATTTGCCAATCTACAGTTATTGTAATTTATAACTGCCATTAAATTACATTACAAAAAATCACCCTTCAACTATGTCATGATGTTGCATAGTGTCCAACTGCTGACGACACACATATTTAACACACCAAAAAATGTAACCAGGTAAATAATTGGCTTTCATACAGCAAATGTTAAGGAATCTGCCTCTGTTTAGTCCAGCGATGTCAAACGTATCATTAGTCACATACAGCTGATTATGGTCTTAAGTGGTCTGGAGCAGTGAATCTCCTCTGCCGGTGAGTGTAAAGAAGTTTAACTACACATTAATCCCTGATATATTTTAATATAAGGAAAAATTGCCATTTCAACAGTAGATCTAGCTTTTCCACATGATAAAAAAAAGTTCTTTTTTACTGTGAACCCACTGTAAAACTCATACACTTCATTTTTAAAGTAGATGGTAAAAAAACAGGAACTTTCTGCTATTTATTTGTTTATCTAGTACTTATTTTACTTTAGTGTTGTATGATTTGCCATGGGAGAGATCTTTATCAGTAGGAAAAGGTGTAAAACCTATCAAACTAAAGTTAAAAGTCTCAAATTTATGTCCTCTTTTGCTTGCTCCGAAAATGTCCAGTGAGTCAGATCTGAATGTTTAGCGGGCCGATTTTGTATGTTTACAGTACATTGGCGTAACATGTTTTTACTTCACCAAATATTCCCATTGGTGTTAAAGATCAGTTGGGCTTTAATAAAATAGTGACTTGGGTATCAATCACCAATGCTGAATTTCAAACCATTGGTAAACTAGTCTTCATGCATTTCCCTTTGAACTTCTTTCTGCAGTGATGAGTCAAAATATTACAGGCCAGACATTATATGATAATGGCCTTTCCACAGTAAAAGGTTCATAACAGGCTACAAATAAAAGCAACATTTAAACACAGAAAGACATAGTTATTTCTTGCACATTGCCTCCCTGATCACTCACCTAAAACGCGAGATGGCTACACCAACTCCAGTTGGGATAAAATGCAGTTCTTCCACAGTTAGACAGGATGCAAAGCACTTGATTGAAGCATAAAATGTAATGCTCCAAGGTTTTACATTTTTTAAAGCAATATAATTAGATATTTGCATCATTTTGCGGCTATGGGTGTTTGACTGGCCTCGGTCTGGTACAGACATATAAAGCAACAACTTGTACAGTGTAAAAACAGCTAACAGCAATGATCTCATATTCTCTCTGCCGTTTTTAGAGGTTTGTGTGTGTGTGTGTGTGTGTGTGTGTGTGTGTGTGTGTGTGTGTGTGTGTGTGTGTGTTTGCACGCGCTGACCATCATACAGTAGACTTTCTATCTCCACCTTCTCTCTCCCTCTTTTCTCCTCCTTCTCCATCTGTCGCCCCGTGACAAACACATGGTGTCTTATTTGGTCAACTCAGCAAGGCCCCCAGCTCTGTGGGCTAGTTGCAAATACACGTGCACACACACACACAAAGAAGCACACACGTGCTGGCTCTCCACCATCTCTCATGCATTGTTGTGCATGAGAGATGGCATAGAGGCATAGAGCCTGCCTCACAAAAATGAGGCAGGCTCTATGAAGAGGTTTATGCGTCACTGGGGCACATCATTTCTAAGCGTGGAGGTCAAAGGAAAAAAAAAAGACAAAACAGAATGATAACCCTTAGTAATGGTATTTTAGGGAGCAGACTGTGGTTCATTCAGTTGAAGCTGTCAGCAGGTTCATACTGTGCGCCCTGAAATTGTGCCAGAGTATTAATATAGCCCACTGAGACGTGAAGAAACGAGACAACAGAGCAAAGGAAGAGAAGACTGGAAGAGAAGAAGGCATAAATACTGTTAATTGTGGGCAGAGAAGGTGAAATAGACCTACAAGGATAAAACTTGGCCCTGGCTTTTTATGAACATCATATTTTGGTTCCAGTCTATCACCTTCCACTGCTGCGCAGACATCTGTGTGGGATGTAAAACACCTTTGTGAACAACAGAAGTTCTTGTCTTTGAAGAGATTCAAAGGCAAGGAGACTGCTTAAAAGGCGTGGGAGTCAAAGCTTTTCCTTGAGATCTTCACAAAGCGATAATCAAATCACTTCCTCTCTGAATAGAACTTGCAGCATTTTAACACTTTTTTGATAAGTTAATTTTTAAATTCTTCTGGTGAAGCTTCCAAGCCCCTATAATTCATTCTAAATATCTGAACTTAAATTGGGAATTAAAAACAAAAACAAAAACGCAAAAATAAAAAAATCATCAGTTGACATTAGCAGTTATAGATTTAGTAACATAAACAGATTGTGCGTGCTGGAACTCTTGGTGAGTGTTAAGCCGATAATGGCATGTACAGTGATAGCAGCGTGTAAGAGTTGCACATGCCTGAGTCAGCTAGGGGCAGGGTAATCACAGTAGCGACTGTACAGTGTGGTTGTGTGACATGATGATGTGCTTGTGGAGCGATACAGTCATCATGCTGCCATGCGTGCTCCCGTCAGTCGGCTTGTGTTCTACTGTTTCATCCAAACAGCTTTTAATGCATGCGTTAAGTGCACTTTGAACAGCACTTGAAATGCAGAGTGCGTGTATGCACCTGGGCACCAAAGGTCTGCTGAAGAGCTATCCAGATGTTAGGACAAATAACTCTTCATTACTGAGAGAAACAAAGAATAAATCAAAGTGACGGGCGATGCGTCACTGCTGGCGTATGAAAACTCCACGAACACAACAACCAACTGATCTGATCAGGGTTGGACAGAACATAAACGAAGACGGTCTGAAACCCCTGTGTTATTTGGGCCCTAATAAAAAAGGGAAAAAGTGTGTTCGTGATCGGCAGTGGCGGCACAGAGGACCACGCCCATCTTATACAGCCTATTTCATTAACCTGCATATATAATTTTCTGTTATATATACATATTACAAAGTTTGAAAACATGATAAGTGCTCAGTTCACTTATAATAGTCTAGTTAAAATTCTCATTTCTTCTTGTAGTGTCGTAAACACCAGCACCGAGTTGGAGTTTATTGCCTCTTTCATACATTTTCTGTTTTGTGTCCCATTATAAAAGACACTTGTTTTCCTTTGCCTTTCCATTTGCCAGTTTAAGTCGCATTAACCACTCGAGCTTTCTGCATTGCTTAACGCCATGTATAGCACTGTATGCGGGTGCACGTTTGGTTGCGTCTGTCTGTGTCTGTGCGTGACACTGTTAATTTATGTGTTTGATAACAGCATTTTCCCTCCCTGTGTGAAGTAATAACTCATCTCTGCTCCGTTGTCTGCGAAGTACAGACAGCAGGCTGTAGTAAACGTATCTTAAAGTAATAATCCAACACGTTCTGTGGTTTATTTCGCTGCTGTGTAGCTGATATGACACAACAGTGATTCATGAAGCTTTCACGTTTAGAAACAGCTGTCAAACTGGTCTGGGAAAATCCTTTATCAGCAGTTGATGATTCATTTTATGTTGCCTGCAGAGGAAATGGGTAGTTTGCATGAGAGGCTACAGCTGCCAGACAAATACGAAAGCCACCCAGAGACACTTAGATTTTATTAACAGAAACCCAAGACAAAAGGAGCAAATTAACCGGACAGAGCAAGGCAAGCGTGCTGAGAGAAACACAACGTCTCTGTCAGCTTGCTGTCTCCTTTTTTTTTTTTTCCTGTTCTGTGGCTTGAAGGCTCCCCAGATTTAAGTTTCTCAACATTTTGTGTGGCAATATTTTATCCATACAAGCCCATATGGAAAAAAAATAGAAAAAACGTATAAAACACTTGCATCAGATTTGGCCTACTTCATATAGTGAATCATATAAGGCTTATATGATTTACTCATGAAAGTGGTCACTTTCATATATTGTTTTAATAAGTATCCAAAACATATAAGTTTAATTTATATAATTTTTCAAGGGATCTTATATCTGTTTTCACTCTTGTATGCTTTTCATACAAGTTTCACACAAGACAGATACAAACTTTATAAGATTTATATATCTTTTCCATATGGGAGGACACCAAATATTGCTATTTTATTAGATACATTAAAATAATTGGGGAATATTGCAAACAAGAAGGCTCGTCTCATGCATCCTGAGATATTGTTAGCCAAGCAAGGGTGAGGGTGTTGCACATTCATGACCACTCGATTGCAAACCGACTGCACAGGTCATGAGCAGTTATGCATGGTGTTCTTTTCAGTAAACTTTAATCAAATAGAATAAAAAGTGTTTTCATTAAGGACTATGTTTAGTGCAGTACTAATGCATATTTAAGCTTTAGTAAATCTTTACAGCAGCAGCACAGTGTGTGTGTTTATCATAATAATGGAACATAGCTGTGGTGTGCTTCATTCATGTGTAACGGATTATGACAACAATGGAGCTGAAGAATGGGATAAAAATAGGCTTGACTGAATGGGCACTTTTGTTACTAAGATTTAGTCATTGTTAGATTTAGTCATTTAAAGAGATTTGTTGACAGTTTGAATGTCAGGATATCGCAATACTAAGAATTTCATTCCAGTGAGTTCACACTGAGAGTCCACACTAGAGCTTCTAATTTTAGCTGTTTAGTAAATACAAGAGGATGACAATGACCTGACGGCAAGCACCCCGGTGTCAGTGAGAAATGATATGTGAGCAGAACAGAATGAGGAATCTAATTCTATAAATCAGTTGACTGTTTTGTGAGCACGTTTATTGGAAACACCTTCACAAATCAAGTGGACCTATTGAGGTCAGCTAAAAATAATCTTCATTTATTGTTAGGGATGGGTATCGAAAACCGGTTCTTGTTGAGAACCGGTTCCCAGTGTTTCAATTTCTTGGAATTGTTTGCCATTTTTGCAAACATTCCGTTGCGGAGCGTCATTTACCTGGTAGGAAACATGGTGGCTCAGACGCTCAAAAGTTTGATTATACTTTACGAGAACGGATGACAACAGGGCAACTTGCAATACTTGCAAAGTAGATATTTCATTTAAGGGAGGAAACACTACGAATATGCAAAAGCATTTGCTCACAAAACACGTGATAACCTTAAATGAATGTCGTGTTTTTAATTCCGCTCCGGACTCGTGAATCTCAACCCAGCAGCAGCGGTAACGTTTGCACGTCCTCTCCCGTTAATGCGGCAGGTAAATAATCAACTAACAGTGCATATTATGTTAGCGCGATCTGCCTTATTACAAAACTTGCCATTACTGTGCATTTAGGTGACCATGATGAGAGAGAGAGACAGAGTCTGGCTGGCTCAGATGCTGGCAGTTCTCGCTGCAGTCTACCGGTAGCGCCTCCTTTCAGGCCAGGATAGACGAATGTCACCGAGCAGTGACTAAGTTTGTGGTCAAAGGCTTGCACCTATTTGCCACAGCAGATGCCCCCAATTTTCGGTAAGTGAATGTGTTTAATTGTAGGCAGGGACATTACTGGATATTCTTGTGTAATTGCTACTGAATAATTTATAATTTATATACTTTGTTATTGCTACAGAAGAATATTTATTTTATTATTTTACATTTACAATTTTTTTTCCCGGGGACCCTGTGACACCCCATTGAAGAGCCGTAGGCTGGATCTCTTAAGATCTCACTGTTGGGTTTGTAAGGCCATGTTACTCCTAAATTTCTATCTTGTTCAAAGAGAAGATATAAAACAAAGTTCTAAGCTAATCGACCTTAGTGTTCTCCTTTTTTTAAAAGAATCAAGAAGGGAATCAATAAAGAATCGAATCGTTAAACAGAATCGAAAATGGAATCGGAATTGTGAAAATCTTATCAATACCCACCCCTATTTATTGTATACTGGGTGTTGTTTCAGTCCCTTTAAAACTATTTTAGCTTCTCTTCGCCAGACCAACAGTGGGGTCGGGCACTGTTGGTTGGTATAGAGTGAAAGCAGGTGGTGTTTGGAAGACAAGAACGAAAAGAATATTGAGTCCCAATAAGCATTTTGATGTTAAATAACCACCAGCTGGTGGTCTTTTCTCCATGTCTAGCCATAGTTGAAAACTGTTACATCTCAAATGCCCTCATTACACTTTCTCACAAGATAATGTATTGTTTTCTACTTTCTCATTATTCATTAAAGTCATATTTTTAAGTTTTTTGCTAAAAATAATGAAAAGATGAAAAAAAAAACCTCACACACATCAGTGGTGCTTCAAACTTGTGACCTCATATGTCTGGGTCAAATACTTTATCCTACTGACGTACCTGCTTTTACATTGAGTGATGGCATTCTTGAGTTTGTTGAAGGGCTGACATTGTGGCCAGAAAGGGAACTTGTAACAGTCCAATGCATTAAGTTGCACGTGGAACAGAAGTAGATGTTTTAAATCATAAACAACTTAAAAAAAACAGGCTCTGTAATGCTGGTCTGTGGAGAAGACGTCACTGTGGATGTCTGTTCACAGCCGTGTACTAACAATATTAGTTTTTGTTATTTAAAAGAACAAATATAAATTAATTTAATTCCTCTCTTGTAATAATCTTGATACAATGTTAACAGTTGTCACCAGTGAAATGACACCAGGGATTCAGCCATGTTTCACGCAGCGAAGCTAAGTGGAATGATTTTGTCCTCCATCCTTTTTATTAATTTATTATTCAATAAGGTGCACGGGCAGCTGGAGTACAATGGGCGTTCAAATACACTGCAATTAGAAAAAGCTTCCAAGAGCACACAACAAAACACACATTACCTAGCATCTTTTTCTCTCTCACAACATTGAAGAATCCTCTGATTATTTTAATTGGGGGTTGTTGTGTTTTTTCTTTTTCATTTTGCTTGTGTTTTGTGTGCTTTTGCAGTTTTTTTGTTGCTGGTATTTTCTTAAGTTGTAGTGCATTAGACCTCTCTGGAGCATACCCTAGATGTCACTGAGTCAGAGATGGGCTACACCCTGAACCTGTTGCCAGTCTATTGCAGGGCTAAAACAGAGAAACAACCAATCACACTCAAATTCACACCTAAAGCCAGTTTAAAGTCAGCAATTAAGCTAAAATGCATGCTGGATGGAACCCATTCAAGCAAAGGAAAAATATGAAAACTGCACACAGAGAGGGCCCCAGCTGCCCAGTGCTTTCAGATCTTCACTTCTTCTTGCTGTGAGGCAACAGTTTACCCTTATGCTGCCCTCAGTACAATTTCTCCAGGGGGGAATGAACAAACAAAATATTTTGCTGATGCTGTCCTGTCATCTAATAAGAAAAAAGCCCGCTTTAAGATTTGTGTTCATCTATTTGTATTCAAATGTTATGTCATGTCCGTAACTTGTGTGCACAGTTCTGTTTCCATCGGCATATGTCACCATAATAATAGTGCACTCTAGTTCTTTGATATAAAAAAAAAAAATCTTTGGTCCAAATACTGAATTGTGGAAAGCATTATCATGAGGGAGCGCACACACGCAGAGAGGAGATAAAAGGAAGGTGTGATATGAAGTGAGACTAAATGGCAGTGACTAAAATCCATGAATGAGAGGCTTAGATTCTGAGATGATGCAGGAAATCGGTTACAGATTACTGATTATCTAAAGTGAACATCACCAGTGATCATTTATCCTGCTGCAATGACCACATTTTAATTATTTACTGTAAAATTGAATGTGCTTTTTAAGAAGTGTGTGTGTGTGCGTGTGTGTGTGCGTATGTGTGCAGTGTTATCAGTTTAAAGGTTTAAATAGATTTCAATTCTTGAATTCTCCAAATATTTCTTTATTAGAGTTGGTAACTGTAATATTATAATCGATTAAAGTTTACTGTGCAGGATAGTTCAGTAAAAGAAATGGGAGTGAGGGAAGGGGGAGGGGAAAGAGGGATTTGTGTGGAAGGAAAAAAA
This sequence comes from Diplotaxodon limnothrissa, assembly GCF_057381915.1. Classification (NCBI taxonomy): domain Eukaryota; kingdom Metazoa; phylum Chordata; class Actinopteri; order Cichliformes; family Cichlidae; genus Diplotaxodon; species Diplotaxodon limnothrissa. Next base: position 12,279,021 of record NC_140609.1, on the reverse strand, counting down.
GGAAGAAAAAAAAGGGTTAATGGAAAATAACACCAACAAGAGGGAAAGTGAGAGAGAGAGTGATAGTGTGATAGATACTGAAGAGATGAGAGCTACAGGAAGAGAAGCGGTGCTGTTGCTAAGGCGAGAAGTCCCCTAAACAGTGACAAAAATGGGGGGAGCAGGCTTCAGACCACCAGCACCTCCTGCATGAAAACGGACTCAGTGAAAATTTGGGGGCACTAAAATAAAATTTAAAAATTAAAAAAAAGAGGAAATTGTAGGACAGAAAAATTAGATCAAGCAGTTGATAAATGAAACCAGACAATACATGCAGAGCAGATGCATCCATTAGCTGTGCCCACTTACCCTAATAGGGGGCTGGAGCCAGTCCCAGCTGACACAGGTCAGAAAGCAGGGAACACATTTTGGACAGGTCATTAGTATGTGTATATATAGAGAGTCACCAATTAACCTGTCTTTGGGCTGTGGAAAGAAACCAGGGCACATGGAAGAAACCCAAGCAGGCACGGGCTCAGACTGAAAAAAATCTTTGTTTAATTTCATTACAGCGAATCTGAGCGTCAGTAAAACGACACCACCACATTAAAAGAAGAGTTCCTTTCAGCAAGGCCAACCCTTTATTTTGTCTCCGCGCTTTGCCTTTCCGCCAAGTTTCACAAAAGTTTGATTGGGAAACGGACAGAAGTGAAAACATGCCTCAGCTCTCGGCTTTTGTGGGAATTATGGTGATGCTTGGCAATACAAAGACACATTCAATAGCAATCAAAGCAGCTTAAAAAGCCTTAACTACTATATATAAATGCTCAACACCCTGCTTTGTTTTGTGAAAGGGTTTGACAGTCGTTGCAGAACCTGGATCTATCCGCTTATCTCTGAAATACGCAGCATAATCAGAGCTGGCATCTTTTTTAAAAATCCCATCAAATAAATTCTCCATATTTTCTCTACATGAGGTTGTGGATGACCTTAAAGATAGTGAGTCACGGCGTTTCTCTGGATTTACTCATTTCACTTATATGACAACGTGACAGACATCCCAGAGTTAAGCTCTTATTTATGGCACGTTTGGCATTTCCATTTCAGCTCCGGCGTTTCTTCATAAACAGCAGACACCTCTGCCTGGCCCAGACAGGCAGGAGTCACTACATGGTGGAGATGAATCTGCCAAGATACTATTTCATGCATGACATGCATGATATGGACAGCAAAAAGTGATATACCAATATGGTGTGGAACAGAGCGTGTTGGAACAGGGGATTTAACTGAAAAGGAAAGTAGAGGGAGAAAACATCTGTGTGTGTGTGTGTGTGTGTGTGTGTGTGTTGGTGTGTGTGGATAAACTAGTTACTCAGCAGCTGTGAAGGTCATTTTCTGCAGTAACCTTCTAGTTGGGTCAAGCATTTTGTTTTAAGTGTGTGTACGTGTGTGTTTGGCCTTGTGGGTGCAGCCTATTAGACGAGCTGCCACGGTATAGTTTTGTTTATTACAAAAGGCATTTTAGAGTTGAGTGTGTGTTTGTATGTGTGTGTGTCCTGCAATAGAATGAGCAGCAAAGTGAGATGACGTTGCTGGACTGGCATTGGTTTGTCTGTGGGACACTTGAGGAGCTGTGAAGTGACAGGAAAGGCTGCCTGGCACCATTAAGAGACGCACGCAAGCATGTGTGCAAGTTTCTGGGTGTGTAGTAAGCAAACACCCAGAGCAAGGGTTTGTAACTTTACATGTAGATGTTTACATTGATTTTCTTGCAAATAATATCAGGCTGATCCTGCCACAATTTGTTCACTCGGTTCAAATCACGGACAAACAGTATCCCACAGTTGTTTATGTCTTTGAACCCATTTTGTACAGAGAAGCATTTTTTTTAAATGTATTGACAGCAATGTTGAATATTATTACATGAAAAAAACAACTACACGTAAAATAATCACACCGTGACGCCTCTGCCTTTGTAAATGGAGGGACAGTAGCTGCGTCCGTGTATGTAAGCATGTAAAACCTGAAGATAGTCAGATTAACAGTATTTTGTCTCTATCTGCCATTCTGCAATTCATCTCATGTAAACAATAACGTGGCGCACAGTGTGACATAAAAAAGGCACAAACCTTTGATGAACTCTGTATTCTTTGTCCACACGTAAATGCAAAAAAGGAGTTTCCGGTGATTCAAAACTCCGTTTACATGTGGACAAAAGGCCCAAACGCATAGAAACAGCTGCGTTTTCAAAAATACCCATGTAGGTGTGCACGTAGCGTAAAAGAGTTAGTAGTGTATTTTATTACTACCTGTAATTTATTGCAATGTACTTGTATCTGCTTAATTGTTTACTAAATGATTGAGGTGTGAAATAAACTGGGGGGCTGTTTAGGTGGTGGGGGGCGAAACAAAGGGGGGCCTAGCAAAAAAAGTTAGGGAACCACTGTAATAAGGTATGTGTGAGAGAGATCAAGATCAAGACTTCTTTTGAACGGCAACTCTTTTTGCCGCCATAGCTATCGCCACCTGGTGGCATTCAGATAGAGTGCAAGTTTTAAGTCACGTTTACGTATATATATTTATATATACATTTTTAAAAAGGGTGTAACCATCTTTATCTCTGCTGTAAAAAGGAGCATTCTAGCATTGGAGCTAGTGGGGAGGCACTTGATTTTAATGCAAGTCTCAAATGGCCATTCAGGAAGTTGTACAGTAGCTATTGGCTTTCAGCAACGGCTGGTTGCCTCTTTAAACAAAACAAAACAAACAAACAAAAAAAGATACTCAACAAAATTATTTTCCAAACTGTGATGATCGTGGTTATTGCCTTGCAAGAAACACATACCATTCGGAATAGTAAAAGGAAAATCAAAAACAATTAACGTCATAATGAGTTGCTGCTGGAAACACAGAGTTAAAACACAAACTATCCACCCTCACGCTCAGAGAATGGCAGTTATACCTCAGCGTATGGCTCGGGAACAATGTCGCACCTGTGGATGAGGGCGTGTGTGCTCGACAAAAGGAAGAAAATGGGGCTGAAAGGGTGCGATAGCGGGTGTGTGTGTTTGTAAGTGAATAGATACAGGTGTCTCATTTCCTCTTCTTGATGACGCACAATAGGGAAAAGGCCAAGCGCCTACATGTATGTGCGCATGTACCGCATGTGTTTTTAACAGTGTGTCTCTCGGGGATGTTTGACAGTCCGGTTGAGGTGTGGGCTTGTTTGTGCGGCACCACATGGGAGCTGGGAAAATCCTCAGGTGTCTTTGTGCATTGGAGTCATGATCGCAGATTGTGTCAATCAAAAGCGCTGAACTACGGTTTTTGGCAGCAAATTTCTGAAATGACCTTAACTCAAATCAAATCAAATCTACCCGGTCTTTCCTCGGATGGGTGTGAAGGGGTGGGGAGGCTGCGGCCTCAGGGGTCCTCGGGCAGGTCCTCTGGCAGCTGTCTGGTTGCTATGGCACTGATCTCCCTCTCACAAACACACACACACACAGGAAAAGCAATGTATGAAGAGAAAAGGGGCTGAGGGGAGGGCGTCAGTTTAACTGCCGTGTTTATTGCTGCTATTCCCTGGCTGATGTCAAACAATTACTGAAGCATCTTATCTGCTCAAACCTCTTTGCTTTTTTCTTCTTTGTTTCTTGCATTTCTCTAATTGCCTTTGTGTAAGAGGAGCCTGGGACAGTCTATTTCAGCTACACAACAACATTCATCTTTTTAATATTATCGCCACTCTGACCCAGACATGCTGCAGCAGATGTGCAGTATGAATTGTTTTTCTGCTGCATCAGGCTGCGGCTTGTGTGCCTACGTCCTTGTCTGTCTACAAAGTTTTATCTACGCTGCTGTGTGAACACGTGACTGTGCCATTAAGCCCACAGTATTTGTTTTGAGGAATGAAAACAGAAAATGTAATTACCTCATTATTTCCTTATATTTGTTGTTTCACTTCAACTTAAAATACTCCTGCTTTCACGTCTCTGCTTTTAGATTTGTGTCTAAACACAGTCATGAATGATGGAACTAAAGGGAGAGCGATTAACCGGCAAAGTTCAAGGAAGTAAAACAGGTAAAAACGTCCTTTTGAAAAGGAATTAATAAGCTACTGAAAGTGATGCAGCTACTCAAACATTCACTCACTCGCTGTCAGTCAGCTGGTTAGTTCATAGAGGAAGAAGAACAGGTGGCCAAAGATGGAAAGGGAACATTTTGGATCGATATATTCTGGGAAGATGACTGATTTGGTGGTGTTTACTGAAGTGAGACAACTGAGAGGGAACTGGCTCTGGCTAAAGCCGGGGAGAACAGCGGAGTAAGTGTTCACTGGAAGGATGGCAGGCGAGCGTGCAGTTTTTTAGTTCTCCAAGAGGTGTATTGGAGAAAATAGATAGCAGAAAAGCTTAACTGGAGGAAAAGAACAAGAAATGCAGTGTGAAAAATATGTGTTATGTATTTCCACATGAGTGCAAGGGGAAAAAAGCATGTAGAATTTCTTAAAATTGCCCTTTTTTTCTTTCATGAGGTCTCAATGAATCTCCCCTTCATTTTCTTGAGACTACATTTCAATTTGGATGCCCTTGGCAACAGCACAGCAGGCAATAGGATGATAAGGCTGTTTGAATTGAGATTTCACACTGAGACAAAGAGTTAGTGACTGAGTGTGTACTCAGGGGTGGGTGGGTGGCTGTGGGAGTACATGCCTGTGTCTAGAAAGGAAATCATAAAATCAAGCACAAAATAGGACAAGGTCAGGAAGATTGATATAAAATTATTAACAAGGTAGAAACAAGGACAGGGAGCGATAGAGAGAGGAATACAGTGGAGGAGGAGGAGGAAAAGGAGAGAAGGCGGTACCTTGTGTTCCCCAGCCTATCAGATTGTGGAAGGTGGGGCCTGGATGACAGGAAGGAGGGAGCAGAGGAGCAGCAGACAGAGAAGGAGAAGAAGAAGAGCACGTTAGAGAAAGAAGGGAGAGGTGGGAAGGTAGAGGTAGGCAGACGGGGAGATGCGGTGCTACAGTGAGCGTGTCCGTGAGCCTGCAAGTCTTCATCCTATCACCAGCGACCACAGTGTGCTATGGAGCTGTGATGTACAGATTCACTGCAGGAGCAGGGAATGCAGATAGGAGTTCACCTTGAGCTGGAGTCCGGCAGTGCCACTCTGGACCTTTGGGATTACAAAAAAACATTTGCTGAAGAAGAACAGCTGAGGTTTCATCAGACTTGACAGGCTGCCAGATTCTTTAACTTTGGGATTACTGGTCCAGACTCCCAGCAGAAGGTCTCACTGCAGAGACAGAGGCCAGAATTCAAACAGGTTCTCATTTTGGAGACTCACCTTCTGTCCGCAAGCCGGACATCATACAGAAGAGGCTGTCGCATCCATTGATCAAACTGGATCCCCGCAAAGCCACCACCAAGCAGGTCCTGCACGCCAGGAAGCCTGAAGGCAGCCTGACCTTGGACCAGCTATCACCCGAACCCCTGCTGGCACCACCAGAAACGTCCGGCATGTCTCAGACCGGAGGACGGCTTCACAACAAAAAAGCTGGCATCCGGGCCGCCGTGATCCTCATCGGACTCCTTCACAAGTCTCGCAAAGTCAAGGAGAAGGAGCGGGAGAGAGAGGAAAGCGAAGGGTGGGTGAAGTTTGTACATTAAGCAAGGGTGGCGTGCTGGGTAGGTAATTCTGTGGACAGGCGGGCAGTCCGCAGTGCAGTGTCAAGCTGGGTTTGTGTGGGAAAACTTTATTAAGTCTGTAATGTCTTTGTTATTCCAGAGCCACAGGGCACTTTGAGCTCTGTATGGTTGAGTGCAGTTTTATTATAGGTTCATTTTGTCAAGTGTGTCCTTGTGTGTGAGTGTGTTTTTAGCGTCTTGTTGACTGTGCTCACGCTTGTATCTGGGTCAGTTTGAATGACGGGAAGGAGAGAGAAAGGTTGTGAGGAGTTTAGGTGAACGGAGGTGTGCTTGGAGTGCTTTTCAAGAGGGGCTCCGAGAATAAAAGCTTCCCTGCAAAGGGAGAGGAACATGGACAAAAGGAGGTTGAGGTCTGGATATAGAAAGACTCTCTATATCCAGACCTTAGGAGTTACTGCTGTACACACACAAGCATTAGTGGGCACTTGTTGATGTCTGTTATATATCTGTCTCAATGCTTTAGCATGGGGGCAGCATAGGCACACATTTTTAGGCTGACAGGCTGAGGAGTTCAGTAGGTAAGCTGCACCACAATTTCATGCTTTCCTTTAAGAAAGGCTTTTGAAACCCTGCTTCCTTAAAAAAACGCCCATCCAAAATGGTCTGGCCCAAAATAGGCTGTATTAAAATAGACTGTACTCTGCAAATGCTTCAAAAGTTTATGTGACCTCTCTCTCCCGCTCTCTCTCACTCACTGTAATTTAGTTTAACATTAAGTATAAAATTAACTCTGAGCAGCAAGACTGGATTAGCAAAAATGCAAATCTGGCCTCAGAAATCCTGGACACAGAAATTGTAATGTTATCTAGACTATTATCTAATAATGATATGATAAGTGGTGGGGTTCCTATACACAATGACTCCAACAGTTATATTTTTGCCCCAAGGGATCTTTCATTGATCAGTCCAGCCATGCCTGGAGTAATGATTGCCTGCACTGTTACACAGATATACACAGGCAAGCGCACAAATACACTTTTGTTTTCATTTGTTTTTGCACATTTCTCATGTGCTTCCAAAATGATTTATGATTTTGATTCTGTGTTGGGTTTTTCTTTTGCCCTTTAGCCAAATGAAAACAGTAAAACCATATCTGGACAGTGGAAATAGCCGCAAGCCACAACACAGTCCCACTGCTAGTACTTCCATTACTGTGACTGTGTCACATAATGATCTAGGTACAATTGCCAACAATTTTTAAGGTGTCTTATTCCAAGTGTTGGTTATTACGTGCATGATTGCATCCATTCAGACTTCTCATACTACTATTTCTCTCAGCTGTACTTGAGCCATTGTAATTTCAGTGGCCTTAAAGCAAGGATGTTCTAACTATTAATACAAGGAAAAGTGAAAATATAAAAAAGGTGACTGATTACTGTTATTAGAGCTGAACATTTCTAACTACATAATAATAGGTGAGATTGCTTAGGCTGCTGGAAAAGAGTAACTTATTGGGGATTTTTTACATTTACACTGCTTCACTCTTCAGCAAAGAATTAAAAGTACATATATATATTTGATCCAGTTTTCTAATTTTCATTAATACAACACATATGAAAAGAGCTTGTGCTCTATGCCTGTCTCCAAAGCATTTCTTTATTTCTGCTCTTATAGAGTCATTCTCTGTACTTGGTCCCCATTAAGCTGAACAGCATGAGTTCTGCTGCTTGTATTTGAATATTTATTTTACTGGCGATACATTAATGTCCTTTACAGCTCATTTATCTCTAGCTGCACACCTGCTTTGTATTTGTGTGTACATGTTTGTGTACGCACTGTCCGTCCCAGTGAACCCTCATATGCATCATTCAAGCTATTGAAAACACTTATAATACAAACTGATGTGCAGTTTTGGTGAAATTTCCCCAGTGCTCCAGTCTGTTCGTATGTGTCTGTGTGTCTGTGTTAGTATGAGCAACAGCATCATGCGTGATGCTAGAGTGCTTATTTAGGCCTAATCCATAATCACAGTATGCGGCTTCCTGTTCAAACTGTGTTGCCCCCTCTAACACAATTGAAAATATATACACTGTGCCTGTCTATATGTTGATATATTTACTCAAAATGCTTTTTCTGATGATTAAAAATGCATGCAGAGGTTCACTGTGTATAACTTATTCACTGATAATCAATAATTACTACTGTCTATAACTACAAGTATGTCTTTCCTGCAGATATTTTTCTCTTGGGGTTTTCTAAAGGTGCAAAGGAAAACTTTATTTTGCATCTACTATTCAAATCTTTCAAGGATGTTAAAAATTCTCTTGCATATTTCAGTTTACAAGGTTAGCCTGACTCATCACAGTAACCTTAGCATCTTCCTGTCATTTGTGCTTCTTTATTAGCACTTTATCTGGCAAATCTGTTTTATTTTCATCTGTAAGTAAATTAAAGCAAGTCTCTTAAAAGTTGTTACCTGTAAAATCATTATTACTGTGGGAAAAATCTTCATGTATGGTCAAATGTATTGGGCCACACCTCTTAATCTTTCAATTCAAGCGTTTGTAGTCCCACTGCCACAGGTGTGTAAAATCACACTCTTAGCTATGTGGCCTGCTTTTACAAATAAGTATTTTCATGAAATGTCTTTCCTCCTACTCTACATATTCCACAATCAACTGGAAGTGATTAAAAGTGGTTTTCAGAAATATACTTAAATATGCTTACATACATATCTAATAATACTCTTAGTATTATTACAAAGGTGACGTCTGGGAACAACAGCAACTCTGTCATGAAATGCCAGAACATGTAAAGTTACACTGCAGGTTCACCGAGTGCCTAAAAGTCTGCAACGCTCTGCTGATTGACTAACTGCAGAGCTCCAAACTTTCTCTGGCATTAACATCAGCAGAAGAACTGTGTACCAGGAGCTTCATGTATGGATTTGCATGGCCAAGCAGTTCCTATAGGAGTAATGTGTAATGTGTTGTTTATATAGTGTACAGGTATCATTGATTTTGACATACTGTACTACACTAACAGTAACAGCAAATTAACACTGTCAGATTTGATTTCAACACTATTAAAGTGTCTACATGGGTCCACACCAGAGCGTGTTAATTTAACTCTTTTTGGAGTGTTAACTCTGATTTAGTGTTAAATACTAAATCTGTCTAAAGCTGACAATGTAACACTTATTAACACTAAGTGTTAAGAGTTTATATATCAACTCTGATAGAGTATTTTATTTTAACTATATATGAGTTATTTTCTAATCATTCTAAAAATTGTAATTTTTACTTTTCTGAACTTTTAGAAATTCCTTGGGAAACAAACATTTATTAAAAAGAGGCAATGTTTTTCTGAAAAACATTTATTTTTGAACTGTGCACCACAATTTCAAAACATTTTCTAAAACATGTAACAATATGGAACAATGTACATGCTCTCGCTTTCATTAGAATATTGTTTATCAAAGGGTCTGACGTAGGTAAGCTGGTCAAAGCAAATAACGGCAATACAATATGCACGTCCTCCATTCATCACTTTGTTTAACTTTAACATACTCCTGCACTCCCCCATATTCCACCTCTGCAAGCAGGTGGAAATTCAAAAATTAAATGAGTTATGCAGTAATTAATTGCACAAATAGTCTGGTAAACAATTGCAACACTGTAAAAAAAAGAATAATTTTGAGCCTAACTTGTGTAAAGTATTTTCCCAAAATACAATCCTAGATACGAATCCATTGCCCATATTTAAACACAATATTCTACCCAGAACACGTTTGTTAAAATGGTGCTCTCTTAAACAACTGAAGAACACAGACAACAGTTAATGCCGAAATAAATTTAAAACCTGTCTTTTTAATTTTTACCTAAATCATATGCTCAAAACTCTGAAGGGATCTAAATGTTAGCCTAGAACCCAGTCAGCACATCTGCTACTGCCGTTTGCTAGATAGTTTTCAGGCTTCATGTAGCGCCATAATTTTATGCCAACAGTTCACAGACTAAAAATTGTTTTAGGTGTATTTGAGTTAGCAAAAAATTGGACTGAATATTCATATGCAAGCTTTTTTTTAAGGCTATAGTATTTGCCCGCAAACAATAAATTCCAGCGAGCTAAAACAGATGCTATCTCCGAGCAACGTGGCTAATGCCTTACACACTTTTGTCTCAACTCAAAGGAGCCACAGAAGTAAAAAGCTAATAATAATGACTAAAACAATCTCAGAAAAAAATGACTTACCAAGTGTGGCAAACAACTCTGGAGAGCAACATGCTCTGAAATGGCTTTGCTTCAGCTTTGGTTGGAACCTGTGATGCTGGGGGCGGAGCCTGTGAATTTACACTATAAGTGTCATAACCCCTTTAGGGGGTCAAGAGTTAACATTTCCATTGTAACACCTCCAGAGTTGATATCGAAACACTAATTTTTAACACTTGATTTTAACTAATATTATTTTCAGAGTTACATTAAAATAGTCTGACTCTACTTTGAGTAAAATTAACTCTACTTTTGCGTGAAGTCTGCTAACACCAAAACATTTAACACTTTTGAATTTGCTGTGAATTCGCTGAGAACGTCAAGTCTAGTGAGGTGATCGAGAGCGCCTTCCGAGCCCTCAGCGCTGAAAACAAACCCTACTTCACTAAAGAGGAGCTCTACCAGAACCTGACTAAAGAGCAGGCAGACTACTGTCTGTCACACATGAAGCCCTACCTCGACAGCAAGGGCCGCGAGCTGCCGTCAGCTTTCGACTTTGTCGAATTCACTCGCTCGCTCTTTGTCAACTGATCCTTTCCCTTAAAATCCAGAGAAGTTAGAGGGTTGCCTTTGATTTTATGTACATTAGTAATATACAGTTTTTAATATGTGAGAATTAATGTTGTTTTTGGTAGATTTTGATGCCAAGCTCGTGGTTTCCTGTTTGTTTCCACCTCCCTTGGAAAGTTATGCCAAAAAGCTGCAGTTTCCTGTTTAGTCTTCTGCACAAAGTTATATTGTACTATTAATATTTTCATCTGATTCTAAACAAGAAAGCAAATACGCATACTTCTCAAAATGTCAGGCTACTCCTTTGTCTACGAAAAGGGTAATACATGCACATTGATTCCAACACAATTATTAAAAATGACAATTCAGCCCCAGTTGGATCGTTCTCATGTCAAAATGTCAGGCTGGTAAGCTCCTTAAACAACAGGTATGGATAACCATCTAATCTGCACAGGGTCTTAAACAACTGAGAGAAATTCAACAATAAAAGCCTAGTCAATCATTACTCTAGTCTTATCATTCCTCATAAACCTTCATCTGCATCTCAGATTCCTTCTAGTTTAAACTGTTGATTCAGCCAGCATATCAGAGTGGCTGGAAACACTCTCCCTCAAAAATCCAGTCTCTTTACAGATCCTCACAAGGTTTTTCTCACCTTACATATATTATTTATAATAACAACTGTCACAGGAATGATGAGGACAGACACACAACAAAATGTGCTGATGAGTCGGTTATTAGTCAGCCCACAAGGACTGGGTGGAATAAGATTGCCGGCCTGTGGAGGAGGATTTTGTGTCGTGGCGCAACAAGTTCTACATTCTGTCCAATCTTGCAGAAAGTAAGGACACGAGTACTGATTCCACTCAGCTGTCTTCTGCGAAGCAGCTGAAACAGTCACTATACTTAGGCCTTGGTGTTGGAAGGAATTGTTTTAAGATCACCAAGGTTTCTCAAACAGCAACCCTTCATTCTTTTATCCTTCAACGGTTTGACGTGTACTTCTTTACAGGGACAGCCAAGACCAGACTGTTTTTTTTAGCATAATAAAAGGCAGTAGGTAGGGTCAGTCAAGGACACTTAGAACAAGTAGGTCCATAAATTAACCATGAAAGTCTTTCCTTCAGATTCATTCTCGAGAGAAGCTGGGAGGGGGTAGGGGTGTCATTTTCAGGATGAGCACGAACATTTTAAACATTTTCATATACATTTACCTCCTGACCTCTAAGTCTAGGAGGTTTCACATGTGCCAGATTTGTGTTTTAAAATGGTTTTATTGCCGTTGCTTCTGTTGCCATCGCCACTGTTTTTAATAATTTGTTATGGTCTTGCAGTTTTCTGTGATTATCCCAGATGTACGACTTGTTTCGGTGTATTAAACCCTTGCATTTCCCTTTGGACTCAGAAGGTTTAATTTGATTTGAAGTATCTCAACACTTGTTGTCCCTTAAGAGAAAATCTCATCAAACACTGCTGAGTGGCCGGGATCCTTCTGTTTGAGGGTCCTTGATATGGACAGCAAAAACTAACTTAAGAGCTGTGTCTCTTTGAAGAGCATGATACACTTTAAAATGGCTATGTTGCTGTTTAACAAGCATCCTGTATTGTCTCATCAAGTCTAGCTGTGTCCTGCAGGGCCATGTGGTGGTTGAAGATTTTTATGATAGAGCAAAATAAATCATGCTATCAGTTGGTAACAGATTACAAACATCATGAAAAACCTTCCTGGTTTCCCAGTGAAAACCCAGTTTGCAAACCAGTAAGCCAGAAGAAGAAAATTAGAGATACCCCTACACAAAACACAAGACATCTCAAAAACCAGATGACGCAGAAGGATTTTTTACACCTAAAGGTCACATTAAATGTTTCCAAAACTCCTGTATTTCCTGTTGCTCCACCTGGCAAGCTTCCTCTTTTTGTGCAACACTTATAAAGTATACAATAATAAAGTAGGATTACTCCCTTAAAAAAACAAAAAATGTAGTTTTTGAAAAAACAAAAACATTTTCAGAGAAGGATACACAAGAGCAGGTAGCCCATTTAGACAGTTACCAATTTTGCTCACTGAAATTTCTACATGGCAGCTACTATTAGCCCTTACACTCCCTGACTACTTTTCTAGATAAACCCATACCTGATCAGCCAATCACGGGGCAGCAACTCAGTCTATTTAAGTATATAGACGTGTTCAGAGGAGAATGGCCCGCTCCATACTCATAGGGGGGAAACAGCAATTGAGATAACCACTCATTACAACTAAGGTATGCAGAAGAGCATCTTTTCTGAATCTCTGCATAATAACATGCTGAACCTCGAAGCAGACGAGCTACAGCAGCAGAAGACCACAGTGGATGGGACTCCTGTCAGCTAAGAACAGGAAATTGAGGTTACAGTTACTGTAGGAGCTCAACAAAGTTGGACGAAAGCAAATTTGAAAAATATTACCTGGTCTGATAATTGCAAATTTATGCTGCAAGATTTGGACAGTAAGGTCAGAATTTGGCAATCACAACATTCAGGTGCCTGCATGTTGTGATTGCCTACACCAGGGCTGCCCAATCCCAGTCCTCAAGAGCTACTATCCTGCAGCTTTTAGATGCATCCCTACTCCAACACAGCTGAATCAAATGGTTTGATTACCTCTTCAGCATGCCATCATGTTTGGCAAAGGGCTGATAACAAGCCATTCATTTGATTCGGGTGTGTGGGAACAAGGATGCATCTAAAAGCTGCAGGACGGTAGTTCTCGAGGACCGGGATTGGGCACCCCTGGCCTACACTGTCGCCAGATCTTAATCCAGTGGAGCACCATTGGTTGTGTAGGAACCTGAGATTTACATAATGTATTTGCAGCCATAAAATCTGCAATAACTGCCTGATGCTGTCATATCAGTATGGATCCCACTCTGTGAGGAATGTTTCCAGCAGCTTGTTGAATCTGTGTCATGAAAACGTAGCACAGTTCTAAAGCCAAAATGTGGTCCAGTAGGGTCCTAACACGTGTAACAGATGGTGAGGGTAGCTAACTAGTCAAGCTAACTCTCAGTATTAACCGTCTTTTTTTCTACAACTTGATGAATTTATTGTTCTATGAAAATAGACTTGAAACAAAAGTAAAAGCCCCTTAGAATTAATGGAAACATTTGCTCTTTTAGTGCACTGAAGAACAAGGAAATTAGGGCTAACAATCTGACCTTATATTTTCTGTCTTTTTCAACCTAACATTACTTCATTTTATTCTGTGCACATACACAAAAGACTCTTGTTACACAGGTTTAAAGTATATGTTCTGCAAATTTAGTTAGGCTTTAAAATATTCATTTGCTCCAGGTTTCTAGCTCCAGGTGTTTAGCTCAATTCCATTTTTCAATTTAATTCCATTTCATTTATATAGCCCCAAATAACCACAGTCACCTCAAGGTCCTTTGTATTGTAAACTAATGTAAGGTTCTCCTTCCAGTGAGACCTACTGGAACCATTAAAATTCATTCCTTGCAGTTCTGCTCATAGGGTTTTGTAAAAGTAAATGAAAACAAATGGCCATGCAGTTTGTTTAAATGTTCAGTTTTGCTCCTATAATGAGAAACCTTATTTTCCTAGCTAAAGTTGTTCGAATGATATCATGCATTTAAAATGTTCAGTGAGATTTCTTTGTTTTCTTTTTTTTTTATTATGACTTTGCAGAAAAGAAAATCTGAGACTTCTTATAGGTGTTCAGCGTAGCCAGTGGGAGATTTTAAACATTTTTGCTAACAGAAAGAAATCCTCATTAAGAGATTAAGTGCAGTTACTGTTTAAAACTACAGTCTCTCATGCTGCTTTTCTTGACAACCTTACAAAGTTTTTCCTTCTGCCGCAGCTCCTTCCCTCTGCTCGCTGTCAAACTCTCCTCCTCCCGCTGTTTAACATTTCCGCTTTTATTCACTGACTCACTCGTGTTTCCATTCGTCCTTCTCGCAGTGTTTTTCTTCGCTATCCGCAAATTAATCCCCTTTTTAAACAGCGTTTAACTCTTCTTTGTGAATACCAGCTGAGTGGCTTTCTGTTTTTTTGGAAGGGGTTGCATTCAACAAGCTGATTTTTTAAAAAAAATAATGTTTAGGACCATTGTGCTCAACTAATGACACTACACAAAGACTAATTAGCTCTAAGGAGGTATACCTAAACTTTGCCATTATTATACATTAGTGTGAGATTTTTTGGGGTGAATGAAAAAAGCAATATGCTTCATATTGCTTGAACAAATTGTGTGAACATATACTGTGTGTGTATGACAGACAACCTTGTCTTTGAGTGTAATGGATGAGACGCTATTGTCTCTAACAAGTACCCAGGGACCCACCCAAGACAGCCCTATTTACCCAGCTCTGCACAGGGGATTGAGAGAGCTATTTTTAGTCTGCAGATTCATTTATTCTCGCTCTCCATACCTCGCTCTTTGGCCTTCTCTCTTTCAGCGATCTGTCTGGTATTCATTCATTCTGCGTCTCTGCCTCTCTGTCTTCATATCTTTCCATTTTTCTCCAGGACCTTTCTTCTCTGGTGTGGTTATCAACTACTCTGACGTGGTGGAGTTAGCGGAGAAGAGACATATTCAATGTCATCCGACAGATGCTTAACTCAGGTTTTTTTTTTACTCAAGTCAGTGACACTGGGTGAGATTGGGCAATGATAAAGAGGAAGTGCCCCCCCACATCACAAAATAAATAGGATAAGGCAGGATTTGAGGCATTTCGATTGATATGACATTGATAGCGATTGATACCAGGTACCTGTGTTTTTCACTGCAATGCAGTGCTGTGCAAGAGAACAAATAATCATAATATTAATTTTAAAAAAACTCTTGCTTCCTTAAATCAAAAGTTTTGATAACAAACCTCATGCAGATCATCTGAATAATAAAAAGAAAGAAGTCTCATTAATGCACTTCCTGTGCCTCAGATGAATGCACTGATACATGTATGTGACAGAAGTGTGATTAAAATGACAAAAATTAAAAAGAATAAAAGACAGACAGGTGAATCTTTCTAGGGATGCATCGTTAGATAACACCAGGGGATGTACCAGTGCTGCAAAAATAAAAGCAATTACAAAGAGCACTGACAGGACACCTTCTCTGAACCCATGTGGAATGACATTTCATTCAGCGAGGGAGTTTGCATTACATATTCTTACTGAAATTGTGCTGATATTCAGGTGTTTGCTGGATCGAATGGCCACAGGCTAATGAACTCACAAAATACGTCATCACCTCACAGACCGGTGACTATGAGCATTGCTGGGATATCCAAACAAAGTGTAATTAACTGCACGAAGCACGGCTGAAGAAAAAGAAGCAAACGCGTTTCAGCCCGTGGCCTTTATCAGTGTCACTCTGCTGCTGGGAGGTAAATACACATAAATGTCTAACGGTGCAGTGAGCCAGAGAACAACACTGACATTTCAGAGGCTAAAGCTACAATATGTAACCTTTTTACTGGCGTGTAGTGTTTTCTTTTGGTGTTAAGATGGTTAATTCCGTGTCGAGCAACAAAGCGTGCTTGTGTGTCTGACACACTGGTTTATTGCACATCTTTTATCTTAGAAGTCAGAGTTCTCGTCACTACCTCTGGCTTCAGCATATTAAATGGCACAGTTACAGTCAGTCAGAAGACGTTTTGGTTGTTTTTTTTTTCCAGGGTAGCAGACTTATGGCGGCATATTAAACACAATTTTCCTTGACAGGACGATCATAATTTCCCAGGGTGAGAGTCAGCAGCCTTCGAGAGGGCAAGACCTTCACTGGCATGTGTTTAATCTGATGCTTGGGTTAAATGCAGAAATAATTAGGAGAGAGAACCAAAGAGTCAAGTTAAAAAGGAGGAAGATGAGCAGAAGCCAAGGAGAGTCTTGGAGAATGAAGACCATAGCTTGATAAAAGCTTTGAAAGAGTATCTCTGAAAGCATAGGTGGTATAAATGGAAGATGGCTGAAAGCTCTTACAGATTAATTTCACTTCAAGGTTGACATTTTTTCTCTATCATCCACTTCATATATACCCTGTTCTTTAATGTGTGAAAACTACAACAAAATATTTGCTTAAAAAAGTTGTATATTATAGTTACCAACCACTTTGTTAGATAAACCTGTTCAACTGCACATTAATGTATGTACGGTCGGCAAGGTCTGTCATCTCGGTTGTGGGCAAAAGACCTGCAACTGACAAATAACTTGACAGAAACACAGTGCATTGTAGACATATTCAGAGAGAAATAGTCTGCTTCAAACTGATACAAAGGCAACAGTAAATCAAATAGCTACTCTTTACAAGACCATGGCGATGCCATTCCTGTCACCTACGAGCAGAAAACTGAGGCTACAATTACACTAAGAGCTCAAGAAAGTTGGAGAACAGCAGATTAGAAAAGGGTTACCTGGTTTGATGAATCACAATTTATGCCCTATCCACATAAACCATCTCTATCGTTTACACAAAATGATCTAAAAGGAGAAAATATCCAGTGGGCAATGAAAGTGCCTTGCTGATATCAGAGGTCAGAGGACAATGGCTAGACTGTTGACTGTACTCAAATAATGGTTACACCCAGTGTACGCAGAAGAGCTTTTTTGAATGTACAACGTATCAAACCTACAGCTGCAGAAGGCCACACCCGGTGCCACTCCTGTCACCCAAGAACAGAAAACTAAGGCTACAATTCGCACAGACACATTAAAGTTGGAGAATAATAATAAAACATTGCTTGGTCTAATGACTCATAATTTCTGCTGGGATGTTCAGATGGTAGGGCCAGAATTTGGCATATACAACATGAAAGCATGGATCCATCCTTCTTTGTACGACCGGTTCAGGCTGGTGGTGGATCTGATTGTGTGAGGGATATTTACCTGACACACTTTGGACCTGTTAGTACTAACTGAACATTATTTAAATTCCACAGCCTATCTGGGTATTGTTGATGACCATACCAGATCATCTTTTTATAACCACAGTGTACCCATCATCTGATGGCTGCTTCCAACAGTATGATGCACAATGTCACAAAGCTGAAATCATGTCAAACTGGTTTCTTGAACATTACAATGAGTTCTCTTTACTAAAATAACCCGCAGAGCCACCAGATCTCAGTTCAATAGATCACCTTTGGGATGTGGTTGACTGGGAGATTTGCATAAAGGATGGATCTCAAAAGAATCTTTCCAGCACTATGAAGAGTTAAGGCACCTATGAAGGCCAAACAGATCCAACCCTATACCAGCAAGGTGTACCCAATAAATTGGCTGGTGTATGTAAACTGTCACTATGGTTTAGTCTATGAAATGCAAAGGCAACTGTCTCTACTTTTACAGCAAACTGTCTTTCCTTTAGAGCCAGAGAGCTTCCAGCTTGTGTGTTTGAATATTTTAGTGCCGTTGGGTGAGAGTTCCAGTCTGTCACAAAAACAAGTTGTGAGGGTGATAATGACAGAGTGCATCTTCAGGTGTGTGTTTGCTCTTAAAACAGGGTCTGGAGAGTGTCACACATACACATAGAGGCACACGCGAACACCGAATCCATTTACTTTCTTGTACTCTATCAGCAGAACGGCTAAATGAAAAGGTTATTTACTTCCGCTGCTCCCTCCAGTGCACCAACTCTGTAGATGAAGGAGCCATTATTTTTGAACAAATTTATCTGTTGATTTAGAAATGCAGCAGCGTTTCTTTTTTTGGGATACAAGACATGCCGCTCCCTCCTCCCCTCCTTTCACCCCCCTCTCGCTATCTGTCTCCCCCTCTTATTGATAATGAGAATGTTTCAGGTTGTCTGGCTGGACGGTCTAATCTCCTGCCGGCTGCCAAATTTGTATCTATTCATGTCGCAGTAAGACAGAGAGGGCGAGGCATGATGTTCCCGCAGGAAGCAGCCGGTGACTTGGGCTGCAGTTGCCTCATAATTACTTCTCTCCTGACCTCTACACATATCCGTGCATATCTGGGATGCCTGAAGTCTTCATGGCAAACAGCTGACTAAGCCGTGCATCCATTTCTTAAATCTATATGTGGAGTAGACTTTTGGGACAGCTAATATGGAAAACTAGATTAAACACACAATGGAAAACGTAAGAGTTTTCATCCATACATGCACCCTTTTTTAAGGCTACACTTAGCTTGTTTGCAAATCTAAATTCTAGGCTCCATTCATAAAATACCATCATGGCTTCTTTAGGATCCATTCATGACTTCCTTACTTAACTACAGAGTATATGAGTCAAAAGGAATCACGTTGTCTGTATGTCACCTGTCAATATCAGCCAACATAAGTACTGATCAGGGCTGGAGCTGCCAGGTCTAATATGTGACATTGCAGCAGATTGTGCTGTGTGGTGTAATTCCTTATTACAGGCCTACTCCAATATACATGGTAGATGGATTCTTGTGTACCCTGCCCCCCCTATAATCAACCATCTTTCTTCCTTTTTTGTGTCCAATTACAGTTGTATTAACCCCATTACACGAACCATCAGTCATGTAATTGTCCAATCAGCACGAAGATCAGGCTCCTTATCAGGTTTCCTAACAAATATTAAGACCAACTGGAAACAGTACAGATTCATGAGCCCTTGGGAGAGGGCTCCATACCAGAGACCTGCACTTCACCCTCTTCCCGGTCCTTCTGTGTCTGTCCGCTGTTCTTTATTTTTATCATCTCAGCTCTCTCCATCGTCCTGATTTCCTCTTTTCATTTCCTTATCTCCTTACTAGGATCAGTCAGTCATGTAAAGATGTTGTCCCCCCTTTTTTTTGTTCCCCAAACACTCTTTTGTGTCCTGGATAGCTCTCCCGTTGACCCGCTTTCCAAATCTAATCTCGAGGGTTTAATCAATAACGGAGATGTATTAAAGCCTTTTTTCTTTTATGGGCCTTTCATTCAGCCTCTGTCACAAACACACACACATGCACACACACACACACACATGCACGCGTCACTGACATCGTCATTAGATAAACATGATGACTGTGTAGATGTAATTACTGTTGAATTAGCCATAATTAGCACCAGCTAAATCCAAGAAGGATTATAGGCACGCACTGCTGTACAAGAATGGTACAGCTTGTACTAGTTTTGATGTAAATGTAGAGCACAGCATGTCCTATTTTTCTTTGCGAGTTTACAACCTCTTAATCTTAGCTCCAGGTGACAGAGGGCCGAGTTAAGTTACAGTGCACCTAATTCATCCAACAATCACCTTTTTTTGTTTTGCAGTTTAAACAACCACTTTATTGTTGTGGATAGATGAATGGCTATTTCACATGTGACTATCCAGTTCTTGGAAGAGTACCCAGACCTCACAGACCCACACAGCTGTTCCTCCCCAGCAGTATTAAAAGAATCTAACAGTGTGGCAGTCACTGCCCATTTGCTCACTCAGAAATGAATGCTGCACATTATCCATGCTAGCTCAGAGCCAGAGGAATGAATGCAATTTGACCCTGTGATCTCACCTATAACAGCCTGTGTGCTTACTTGATAATGTTGTTTCCCTTTCCTTAAACGCTTATCCAAGTGATAGGCAGGAACCTGTCCTAGCTGATACAGGGTGAAAGGTGAGATACACCAAAGCAGGTCAGCGGTCTTTCACAAGGCTAACACAAAGAGACCACACACTGTCACGCTGCCGATTTAGAACCGCCAGTTAATCCAACATGTATATTTTAGACGGTGCGAGGAAGAAGCACAGCTGCACATGCAAACCTATGCAAAGAAAATTCACATTCTAAGCAATACTGCTTGCAAAGCCTTGTGAGCTACCTAACAGGCCCGCATTTTTTTTTTTTAACCACACTGTAGTTTTTACTCTTTCTTTTTCTTACCAGACAATTATTCAGGTATTTAGTTTTTCTTTGACCACAGTTCTTGTTAATTAAAAAAGTGCCTATTCCCAGAATTCTCATCTTGTGTTTATCTTTGCATCTGAGTCACAAAGTTGAATACACAGCAATATTTCCAAAACCTACCAGGGCCTTTAAAAAGTGCCCTAGTTTCTGAAGGAATAACTAGAAATCTCAAAGATTCTTCTTTCAGATTTCCATCCATTGCTTTACAAGATTACATGTTAAATAAAAGTTTCAGTTTTACTGTCTCCCTCATGACAAAGTCAGAGGCTCCGGAGCAGACTTGACAGCTGATAACTGGTGCCAATGCATAATGCTTCCTTTTCTTATATATCTCCATTTTTATCATTTTGTAATTTCTTCCAGTGCCACTGGAGTCTGTGGCAGCCCACAGAACTGTATAAAAAGCCACATTGACTGGGGACTATGAGGACCTCAGTTCTTTTCACCAGGCTTTATATCTGTCTCTTGGACCAAATGTTAAACTTTTATATTTGTTGAATCAAGTCAAGTTCAAAGACTCCAAATATCAGTTTTAAATTGTACGTATCATCTGGCATATTAGGCTAGGAAGGGGAATTCTCATACCTAGCCTTATCATTTTATTAACGCATTCACTTTCTCAGGCAAGAAGTGAACTCATATCTCCGAAACTCTTTAACATATCTAAATATAGTTTTATAGGAGCCGCAAAAAATGACCACTAGAGGGCAGTGCACTGATCAAGAACCAGCTCCCAGTTGAAGGAGACAGACAACCTCTCTACTTTTAAGATTAGGCCTAAACCTTTCCTTTTTGATAGAGCATATTGTTAGGGCTGGATCGAGTGACCATGAATCCTCCTTTAGTTACACTAGGCATAGGCTCCTGGCACTTCCCATGATGCACTGAGTGTGTCTTCTTCACTCACCTCTTTACAATATAAAGTCATCACTGACGCGTCCAGTGCCGCCTCCTCTCCCCCTGCCTCCATGCACACACGATTCCTTCTCATATTTCCTTCTCTGAGCCACTAGTGTTAACATACATAATCCACCTTAATTTAATTAACTTTAATTGGCTCTAATGAACTTAAACAGAAAGGGAGATCAAAGACAAGGTTCACCCGTTCGCAGTGAGTGCAGATAGGAGGTGTTGTCATAACAACACGATACATATCTACCACTGGAGGAAATTACTAAATGATACCTCCTTGATGGGCACTTTGTGGTCGCAGGCTGACCCTCACTTTGATGATTTGTCAGGAAGCCAATGTTCCTAAAAATAACAAGCCAGCTATTATGTGGTGAGATGTAATTTTAATGTATTATCCAGACTGTCATTCACAAACTCTGACCTTCACACCTCTATTGCTGGTATTAGGTCTAGCTTATAGGGTGGAGCTCTCCTCTAAGGAGTCTGCTGAACAACTGTGTGTTATTCTGTTTTCATAGAGGCTGATTTTAATAGCGCCTTCCTAGAGTATGACACGCCACATTTTCATCCAAACTTTCTATTCACACGTTGTCCCACGCACAGATATTCTCTATGACCTTCCTAATTTATTTCTTTGCTTCCTTCTTTCTGCTGTCCCAATGTGTCCTCTCCCTTCCTGGGCGGTAGCTATCTGATGTGATGCAATCACAGTTTTATTGCCTCAAAGACACAGCCCAGGCTGCAAGGACAACAGCTTCACATCTTTCCCTGCTTTTCTTGCGGACACAAATTCCCTCCATCCCTGCGCACAGGTGTAAATGTAAGGGACAGAAAGATAGGTGCCACTGTGCTGTAGAGACACACAGCAGGGGTTTACACAGAGACCTTAGTCTGGACAAGCTTTTCCTTTTCACAGGTCAGTGGGGGAAAAAGGCAACAGTGTCCTTCCCTGCTCTAGGGTAAAGAGAACAAAGAGAGAGAACAATGAACAATGTCTAAGAAAATGATGGGTGGTTGTTTTTTTTTAAGTCCTTATAAACTCCTCCAGTCTGTATTTCCTTACGACTGACATTCACACATCATCTGCCGACTGTAAGCTAACATACTACATACGCAGGGTGAACACAGCGCTGCGTTGTGTGATCACCGTGCCTGTGGAAAGAATTGGGCTTTTCATGTGTCCTGAAGAACAAGTAGGGCTATGTCTGGGTGTGTCCCAAAATATGGCTAATGGAGATGTGGCTGTGATTTTGCATCTTTTCTTTTTTTTTGTAATGTGAGCCTCATAAAAAAATGTGTCATCTGCCAACATCAAGGTGCACTGCTGGTTTAACTACAGAAAAGAAAGGAGTAGGACTATTTCTCCATTACATGACCACTTGACACTGCTGCATGAAAGGATGGAGGAGCTACGATAGCTCCATCTAACGAACAAAAGGGAGGGGGCATAGTCATTTCACGTTAAAAAAAAAAGCTAGACATATGCATTTATTGTGTTCCATTGTCTTTTTTGGACTCTAATCTCTCTCCAGAGGAAATAGAGGTAGAAATCGAACTGTGTGGAAAGCGGCTATGCTCACCGCTACACCACCAACTTGATCTTGATCTTAAATTCAACATGAGAGATGTTCATCTCAAACCGTCACGACTGAAGCTGCTGCTAATCCTCCAGCTGTCCATCAGTGACAGCTCAGTCTTGAACGTCTGGGATCATTAATGTGTGCTCGTGTGATACACAGAAACACATGAATCATCACGTAGTCTTCCAGCCCCAGATGACTTTTTTTTCAGGTTCTGTGTGACAGAGAACTTTGAAATATTGCGTATTTCAAACAGTTTAGCTTGAAAATTGTTTATTACTACTATTATATCATGGTGGACGGTGTTTAAACAGCAGAAACACCTTTAAATGTGTTCCAGAAAAACAAAAAAGATTTAGTATTTATTCTTCGTTTTTTCTTCTTCTCTCCAGGAAACAGGAGCTGCTGAACATCTCCAACGTCCCTTTGGGAGAATGTCCCCCATCACCACCCCGCACTGCACCGCCCAGCATGAAGGTATGAGCAGCTAGACACACCTACGCATGTTTGCTAATGGTGGGATATGATATTTGTCTACATGTGTTAAATCAGCTGACTGCGATTGTCCTCAGTGTGAAATCCCTTTAACAAGCATGCAATTCAGAGACAGTGACAAACACCACTGTCACAAAAGTTCAAGAGAACATATTTGTGGACGTAAATAAAGCACGGTGTTAGTTCGGGCAGGCCAAAGCCAAGCGAAGCTACAATCCCGGCAAATCAGCTGATCTCAGTGCCAGTCCCCATCAGCTCATGGCTCAGCTGATTCTGGCTCTCTCTTGCAAATTATTGCAGATGAAAATAGCAGTTTTCCTACCGTTGTCCTGGCTAAATGTCAGGCGAATACAGGCTATTATGCTTTTACAACATCTGCTATCTATGCCACAAATTAAAACCTATAATTTTTTAAAGATTCAAATCAGGTTCATTATTTATATCTATTATTATATATTATATCTATTATTGCTCTCAGAGAACACAAACATGCTGATGTCATTGTGTGAACTCAGTCGCATGCCCATTTTGCTGTGACGGTTCCTCCAGGCGTGGAGTACTGTAATCCTTCTTTTTCCAATGTCTGCTTGCCATTAAAAAAAGGGATTACGTCTGGAGGCAAGCGGAATAAGAGCCTGAGATACAATGAATGCTCATCTGTGCCGCTAAATCTTGGCTTTATATTTTGTCTCGAAATTTTACAGGAAAGTGAAGGATGCGTTCTACAAGACATCCAGTAAAAGGAAATGTCTATTCATTTGAGTGTGCACTTTACCTTGGCTCCTGTTACTTTGACTGGCACTTGGAAATTTCCGTATATGACAGCACGAAGCGGTTTTCGAGGACCTGATCTCACTTTTCTTCCATGCTTGTCATTGTTTTGAGCTTCCTTTTGCAGATAAAACGTTTTGTTGTTAAAAATGAATTGTGATGTAAATTGAATCATGGTCTACTACAGTGGGACCCCATTGGGACCACAGTGGGAACCAAAGTGAAAAACAAAAATATGAGAACGTAGCTAAACTACAGATCTTGTAGATGATCATCTTCCTCAGGTGCTGTTACACTGACTCATGTGGTGTGAGGTATGATGTTGTCAGACACTCTCTCTGCACTACTCTCACACTAAAGCTGAAGATCTTTCTTTCTTTTTCCTTCAGCATGACAAAAAGAAAGAATACATTCTGTATGGAGGGAGATTAGCATGGTGAGGAAGTAGCTGATGGCTCCTGGTCAGGATAGCAACCTCAAAGCAAGCCATCATTACTGAGTCCTCTGAATGGGAGTTTGTCCACGGTGAGAGAGGAACGATTGAACTGAATTATGTTCTCAGAGGAATCATATGTGAGAGAAATTATGGAAGAAATATAACTCAAGACAGAAGGCATCAATTACCTTCTTGATGTGTGGCTGATTTCTTGTAATTATCAAACAGCAGCCTCCAATTTTGCTGTGAGCTAGAGTGGCCTAATGGCGAGATACTCATCATCAGTCACACTGGCAGTGAACGTATGAAACATATAATTTTTTATAATTGCAGTTTACGGCAAATCCGTGCCTTTTGTGTAGAAACATTTGTCTCCTTTCTCAGATCGCAAAGCACATGTCGATAAAATCCGTTTTGTCAGCACTGTGTCGGCGCTAATCCTGCTTTTATCCATTTTTGTTTTTTAATTGTTAGATAGGTGCTCTCGTAAGAAGCTCTTTACGTGGTTAGGAAAAGCGTTTAAGGTTATAGGCGTCAGAGGACAGCTCACGAGCAAACGTGTTAAGGCAGCAGCGGCGGGAAAACTGTGTTTGCTCAAGTGATGCGTTTAAGTGCAAATCGGAGGTACTTCTGGTTTGTTGAGTATTTCCATTTCTGCTGCTTTACAGTCAAAAGCCACTCACAAGCTTATATAACGTGTGTGATGTGAGTATTTTGAAATTCAGATCCAAAATGCTGAATGTTATAAACAAATAACCCCTTCTTGATCATCTGTAAATATAATATTATTCTGACATACATGCACACCAGCCACTTCATTAGGTAAACCTTGCCATTCTTTTTGACTTCTGAACTCCCTTAAACCGTGGAGGCACAGATTCAACGGTGTGCTGCACATCCGTGAAGTGAATCTCCCATTAAACCACATCCCAAAGCTGCTCTGGTGGATTGAGATTCGGTGACTGTCTAGGTCGTTTGAGAACAGTGAACTCCTTGTTTTAGTTTTGTGACATGTTCTCTTATCCTGCTTGGAGCAGCCATCAAAACATGGGCACACTGTGGTCAGCAACAATGCTCAGACAGGCTGTTGTGTTCAAACCATGCTGGAGCTAAGGAGACCAGAGTATGCCAAGGAACAAGTGGTTATCTAAGTTTTTCTTGCTTTCCTATCAGCTGAAAGCAGTCGGACCCATTCTGCTCTGAACTCTGACGTTAACGAGGCATTTTCATCCAGAGAACCACCGCTCACTTGGCATTTTCTCTTTTTTCATACCATTCTCTGTAAACCCCAGAGATGGTTGTGTGGGAAAATCCCAGCAGATCAGCATTTTCTGAAATACCCAGATCAGCCTGTCTGGCACCAACAACCATTACCTTTCTTTCTCCGTCTGATGCTCAGTTTGAACTTAAGCAGGCCATTTTGACCACAAATACATGCCTAAGTGCATGTGGTTGCTGCCATCTCGTTGGCCGATTAGATATTTGCTATAACAAGACAAAACGTTCTCACTCCCAAAGCGTAACATATTACCCTATGTGACAAATAGCCGGGAAGTTACGCTTTCGGCCACCCAACACATTCCTATGTTACGCATTCGGAAACAGGAGGAATCATGAGAACCATTTGGACTGAATCTACACATGTACATTTATTTAGTTTCTCCTCATGAATTGCTTTGCAAAACACTATCTAACACGATTAAGGTTGTGGTAAAGGTTAGGGTTAGGGTTAGGACTGGAATACACTGCTGGAGCGTGTGTTACCGCTGGGAGCGTCATTCTATTGGATTCCATCCACAATCAGGCGCATATCATAGGGACACGGCAGGTTACCTTTCGCCCCTGGGACGCCTCGGGATGTGACAAATCGTCGGCATGTTACGCGTCGGGAATGAGAATGCTCTGAACAAGAAGTTGAACAGGTATACCTAACAAAGTGGCCCATGATCAATTTATAAGTTAGCATACTAAGTAGTTATGTATTTGGTGGTTTAACTCTAATTTATCCACACCATTGTACAGCAGTAGACTGGCTTAGGGAGTGTATGCTAAAACAGAGACTGTATAGTTTGTGCCTGGAATTTCTTCCTTACAGGTGATCTAATGTTTGTATTTGTACAATACTTTATTCAGGCACTTCCTTTTTGACATTAATAATGTGTATGGATGCTGATAGTCAACAGTCTTCAAAGAGAGCAACACCAAACTTGGCAATACCTTGGATGACTTACAGTGTGTGTGTGTGTGTATGTACTTGTTTAGGCATCTTTGAGAGGACAGAAAATTGGCATGTCACTATACTTGTGAGGACCAACAGTCTTATAAGGACAAAATGCCTGTCCATACAAGTTTTAAGGCATTTTTGAGGCTCAAAATAAGGTTTTAGTGTCAGATTTACAATTGTGTTATTGTTAGGTTTAGGGTAAGGCTAAGCGTGTGTGTGTGTGTGTGTGTGTGTGTGTGTGTGTGTGTGTGTGTGTGTGTGTGTGTGTGTGTGTGTGTGTGTGTGTGTCAGACACATAAACAAGGGCATGACCTGTTTTGCTTTGACAAACAATTCAGTTTGCTGCCTTACTTGATTTTCCTGTTTAAGCTTTAGTGGCCATGTTTGAAGGCAAAACAGACATTATAAATGTGTGGGAGAGGGAAGAGCTCTTCTAAAATGTAGAAGGAAGGGTAAGAATAAGAGGAAGGCAGGGACACTTAAAGACTCAAATGTTTTGGTTGCCCTTCTCAAGGTAAGTCTGCACTGGTTACCATGCAAGTCCCAGCAGTTTGATGTGTAATGGGGAGTTTTTTCAACTTGGCGCGCAAGTTTATGATGAATGAATGTAGGTTAGTAAGTTTCTACTCATACCAACTTATCATTTCAAAATCAAAGCAAGTGAACTTTAACTGAAGCTATCAGACATGTGTTCAAACTTTACTGTTATTGCCGCTAAGTTAATCAGTTACCTCGTCTTGCAGCTAATATTTGTTTATATTGTGACTTCAGAAATAGGCGTATGTCACATCGAGTCAAACTTCAGGTCCTCAAGTCACTGCAGGAGAAACAACCGCAGAGGCGCTTAGTGTTATGAGTGAGGTAGCGGCATCCTCTGCACCCTCTTAAACTTTCTACAGTTTTGTGCCTTCTTAATAGCTGCTTTACACCCACGTGTGCAACATTTTGCAACCAGAGAGCTAAAATATCACATTTACACATGCGTGTCAGTTCAGCTGCGTGCCATTGGGCCACAAGTGTGACAAAGCCGAGCAATGCTGAGAGGGGTTTTTTTGGGGAGGGGGTTAACAACGCGTTCTCAACTCTCAACGGTTGGATTTCATGTACACCTGATAGCTGAGAGGTCAGGGCTTTTAGTTTCGGTCCATCCCTTCACCCAAAAAGGCTGTGCATCTAATTAATGACTATTCAAATAGAAATGCCATGCAAATGCTGCAGATGTAATGTTCTGATATTTGGAAAAGAATAAAAATATATTTATGAGAGAAAGCAGAAGAAGAATGTGAGCAAGTTCAGTTCCTGTTTACTTTTTTTGTGCTTTGTCATCATTTCTGTCAGTGTCTGGGTGGTTGTGTTCATGATTAGCGTGAGTATGTGTGAATTCTAGCTACCAGTGAGTCTGCCAGTCATTGAGTCAGTCAGGCAGACTGACAGGCTGATCGTGGCAGCCTCCACAGGTTGCCATGGGAAATAAGATATCCAGATGTCACCGGGCTAACACAGAAAGAGTGAACGAGTGCGAGCAGGAGAGAAAAGGCAAGAAAAACTAAGAGAGAAAAAGGCTAATAAAAGAAAAGAGGAAATGACTGAGTAATAAGAGAGTATAGGGGACAGATTAGGAGAATGACACACTGAGATTAGAGAGCAACGGTGAGAAAAGGGAAGTAGGCATGTAGAGATATGTTTTAGACTGACAGTGGAACAGAAAGGCAGATATGGCTTCCTTGTCTTTGGACTTGTCTGGACACCATTGGAGGCTCAACATGCTGTCTGCACTCCCAAGAGCCCATTGGGACGCTGCAAAGGTGATCTGCTACAGCGTGTCTTTTTAGCTGCCCTGGGCACTGCTCAATGTAGCAAAAACTCCTTCACATGTGCCAGCATGACTCTAGCTGTCAAATATAATTAAAGTAGGCATTACACGACTTTGTTTGTTTTTGCAGAAGCAGTTTAAAAAGGAAGCACAACACTGCAGTTATAGAGTTGATGATGAGAGGCGCTCAACTTCTGTCTGTGTTTAAACCAGTTTTTTTTAATGGCAAGGTTAATTTGGGGTCAGAGATCAGTATCTCCTGTGATGTGAGTCAAAGCGCAGATGCGCTCACACACACTTGTTACCTAAAACTGTCCATGCATTGCTTTGCACGCTATATATGTGTCAAAATCTGAGCATAAGGCCATTATCACCCTTGCAGCTTGTTAATGTGGCAAGGCGGAGACCCCGTGGGAACAGGGCGGTGTGTGTGTGTGTGTGTGTGTGTGTGTGTGTGTGTGTGTGTGTGTGAATGCACTTAAGGAAGCTGGTTTGTGTGTTATGTAGTATGTGTTGCTCTTTGAGGAAGTGGTTTTTTATCAGTGTGTGAGCGCGTGTGGGTGTGAAAGACTGACCCAGCCCTCTGTGATGCTGCAGAGCTGATCCCGTGGAGGGGAGGGAGCGGCACAATCTACTCTTGCAGATGAATGTTATCAGTGTGAGGGCTTTAAATGCAGACGTTTAGGTTGAGCATTGAGTGTCAAAACACTTGTGTGAGGTGTAAATTGAAGCCAGCCAAAGGGCGATGATTGAACTGCTGCCGGCTAAATGGTGTCAGTAGCTTGTCGCCCTCTGACAGTCAGAGTTTAACTCTCTTTCAGCTTGTTTTAATAATAATAATAATAATAATAATGGATACTTTATTGATCCCCATGGGGAAATTACTTGTTTTTCTCTGCATTTGACCCATTCACTCAGTGAAGCAGTGGGCAGCCCACTAAGCAGGCGCCCGGGGAGCAGTGTGTAGGGACGGTACCTTGCTCAGGGGTACCTCAGGGTAGCCGTTAAGTGGATTCGAACCGCCGACCTTCCGATCATGGGGCGACCACTTTACCTACTGAGCTATCCCTGCCCCTTAGATACTTTGTAATCTATTTCTGTCTCTGTTCCAGTCTGCAGAGTTCTTCGACATGCTGGAAAAGATGCAGGTATGACGAAATTTTCATTCCTCTGAATGCCATTTCCTTCTCTGCTGCTGTCCCTCTATCATTTCCTTATTTCAGTATCTCTATTTCCTCCATTCTTTCCCTATCTTCAGCCAGCACTACTGAGCTATAGTAGAGAGGGTTTTTTTGCCATAAAAAGGTTCCTCCTATCACCTTGTTTTTCTTTGACCAAAATCAGCTTTAACATATACTTGAATAGGGTTCACGCTGATGATTTAATCACTGAAAGTCGGCGCTGCGTGTGTCTTAGATTGGATAATAGGCATGCAGGCGGCAGTGAACATCCACACAAAGATCTGGACTGGCATGACTATTTTCTCCTTCTCTGTGTGGAATACATTGATTTTATTTTTGTTCTGAACAAAGGCTGTCTCTCTCTGTGTGTTCGACCACTTTGTGCCCTCCACAGGGCCCTAAGGGTGCAGGCTTTGAGTTGTCTGACGACAGATGGGGTTGGGCGAGGGGGGTTAAAAAGGGTGAGGAGGAAGAGAAGTAAGGTAGGAAAGAAAACATACCAAAAAGGGAGCATATGACCATAGGAAGATTCAGACAGAGATAATTGCTCATGCGGGTTTATTATTAGATGTCCAAGACGTGAATTATTAGGTGGTCATACTGGGAACCGTTAATAGGTTAAAAATAGAAAGCCCCATACTTTTAAGTCATTAGACTTTCTTCGCTCAGGATCCAAGAGGTGTGAACTGACCTGCAGCTGAAAGTTAAGGAATGCCAGTTTTATCCAGTGACCCCTGAATGCACCATATTAAATACCAGAAAAGCTCCCTCCAACAAAATTATAACATTTCCATTTGTTTCTTTTAAACTTTCTTTGAGACTGCTGATGATTTGTGTTTATTTTTTTCCTTCTATTGTCAACGAATCCTTTAAAAAGACCAAAACAAACAATTCTTTGCATCCAAAGCCTGAAATATGATATTCCCCCACACTGTGGGACTCTACTGGCGCTCAAAAACTCAATGAGCATTGACTGACTTGTCGGCCTCTGTAGTTCATTTTAGGTCAGTCTCATGTGCGCAGCCTTTTCTGATTATTGCAGTGAGTATTATTCACTGTACCACATACGAATTGATCCACTGTTGAAAATATTCTTTACAGTATCAGTAACAGCAAGTAAGACTGCCGTGTGGTCTATTTACAGTTAGAGAAACACAGCATCGTGTAAGAGACTGAGTCAAAAACAATGTAAAATAGCATCTGTGTTTAGAATAGAAGTAAACAGAAATAGCTAAGAGGAGACAAGGTGTGAGATGGTAAGTCAGCGTGAGGGAGAACCTGATTGAGGACATCACTGGAGTTATTTAGAAAGTGTAACTAGAGGATGACAGCCCCCTAAGCAGCCTGATGATCAAAGAGTCACACACGTATGCAGAGTGAAACTGGCAGCTCATCGGTCTTTGCTGAAGCTCAGCTTGCATTGACCTTCTCGTCTGGGCTCTGAACGTTTGGAATCAGGCTTTCAAAGTGTGTTCCTGATGATGAAGGTCACTTTTTTCTTTTTTTTTGCTCCCCATCTCCGGTCCACTCCCTCCTTTCCTGTTCTTTTGTCAGCTTCACCAATTTTCACCCCTCTCTCTGCTTCCTCTGCCTTTGGCTTTTCTGTATGACCAAAAATCGAAGCCTCTGAAGACTCTTTCTGATCAGTGTCGTACTGTTGACACTGACTCCCTGCTGACTGCAACAGCTGCTCCATCAGTATGCACTCAGACAGACATAAACCACTACAGATTAGACTTAGAAGTGTGTGCAAACACTTGTATGTGTGTGTGTGTCGGGGTTGCATTTGCACTCTTCAAATGAATTCTGCCTGACTCTTGGTATGATTGGTGGCAGTATAAGCGATGGCGGTGGCGTGGTGGTGGTGTGTATGCTAAGAGCTGTGAATCTGCACACATGCATTTATTTCCTCACTCTTATTCTCAGTCATGTAGATGAGCTGTTCCACTGGGCCTGTAGCATAATTGGCCAATTTACTGTGTGTACTAGATTGGCTTTTCGTAGCTGCATATATTTGCACTGCGCTGCATACTATGAAAAAAAAGGCTTCGGCCTGCGCCTCAGCGTTTCTGTGTTCCAACAAATGATAATAACAAGTGAAGAAAGGAACACTTAGTGTGTGGAAGCTGGATTCAGAGAGGGGATGACTAAGTGACTGCATTACCTGTGTGCGCTCGTGCATGTGTGTGTGTTTGTGTTTGCAAGAGAGTATATTAGCACGTATGACTCACTCTGTTTTCACCTGTCAGCAGATGAGACAGTCTGAAGTCTGAAAACAAGAATGTTTCTGCACCCTTTTGGAACATTGCACAAATAAACTGAACTTGTATTTTTTTAAATTCTTTTTTGACCTCTTGTGCTTTTCCACTCTTATGCTGCGATTGGACTTTAATAAGGTCCCTAAAGCTGAAGAGACCAAAAAATGGAAGGTGTGACTCGATACACACTTGTTGATATCTTCTCTGTGGGTCTCATTAGTGTGTCTGTGTGTGTCACCATTTATTCTGCATGCTGTGCTTCATTGCTGCACTGCTTTGCTCTGTGGTCGGACTCCTCGCCGCGAAGGAATTCTGAACACCCCGTGAATGTTTTTCAGACTTTTCTCAGGGCTTTCAAAGTGCAAAAATCCATAACCCCCTGATCAGATTGATTATAAGTTGAATGAACTCCAGCTGTCAATTGATCCTCTCCGGCCTGCCAGAGTTGCTGGCTCCTGCTGCCACAGAATATAAATGACTGGCTGCCCGGAGCCCTGCACCACCAACAATGCAGACAGGCCTCAGCAGTATTTTAGAGGTCACACTGGAGCTGGGCTAGCAGTGCCAAAGGCACACAGCTCTAAAATCTCAGGGGCCACTGAATCAAACACACTCCCTCGCTGATGTTTGCTGATGACTTTGCATTTTGCGTTGCATCATCGCCCCGACATTTATTTAGTATCGTGAGCTGCGCTCCCCTTTCGCACCTGTGTTTGTGGATGTGCTTGGATCTGTTTCACCGTCGCAAAAGTCAGTGAAGTTCATACAAGTTAAAAGTGTTACTGATGGTGTGTGCATATGTGTATGTATGTCTGTCCTCTTTTCTTTTACAGGATGACTATATCCCCTACCCACGGATAGAAGATGTGAGTCATTTCTAGCTCATCTTTCACTCAGCCATAATGCAAAACATTTGCAACCTTTGGCAAAACATGAAAAGCACACACTTTTTTAGTTGGTTATGTTTTATGTTGGTTTATGTTACACGCAAGGTCCTAGAGAAAGGTGGTCCATACCCCCAGGTAATCCTGCCCCAGTTCGGGGGTTATTGGATTGAAGATGTGGAGGCACCGGCAGGAACTCCATCTTCCTCAGAATCTAGTTTCTGTGAGGAGGAAGACGGAGGAGAGGGCATGAGCCCCGGTGGGGGGCACAGCTACCGTCTGGAGTGCAACAGCACAGCCCGTGCCTACCGCAAACACTTCCTGGGCAAGGTTAGTGCAGTCATGTCAGTTTGTACCAAGCAGTGCGAGTCTTTAAAGTCTAAACTGCACCTTTCTCCCTCGCTTACCTCCTTCTCTGTATCCATACACCCAGGAGCACATGAACTACTATTGCACCAGCAGCAGCATAGGCAACCTCATCATGTCCCTGAAACACGAAGAGGCTGAGGGACAGGAGTTCCTGCGCATCATGCTCAGGTACAATCAGGCAAAGGCAGCAACAGTAGCTTCACTTCACATATTATAAGTTCAGGATTTAAAGTCTGATGTGGTTTTCCTTCATGTTCCTGTTAGTGATGGGCTAAACCAAAAATACCTGCCATAGCGTGATAATAAGAGCGAAAGGAGGATGAATGAAAACCTGTCCTGGCCTAGTGCCAGTTCAGATTCTTCTAAAACAAATGTTGTGGCAAAAATCAATCCATCCACACGACCCAAATGCCATTCTCAAACATTTGCGCTACATTTTTGTGACATTTCTGTCTGAACCACAGTCAAGCTCCAATTAATTATTCGACAAACCTAAAACCCCAAAGAAACACAAACACTGTTGGCATGGCTAAAACACACTAATAACCCAGGCCTCCATTCTGTTTTATTGCAGCTCTGTGCACTCCATGTTTGCCAAATTTCATATGATTTTGTTGCTCTGTGATGAATGTTTTTTGCTATTATCACAGTTGGTGACATTTTGATTAACGGGCGAGCAAAACAAATAGCATAATGCTTTGTTGTTACGTAGCCATTGTGGGTGTTGCACAGAGAACTGTAGCCAGGTGATTGCTAATCTTCTCTATGACAGATGACTGTGATAATGCTAGTGTTATGAGCAGCACTGCTACATTTAGAGTCAATGAGCCCAGTGACTTTATTTTTTTTTCAATTCGAAATTGGTTAAAATGATTAGTTCACATTTCCTCATATTCTTCCTTAAATTTCACCGGGACAGTGAACTACATGGACACTAGGAGTTAACTAGAAATCTCTTTGATGGAACAAATTCTTGAACGGTCCTATAAGTCCTTTTACATTCAGCCCATTTTGAGTGGGCGGGGCCAGTAAAATTCCCATTTCTGTCAGTGTAAGAACTTTAACTGCCCATTTAATCCCCATTGGGTTTAAAGTGCAACAAACAATTGTGTAAAATAAGAGAAAAAGTTACGCAGCTCCCTGCCCAGACTGTACTGTAATTATAAAATAAAGTTTTTGTTCATTCACATTTTGCATTTTTTTTTTAACTGTGGGACCACTGTAAAAAATTGACATGTTAATTGTTTGTTTTTTTTTAATCTATCACAAAATTACTTTAGTGTCCTATGAAATGCCATAGATGAGTTCTTAATCAGTAGGAAAACTTATGAAAACACAGTTAAAAGTCCAAAATGTATGCCCTCCAATACATTTTCCAAAGCCATCCAATGGGCCGGATCAGAGTCTTTGCCAGCCCGATTTTAGTCCACGGGCCTTATGTTTGACATCCCTTCTCTATGTGGATGACCAATTTATATTCTTCTTGCAGGTCGAGGACCAAAACAGTTCACGATAGGATCTCTTTAGCAGGGATCAACCAGCTGCCCAGCGTACCACAGATTGCCAAGGTAAGATAGAGCTCACAGGTACACCAGGTTTAAAGGCAGACAGTCTCCATGCACATATAGCAACATCAAAACATAATGGCACATATTCAGGGAGGTATGGTGAACACCTGAGCGTGAGGGAGAAGGAAAGACTTTCGTAATCACATGTATTATTTCAGAATAGCACTTCTCACAAGTAATAACTGGACAAAAATTGCATTAAAGAAGTCAAGGTAACAGGAAAAAATGTTGAAGTGGAATTGTTCCCTTCCTGTTATATTTCTTTTTGCTCTCTGACATGTGACTGATTATTATTGTCTCTAAGACATTTTCTGGTACATTGGATTAGTGCTCCTTTACAGTAATCCTTCTTCTCTATGTTTTTTCATCTGTTAGGTCTTTTGTGATGATGCCACAGGGCTGAAGTTCAACCCCGTCCTGTACCCACGGGTGAGTTCATCCTCAGTTCCTGCACTGCAACCATCATCACACCCAGTGTGACCTGAGCTCTTCCGTCCAAGGCAAATATTCATTCAAGCTGAAACGAGGTAGCTTTACCAGTCCCTTACGTCTCCTGAGACACAAAGGGGGGCAGTATAGCTGAAAGGACATTTAATTATAGCTGCCACAACTTTACACCAACGTTCATAAATAACTTTTCATGAATTTTCATATCTATAAATATTTGATGGCTTTTATTTAAAGCCCGTGGCTTTTGTAGACATTTGAGCTTTAATTATTTTTTGCCAGCATCACCTGCCTGTCCCTACACATCAGATTTCATTAACTTTTCAACCTCCTAAAATTTTATCCACAAAAACACGTCCTTCTTGTCACATTTTACCCCCTACTTCCTGCCTCTCTAACATCTGCCCTGCGCAGTAAGCATATTAGTCAAGAAACGATTGATGATACCGCAACTCTCTAAAATGAATTTGATGGATCTGTTCCTCCTCCTCCTCCTCTTCCTCCTGTGAGCCTGATGGAGGAGTGTGATGGAGCATGCTTTCAGCCTGTGCCTCAGGGAAGGAAAAAAACCATCTGTGTCTCCGTATGCAAGAGACAGCAACAGGATCACTGCCCTCGCTGGGGGCCGCTATACAGTTTGTTGCATGACAGCCTTACATAACATGGACCCAATAAAACCGGCCCTGGAGACGTGTTATAGAGAAGGAAAACACTTCTTTTTTTAAAAGTGTACAACTTATAATCATAGGAAGAAAGTACGACTTTTCCTCTGTTTTGTTTACGTACAGGGATCCCAGTTAATAGTGGCTTACGATGAACATGAGGTGAACAACACGTTCAAATTCGGAGTCATCTACCAGAAGTTTGGACAGGTGAGCTATTTTAATTATCTTCCGCTTACTTTACATGTACCCTTTTATCTCATCTATCTTTCTCTTGTCTGTCCTTCACTTTATGTGCACGTATGTGTTTTCCTCCTCAGACATCAGAAGAGGAGCTATTTGGAAACAATGAGGAGACGCCAGCTTTCAAGGAGTTTCTCAGTATCTTAGGAGACACGGTTGAACTGCAAGATTTTAAAGGGTGAGGGTAGTAAAATGCAGTTCACTGGCATAAAACTTGTAGAATAATGTGAGAGAAAGTGGCAGGAAGAAAGGATTCAGTCAAATTTAAATGCAAAGAAACGAGTGAGTCTAAAAAGAAGGAACCTTGGGCTTATTACAGTGAAGAACATGGCGAGCTTTAATTACTGTAACCTTGGAGCAATTTGTCCTGCTGTTTCGGACTCAGCATGCAACATGGGTAAACTGCTTAGTGCAACAGATTTGTGCAAAGAAAGTGCCACATGGACAGGTAATCAGAGCTTTGTTTATTGTAAGGTAGGGGGGTGGGGGGTGCCGCAAGCTTTCTCCTATAGGGTTACACTTGTTGCTTTTACATAAGGAGACTATAAATTGTAGCTGACACATCACATTTGAATGACACTGGAGCCAGTTAGGCTTAAAATGTGATGACGGGATGTGTAAAATGCATGAAACAGAACCTTGTAAGTGAAGGCTGGAGGCTGCACAGAGAACATGAGCGCTCTGATCCTGTGACAGGTTCCGTGGTGGGCTGGACGTGTCCCATGGACAGACGGGGTCTGAATCTGTCTACACCGTCTTCAGACAGAGGGAGATTATGTTCCACGTGTCAACTAAGCTTCCCTTCACCGAGGGTGATGTTCAGCAGGTACCACAGCTTAATTCTGTCTTTATTATTGTTATACTGAATGCATGTGTGGATTTAGCTGCCAAATGGGGCACTTGAGCCCAGAAATATCAATATTAAATTGCTTTTATTCAAAGGCACTGAATTCAGATTTGATCCCTTGTTGGAAGAATGGTTGAGTTAAATGCACTAGATCATCTCACAGCTATTAAAGAGGACTTTAAAAGGAGCACATTCTTGCTTTTATGCCTCTGGTGCTGATGGTGTATCTGAGATTCAGGTGTTGGTGTTGTTCCTGGATCATCATATGATTAATATTGATCCAGGTTTACTATTGCAAGTGATCAATCACATAGTTATTATGTTTTAGTCCTGCGACACAGAAAAGAACCTGCGGATGTCCACTCAGGAAAAAATCCAACAAAGGGAGCGTTTCGAGCCATCGTTGGGTTGGGGGTTAGGATTCAATCGTGGTTAGGGTTAAAGGATCATCTGGTGCTGATCTGAAGTTAATACTTGAACAAAGTTGACCTTTCTTGTGTCATCTATATCTTTCAGCTGGTTTCAAAAACTAAATAAAATGTTCTTTGGCTTCTTATGAAAAAACAAAGAAAAAAATAAAGGCGGATCAGTTACAAAACTTTTAAAATCCATTCATAAAAGGAGTAAAAGAGCGACTAGGTGGCCTAAAATGCTGTAGGCGTGCATTAAATCACTTATTAGCAAATCGTCACCCCAGTATAGTATATACCATATAATAGCTTAAATGCTACAGAGACTTTTGCTTTTAGTGTCTGCAGTGAGCTCTCAGTTTTGTGCTGAATCTCATTTTTCTGCAAACATGTTCTATTCTAAAGTTTTCAGTGTACAGGAAGTAGAAGGGAAAAAAATATGAGTAGCCAAAGATGAACAGCTTCATCAACGAGTGACCTTCAGTGTTCTTCAGACTCTGACAGCAGCATCCGCACTAAATTACAGTGGGGGCATGACTTGGGTACACACATAACTGCATGTATTCTAAGACACATGTCAAATCTTGTCTGGCACTTGGTGGACGAGGTGTGAAAATAGCAGATGCACAACCAAAATCTGCACACAGTGTTAAACCACTGACCTTTGATAGGTTTGTAGCATAAACCCTATTCGCTGGAACGTTGAAGACAATATAATTACACTGCAAAGCAAGACACAAGGTTCTGGTTTACTCATGCATGAGGGAGGTGTCTGGCTGGAGCCAAGTGTCGTCCCACCACTTGACCTCCGTCAGAGACTCTCAGCCAGGCTCCCCATAGCACTCCTTTTATTGTGGTTACATGAATATGCATAGGGTCATTAACATATGACGTCTTACATAGGTATACATGTGAACAAAGAATACTGTGTGTGTGTGTGTGTGTGTGTGTGTGTGTGTGTGTAGGTCAAGATGTGAAGCCTCCCTAAAGCTAGTGCCAGGATGTCTGAGTCCATCTAACAAAAGGCTCTTATACTTAAACAGATATACATGTGCTTGCTATACCATAAATCAACAAGAAAAGATAAACTCTCCTAGGGAGTATGTGATTTATACCAAGGACACTCTAGAAGAACGGATGCACTCCCTAACACACAGAGCTGTTACTTTAGGATGAAACATCCTTTCAATCCACCAATGATTATATACACTTCTAAGCATATATGAGTAAATATTTCTAAGCATAAATGACAATCAACAATACAAATCTAACAACCTTTCTGGCCTTTCTATCATGCAAATGTATTATTTTAATGAACTCTAAACAATAAAATCTCCCCTCTGTTTCAGAGGAGAATTTTCATGAAGACTTTATGGACTTGCTATCAATGTAGCACGCTCCTCTTATTCTAATCCAGCACTGAGATAAGGCTGATGGGCCTTGCACTGGCAGTTATTAAATCTTGTGTTAAGATCTTTTCTTTTTAAACCTTCATTGTAGTCTTAAAGTGCTCGGTGACAATGAGCTTTGCCATCCTAATAAAAAACTAAATTGCTCTTATATAAGCCATCGCTGAGGGTTTGATGTGAAGTCTCTAAAATCCTCCCGAGAACCATATGACCCCTTCTTGAATTCAGGGGCTCATGCAGTGTAGAACTAGAAGCCATATCCCGAGCTCTTATTTTAAAAGTGTTCAAAAATAAACACATAGCAAAAACTGGTGACCCGAGGTAATTATTTCCTCCTCAGCTCCAAAGAAAAAGGCACATAGGAAACGACATTGTCGCCGCAGTCTTCCAAGAAGAGCCCACACCGTTTGTTCCGGACATGATCGCCTCCAACTTCCTGCACGCCTACGTCCTGGTGCAGGCAGAGAACCCCTGCACAGAGCACACGACATACAAGGTACAAACAGGAAAATACTTCCTCTCCTTCCGTGTGTGCTGTAGTGGGCCGGTGGCCACAGTAACATGTGGCTGTTACTTGTTTTATGCTGACAGGTGTCTGTTACGGCGAGGGAAGATGTACCTTCATTTGGACCTCCCCTTCCAAACCCAGCCATCTTCAAGAAGGTGAGCGGCAGATGTGATCTCAGTATGAAAAGAAGCGCCACCAAGGCAGCTCGCTGTCTGGGCAGTATTTACTTTTAAGGGAATAATATTATATTTTCTATATATTGACTTTGTTTTCTTTGTTTTTTAAGAGGTTTGAGTGCAGTAAAAATCAGATAAGGGTCACAGGGCAGTAGATAATGGATAATAGGTACGATTTGCAAATAACTTGTCATAATGAATTAGAGCTTATTATATTATATATAATATTATACTACAGTATATTTCTAACTAAGCATGTCATTTGTTTTCACTTGAGACAAAGGGAAATGTGAGGTCAGAGGTCAAATGTGGCCACATTATATTTAAAAAATGATATTTAGAATTCCCCATATACTAGAATCATTTACCAAATGTTGCTAATACAAACAAAGGATGTATTTTGCAAATATAAGCACAGTTTTAAAGGTAAAAGTCATTTTATGAATGTTTGACCTTATTTGACCATAAAGAAGAGGTCAAACGGTACTTTCTATATCATTGCAGGACACACAAAAAATAGTTTTAAGGCTTTTTGTCATTTTTTGGTCAATAAATCATTGTAGACCTTGGTGGACTTCAAGGTCTCTACACCCCCAGTTTTTATCAGAGTTCCTCGAAAACCTTTTGAGCTGTTTACAGACAGAATAACACACACACACGCAAACACTACCAAAAACACACCAGGCAGAGTCAACTTTTTGACCTTGACTCCAATGACTTGTGCTGACGAAAAGCTAAAGTTCACTGAAATGAACTGATATCCTTCGCTGGCAGCCAGTCACTCAATATGAAGAAGAAGAGTAGTGCTTTTGGCAGGAAATGATACGCTGACCTGCAGCACGGATTGCCTTTCAGTAAAAGGTATCTGCAGCATGTGAAAATACACTTTTTAGATTTCCAGCAGAGAGTTGGTTAGGAGATTGATGCCAATCTTAAAGTAGGTAAGAAGCTGTAGACTTCCTGTTCATGGAGAAAATGTCCAAAGGTAATATAATAAGAAAATACAGTCACAGGTATTCAGTATCTCTACAAAGTTATTGCTTAGTGAAGGATGAAAGATTTATTTCAGGATTCTGTCACAAAAGCAAAAGTCCAATGCAGAAAAAAATTAGAGACACTGGTTTCAGCATTCAGTCGATAATAAAGCTGCTCACTGCAGAATAAGAGGATGAAAAGGGGGAATTTGAGGCAGATGGGATTTTTAAATCATTTACGCTCATGATCACCACAGCACAATGAGCTGAGGCACTGTTGTCTGTATATCGTTAAGGTCACCTTTTCCTTTCCTCATTGTCACCCTCCCCATTCCTTGTTGCTCATCAACTTCCCTCCTCACCTCTGTCGCTCTCTAGGGCCCAGAGTTTCGAGACTTCCTGCTGACAAAGCTGATCAATGCTGAAAACGCCTGCTACAAATCTGACAAATTCGCCAAACTGGAGGTGACACACGCGCGCACAGCTACACCAAAACACCGCAGCATGCCTTCGTTCCGCTCTGCCGATTCATCCCTAATCATTTTCCCGATGCGTTCCTGCTTGTGTGTGTGTGTGTGTGTGTGTGTGTGTGTGTGTGTGTGTGTGTGTGTGTGTGTGTGTGTGTGAACCGATTTCAGGGGCGAACACGAGCCGCGCTGCTGGACAATCTCCACGACGAGCTGCACAGACAGAGTCAAAGCGCGCTTGGTCTGGGCCAGGTCGGAGAGGAGGACAAGCTTGAGAACGGGGGACACGGAGGCCTGCTGGAGTCCTTCAAGGTGAACATGAGCCTAGACAAAAAGTACATCGTTCAATCCTTTCTCAGCTCTGTGACATTTATTTAATCACCGTCATTACAGCACAAGAGTGCCAGGTTTGCTCGCTGTAGGTCAGCGAAATGTCACAGGTCTGCAAGATGACTTGAGGCGTTAAACCATTGTTATCACAGACGCTCCTGGATTTCTCAGTGCTCGAGAATTTTGACCTTATACTCACAGTGTGTGTGCGTGTGTGTGTGTGTGTATTCAGTGTGAGCATGTGAACATGCAAAACGCTGCGGCGCTAAATCTGTATGAGACTGTGCCTTTCTCTTTATGAATTTCTCCTCTGCTTCCTCTCACCAGCCACCTAAATCTCTCTAGCCCATCACACCGCCATTGCACGTGCTCACTGAAGGCTGGAGTGTCTTTAAAAGGACCGTCTTGAATGTGTGTCTCTGTTTGTCGCCACGAAAATGTGTAACCAATGTAATCATTTGATTCTATCGCTCTTCGCAGGCGTTGTGGACGGCGGCTTTTTGCAGTTTGTGCAGTCGGTCCCAGGGGGCGCTCTTATTGTTGCTGTCGTGGCGGTTGCTGTGTATTACCTTTCTGTGTCACTGTAAATGCACGTGGGGGAATTATATGATGATAAATAAAGACGATCTCATATGATGTTGTTTGTGTGTGTGTGAATTTGAGCTGGTCATAGCTGAGGCAGATAGCAAAGGTGGGAAAAGTATCGACATTTGATTTGAATGTTACCGACCGGAAGTTATCATAAACTCCTTTTACATCAATGAACCAATGATATAAATAATGAGTGTAACACAGTTACAGTACTCTTTCTTCTCTAACTCACTTTCTCTTCTTCTTGGACAACTGCGCCCCCTTGTGGTCACCTTCTTGACACTGCCTCCCCCCAACTTCATTATTTCACACAGTTTCCATTACTTGCTTCTACTCCTTAACCTCCTCCTCTCCCTCATCATGAGCTCATCTCTCTTTTCTCCTGCTTCTCCAGAGAGCCATGCGGGTCAGAAGCCACTCCATGGAGACTATGGTAGGGTCTCACCGTCACAGAAGCCCCGGTGTAGGAGGTGGTGTTCCAGCCAGCCTCAGTGGTGGAGGTCTGCCGCAGAGCACCAGCGAATGCACAAAGAGCACCTTCACTGTGAGTTCACTTCAGCAAGATGTGACTTGAGCTAAAAGCTTTGGTTCTTGTTCATTTACTCATCCATATTTAATGTTGGAGGATTTTTGGGGAACATTTTTAAAGTGCTGCAATACTAAGAGAAGCCAAATTCTTTATTCTGTTATCCGCAGCCTCCTGTACTGTCAGCCAAGTCTCCCCTGAAGAGCCCTGTGAAACGGCGCTCGGGTCTCTTCCCCCGTCTCCACTCCAGCACAGAAACTTCTTCAGACAAACACACGCGTGGGTAGGTTAAAGGTCCCTGCATTCAGAAGTTATTACTGTTACAGTCTTTTTAAACAGCTACCTTTTGACTTACGGATTTGCTTTTTGTATGCAGCGACCAAAAGTTTGCAGAGAGCTGCCTGCTGTCCCAGGACGTGAAATCAGAGACATCATCCAATCCGAGCTCACCTGAGATCTGTCCCAACAAAGAAAGGTGAGACCCAAGCTGATTTTATCTAAAGAATACTTTAACAATACTGCTTAATGTTTGCTTTTTCACGTCAGTATAAATTTTACTCACGGTTGCTCCTCAACAGGCCGTTTGTCAAGCTGAAGGAGTGCGGCGGCGGCAGGCAGAAC
This sequence comes from Diplotaxodon limnothrissa, assembly GCF_057381915.1. Lineage (NCBI taxonomy): Eukaryota > Metazoa > Chordata > Actinopteri > Cichliformes > Cichlidae > Diplotaxodon > Diplotaxodon limnothrissa. The sequence goes on along the minus strand of NC_140609.1, from coordinate 12,236,031 downwards.
ATTTCTCGTTCTTCTTCCAGCACCAGCAGCTTCAGCAGCACCACGGGAGAAACAGAAGCTCTGGAAGAACTGGAGATGGTGAGCCCAAACTTTTATTCATTCATTTGAAAAGAAGGAACGAACGAAAGAAAATGTGTTGTGCTGTTGAGAGTTACATTTTTAAAGTATAAGAACATTGAAGAGATGGTGCAGAAAGCTGCATCTGGTCTGAAGGAAAAATCGCACAAACTTGGAAGAGTTGGTCGGATTTGTGCAAGATGCATTAGGTGGCAATGGACAAATACAAACATACAGATGGTTACACCCTCGTGCAGCAAAGAGGATGCATGTTGAAGCACAAGACACAATAAGACAGCTGATCAAGTTGTTTTGCTAAGTCATCTACACAAGGCAGAGGAAGAATAGCAGCCTACGACATCATCTCAAAATAGTATTTCAAGTTTAATCTCAAAATTTTGACTTATTTTTTTTTTCTTAATGTGGCCCTAATATTCTGTCGTATCTGTACGGAGTCAGAACCAAAGGTTTGAAGTTGTTGGTGGTGTCAGTGTCGTGGATGAAATAGTCTATAATTACTAAGAACTGCTTCGTAGTAAGCGCATGTCAATTATGATGATTGCAGCTCTACTTGATCGCCTTGTATCAGATAAAACCGCTTCAAGGTGTTATTTTATGTTACCTGAGAAACGCTGTGAGATTGTTCCTCAGTGTTTGGCAGGAGATCAGCTTGCACAGATGATCCCTACGCAGTAGAAACTCTCAGAGAGAGATAGAGACACGGCTTAAATGCCAGAGAAAACTGTTAAAGTAATCGTTAAGTGCCTGATGCAGCAGTAAAGTACACCAGCGGGCATCACAAGGGAGAATCTGATAGGCTGGATGGGAAGAAAAACGCAGTCTTTATTAGCTAATAGAGAGACTTGAAGCAGCAGATTAAAACTATTTGTAAAGTTTGTAGGGCTCAGTTCTTGTTTTTTTGTTATTTTACTTTTTTAAGTCCATTAGTTTTTACAACCTTTGGAACTATGTGAATTAGCATTTGTAGAGTCTTTATGCTACATTTAGCTCGTTAGCTAGCATACTAGCTAGCTAGCACACACACACACGCACACATACATATACACTCAACAAAAATATAAACGCAACACCTTTGTTTTTGCTCCCATTCCCCATGGGATGGACATAGAGACCTAAAATTCATTCCAGATACACAATATAACCATCCCTCCCAAACAGTGGTCACAAATCAGTCCAAATGTGTGGTAGTGGGCACATCTGCTATATTGAGATAATCCATCCCACCTCACAGGTGTGCCACATCAGGATGCTGATCTGACATCATGAGTAGTGCACAGGTGTACCTCAGACTGCCCACAACAAAAGGCCACCCTGGAATGTGCAGTTTTGTCTCACAGCAAAATGCCACAGATGCCACATGCATTGAGGGAGCGTGCAATTGGCATGCTGACAGCAGGAATGTCAACCAGATCTGTCGCCCGTGCATTGAATTTTCATTTCTCAACCATAAGCCGTCTCCACAGGCGTTTCAGAGAATATGGCAGCACATCCAACCGGCCTCACAACCGCAGACCTCGTGTAACCACACCAGCCCAGGACCTCCACATCCAGCAGGTTCACCTCCAAGATCGTCTGAGACCAGCCACCCAGACAGCTGCTGGAACAATTGGTTTGCACAACCAAACAATTTCTGCACAAACTGTCAGAAACCGTCTCAGGGACGCTCAACTGCATGCCCGTCGTCCTCATCGGGGTCTTGACCTGACTCCAGCTCGTCGCCGTAACAGACTTGTGTGGGCAAATGCTCACATTCGATGGCGTCTGGCACGTTGGAGAGGTGTGCGCTTCACGGATGAATCATGGTTCACATTGTTCAGGGCAGATGGCAGCTGAGAATGTCCCAGTTCTTGCATGGCCAGCATACTCACCGGACATGTCACCCATTGAGCATGTTCGGGATGTGCTTGACCGGCGTATACGACAGCGTGTACCAGTTCCCACGAATATCCAACAACCTCGCACAGCCATTGAAGTGGAGTGGACCAACATTCCACAGGCCACAATTGACAATCTGATAGACTCCATGCGACGATGTGTTGCACTGCATGAGGCAAATGGTGGTCACACCAGATACTGACCGGTTCTGGGTCCCCAGACCCCCAATAGCGCAAAAAACTGCACATTCCAGGGTGGCCTTTTGTTGTGGGCAGTCTGAGGTACACCTGTGCACTACTCATGATGTCAGATCAGCATCCTGATGTGGCACACCTGTGAGGTGGGATGGATTATCTCAATATGGCAGATGTGCCCACTACCACACATTTGGACTGATTTGTGACCACTGTTTGGGAGGGATGGTTATATTGTGTATCTGGAATGAATTTTAGGTCTCTACGTCCATCCCATGGGGAATGGGAGCAGTAACAAAGGTGTTGCGTTTATATTTTTGTTGAGTGTATATATATATATAGATATATATATTAGAGATGGACCGATCCGATATTACGTATCGGTATCGGTCCGATACTGACCTAAATTACTGGATCGGATATCGGAGAAAAATAAAAAATGTAATCCGATCCATTAAATATCACGAAAGCACCTCACAAAACTTGCAACACGCCGTAACTCACCTCAGGTTAGCACGTCGGAGCAGTATGCATCACGTGATAGAGCGGCTGTGGCATGCGGGACCTGTCGGTGGTCTGGATAGCATTTGGAGCTTCGCTAGCAACCCGGCATTTCATCTCCGACAAAGTTATCCCCGAGAGAAGTAAAGCAAGTGTGTAAGTCCATCTCTGAATGTTTGTAAAGCATTCCTGTGTTAAGCTTAACAAACGACTGCCTCTTCTTGCTGCTACTTCAATCATGAAACTGCTTAACGATCAGCTGATCGGCTTTTCTGTCGCGAGTCTGTCTCTCTTGTTTGCTTTTGGCCCACTTTGCACCAGAAAGAGGAAACCAGCGGCTGAACAACAGCAGCACGTTTAAGCTCTATAAGCTGTTGTTAGAATTTATTTAATATTACTTTCTACTCGAGGATCTTTTTCTACGTAGCTGACGGCTGGTAACTGTGCAGGGGCGGATCTAGCAAAGTTTAGCCAGGGGGGCCGATAGGGCATTAACAGGGAAAAGGGGGCACAAAGACATACTTTTCTTTCTTATTCTCATTTAAAATGTCTAGCTTTTAATAAATAATTATCTGACAGCCAAAGTTTTAATTTGATGCAAAATGAATAGAAGTCCATTACTGTATATAGTAACTATTAAGTCTAATATATATATATATATATATACCCTAGTAAGCTATAGTACTTTTTCCTTTGTGAAGGTACCATCTGTGCAGTCTGCAATTTTGTTGAAGAAAGATGTTGAATCTATTTAATATTTCTTGAAAAATAATTGATTTCTGTGCATTTTTTTTTTCCACACTGCATCAAATTAAGGTTGATTACGTCGATTAAGCATCATGAGGTGGAGCGTGAGGGGTGGTTCCCTATTTTTTATTTATTTATTTATTTTTGTTGTTGCTGGGAGTTGGAACCCTATTAGTTAGGTTGCTTAATATATATGCTAAGTACTCTTTAAAATACCAGAATAGGGAGGATGGTGTAGGTTTAAGTTTATTAGATTGATCAGTATTGCTGAACTATGAAATATTTTTTTTGGATACAGGTATAACAGAATAGCTTTAGTGTAGTTGTTGTTTTAAACTTGAGTATGAACTTATACAAAATGCAGCAAGATATTTAAAAAACAGTTTTGTTGATTAAAAAACACTATATCGGATTCATATCGGTATCGGCAGATATCCAAATTTATGATATCGGTATCGGACATAAAAAAGTGGTATCGTGCCATCTCTAATATATATAGATATAGATATATATAGATATAGATATATATATAGATATAGATATATATAGATATAGATATATATATAGATATAGATATATATAGATATAGATATATATATATTTCAAAACCTTTACCCCTAAAAAACTTCTAGGAGAGCTATTATGCTAATCTACTTTGAAAGCGCTCTGAGTGCTCAGATAGAATAGAAAAGCGCTATATAAGAACAAGTCCATTTACCATGTTAACCTATGCACTGTCTCTCTAAAGCATTTTTTTCTGCTTTGGTGTGTTTATGATGTCTGCGAGAGTCGTGCTCACCTCAGTTTGTGTTTTTCTTGCGTCTGTGTGGGTTCTCTCCAACTACTCCACCCAAAAGCGTGTAGCTACTGGGGTTAGGTTGATGATTCTAAACTGACTGAAGGTGTGAATTGTTGTCTGTGTTAGCTAGCAAAACTATTTTTAACTATGAAGAATGCAGATTGACTCTAGTAGAATGCGGGAATCAAAATATTGAGTTAGAAATAAACTTAAGACACTACATCACCTATTTTAATCTAACCCATTTTATGATCATTTCTCCCTCCAAGCCAGCTCTACCCAACTCCTTGCAATGTTTCCCACTTTGCTGAGGGCCAAGTTAAATTCAACTTCAGCAAAATTCTGCTCCCTCGTTTCAGAGAACCTCTTTTAGCCCCCCACCCCAGTACGTCTGTGTCCATATTTAACTTTCGTCCTCCCGCTTTCTCTCCTTCCCTCAGGCCAGCCATCCACCCATAGCTTCTTCCTCTGCCTTCAGCCCCGCACTCAACATAGAAAGCCAAGGGTCCTGCACCCCTGTCATCATGTGCCGCAGTCCAACAGGTAAGCCTAAATTCACGACGCATTTGTGGACTAGCTTTTAGTCCAGTTTGAACAGAATGATACGCCAGAGGTGGATGAGTTCATTTTCTAATGAGCATTTCCTTTGTTTCCTTTCCGTCTCCTCCCTTTTTTTCCTTCCACAGATGGAAAAACTAAGACTTCACCGAGGTCAAACTTGAAGTTCCGCTTTGACAAAATGAGCCACTCATCCACGACTGTAAGTCTGATACTTGAACACTGCCTTGTTAAGGTTTTTCAGTAGGATATTTCCAACTTTTTGAGACAGAAGCTCCATAAAACTTTTAAAGAGAGAAAGTTCGACATTGAAATTAAGATAATTATGGCAGAACGCTGGCAGCGATGCCAAAAAGTCCCCTGGTGTGTGTGTGTCTGTCTGTTTTTTAACACTTTGTCTATCTTATAGACATCTCATTATCTCTGGAACTCTGTAATGTGACTGAAACACTCAAGCTGATGTTGGGTAATAAACCCGGACTGAAAGACGTGTGCTGAACGCTCTCTCCTCTTTTGTTTTTTTTTGTTCCCTCTTTTCTCTTTCAGTCTGAGTAGCTTTGAGTGGAACGGAAAAACCCCAACCTTGCACAATGAAGGGACAGCGCCTGCTGACAGAGCTGCAAAAAAATAAAACAACGACAACAAAATAAAAAAGTCACAACAACAACCACAAAATCACTGTAGAACTACTTCCCAATGCCAAGGATAACCTGAGAAGGTTACCGAGTCCCCCGCACACTAGAATCTAACTGAAACTACTGTGAGTATATAGGGAGGAGAAGCAGCTGACATTTTGGCTTTTGTTTCTAACCAGTCATTAGCTACAGATTAGTCGATGCTCGCTGCACCGTTGCTCATCCACCTTTCATGAGGGTCTTTGGCGTGGCTGTGATACTGTGAGTTCAAGCCGAGCTCGGCTTTTTTTCCTCAAGCGTCTTGTTTGATAGAGAGAAACACGATGACCTCCTAGAAGAATTGTGACACGAGTTTATGGCCGAACTGTTAACCTTTATCTCACTGACTGTTGAGTGCCCAGTGGAGGAAGAAAAAAAGAAATCATTAGCCATCAGGATGTATTTGCCTTCGCCCTTGAACAGACGAAAACTGCGCACAGAAGACTCGCAGTAGCAAGACCTCGGAGGCGCCGCGGCTTGGAGTCTTCTCCACTGTGCTCTCTGAGCTTGTTCTTTGCATAATGTAAATGCTTTTTTCAGAGAACAAGTTTTGATTTCGCCGAGGCTTTTTGCAATCCCGCTAGCTGCTGCATTGTGTCTACTGCACTATAAACGTGACGTGTCTCCTCCTAGGACAGCATTTCTGTATCCGTAGGGGCAACTTCATAGACTTGAACTCAAGAGCAGGGTGGGGGGCGGGGTGGGGAGGGGCACTGCCAACACATTTTGCCACAAGCTTCTTTTAGCCAAAGCTGCGCCTTACAATCTATCACACACATAGAAAAAGCCCTTTTCGCCGCTGACACGTTCTTTCTCAGCCTCCGTCTCGTCTCTGTGCGTCTCACTATGTGAGAGGACGGGGATCTGGTTACAGCACAGTTGTGGGTAGCCGAGCTACACCCACATTTGCTCAAAATAGATGTTGCACTCAGTGAAAACATTTCACCTTCTGATACCTCCCATTGAAACTCGCTAGCTCGGTGTATCGGCGTGTACGTACGGCAGCTCTTTAGGACATCTCCAGGGTTTTTCCCAGGATGTGAGCTGATGAGGATGACTTGAAAAATATGAAGTTCAGGTTATAACGAACCACCTATGAAGTTACAAAAAACACTTTGAATGTAAACTATGAGCCTTTAAAAAAAGGACTTAGCTGTTGCAAAAATATAAGTAAAAACTGCAAAGTTGGTGCTCGCAGGCACAGAAGGACCACGGGTCTAATCTTCAACTGACATTAGCCTGGAAAAGAAGCATAAAAACACACACATTCGCTTCCAGTGTGACCAAAAACAATCAAGCTGGTGTGTGTTAATGTCGGTGTAATCTTACTGTGTAGGGAACAGTTCCTGTAGTTTAGGCTGGCCTAAGAGTGTAAAAGGTTTAATAGCTAGTTTCACCCAAATTACAAACGCCCTCTGTGATTTACATGTAGGTCACCTTTTAACTTGCCAGGAAGCTGTTCTAACTTGAGTAGTACCTTTCTAATTTATCAAGACTAGAGGCAGGCGTGTTGCCAAACACACGCTGCCCTCGGTCGGTGATTACCTCGAGTAAGGGAAGCAGGGATAGAAATCCTCTGGGGAAGTTCAGATGTCATATAGTTTGTAGCAGGTGTCGCCTAAAAAAAAAAAGCCCTGCAGCCTTTCCTTTGTTAATACGCTTAAGTTATTAAACTTTTTTTGCATCGATGTCATGTAAAAATTGTTACTGCAGAGTACGCTAATTAATGGTGAAATGATTAAAGGAAATGTATTAAGTTAAAAGATGTCTAAACATGTATATGTATATTTGGTTATGTAATGTGCCATTGAGAATTTATTCTAAAATAAAATGTTGTATTTTGTGTCATATTTGTGTTGTTTCAGGTTTTCTGTTGTTTTGTGTTTTTTAATGCAATCTCTCCACACGGGTGCTTTTCTTGTCTATACTTTAATGTGTAATATATTTGAACATGTGAGGGAAGTTTGTTTCACATTTTGTTGAAACTGCAGCGCCATCACATTATTCTGACAGCAGTTAATGTGGTCACATTTTTAACAATACAAACCAGAAGATCTGTGAAATCGTCTCACAGAGCAGAGTCTGCTTACTGTAGCGCCTCAGGGTGGTACAGCTGGGCGATGCAGTATCTCCTTATTATATGTAACATTACATGAAAGTGATCCTTTTTTAAAGTGGCTCTTTTTCTGGTTCCTACCTAAAGTAGTCCCATACAGTCCTGTGGAAAAGTAAGTCCACACTGTTATTAAATAGCTTCCAAAATAAACTTTAGCAGCTGTTTTTAGTCTCTTACATCCTTTTGGATGAATTGTGGCCCACTCTTCTTTACAATGTTTCTTCAGTTCATTGAGGTTTGTTTATGCACAGCTCTCTTAAGATCCCGTCGCAGCATATCAGTCGGGTTGAGGTCTGGACTTTGACCAGGTCGTTGCAACACATCAATTTTTCTCTTTCTCAGCTGTTCTGTTGTAGATTTGCTGCTTTGCTTGGAATTATTGTCCTGCTGCATGACCCAGGTGCAGCACAACTTTAGCTGTCATATTGATGTCCTCACATTTGACTCCACAATATTTTGGTATTCAGGAGAGTTAACGATTGACTTACTGACTCCAAGGTTCCCAGGTCCTGTATCTGCAAAACAAGCCAAAAACATCACCCCTCCACCACCGTGCTTGAGCTAGTATGAGGTGTTTGTGCTGATATGCTGTGTTTGGTCTTTCCTAAACATGGTGCGGTACATTACAGCCAAACAGCTGCACTTTGGTCTCATCTGTCCAAAGAACATTGTTCCAGAAGTCCTCAGATTTATTCAGATGCAATTTCATAAACCTAAGTCGTGCTGCTATGTTCTTTTTAGAGAGAATACGTTTTCTTGTCTTAAAACATCCAAAAAAGCCATGCTCATCTGTTTTTGTTCATTTTTATCCACATCTAACCCAACCCGCTGATTCTGTTATGTAGATCTTCCCGGCAGCAGCAATTGCTTCTTTAAGAACATTGCTGATGTCTTCCCTCCTTGGCAAAGTGTTCACACACACCTGAATGCTCCAGATCTCCAAACTGCCCAAACCTCGGCTCTCATCGAGGCGTTCACACCTGGTCATCAGTTTATCAGATGCATTTGATCAACTGCACCTGGCTGCTACTTACTCTTTTAATTCCTATGGAAGCAGCAAAGGTCTTAGTTTTTCATAGGACTGCACAGAGTCCTGAGAAAACCTTACAGGACTATACATGTGTTTTGGTTTTTTAGAAGGAAGCTGCATCTGTGGTGAGAGGCTCCTGCTCAGTATGACAGTATGGTAGGAGATAATAAGCACAGGCGTTTCCCTCTCTCCTCCTGTCCTGTGTTACTAGCTAGCTGCTGGCTTGTTTCGGTCAGGTGATGTGGCTGGCGGTTGTAATTTGGCAGGAAGAGTAGTTCCTACATGAAACTGCTCAGTACAGGGAGATTCATCTGTAACTAGCACCTCACACCCTCCCCCCACAAAAAAGTCTAGATGGAAAAATAGCAAATATGGGCCAGAGGGAAAAACTTGTGTTTGATTCTGTGGTAAACTGTCACTTTAAAGACTTCACGAAATGCAGAGTATCAAGCTTGTATCAAAGATGCAGTTTGCATCAAAACAAAAACAAAAAAACACGAGAAGTGGCAGCTACCACGTTCAGTGTTTCGTAAAGACATATATATGAAAGGATATAACTTTATGATTTAATTCATAAAAATAATGCATAACTCCATTAGTGGTTGTCAAATCTCAGGGATGAGTAGACAGTTGCAGAATGGGCAGGCTGTCTCGTGGCTCCCTGCTGCTTCAGTGCACCTTCTGAAATCACTGCATACATCACCTGTAGCATTGTGAAAAGTAAGGGGGGGGGCACAGTTTAGGAGATGCAAGCCTGTCAGTGAGTTCCCAATGTTCAGGGACTGTATTGAAACAGTACGTTCACTTACTTCTGGCTTCCTCTTGACTTTAGGTGGAACTGCAAAAAACAAAAAAAAGAAGAAAAGACAGCATGGTAAAAATTGCCGTTCTGAGTATTGCCTCATAACAGGTTAACAAAAGGAAACACACAGGATATACCTTTGGGAGGGGGTGTTTTGCATTTCTGTGGTACCGGGCATCGAGGTGGAGGTTGTGGAGCCGAGATGGTTTGTTGGGCTGCATATGGAACTTCATATATGACCTCTGCCCTGGGAAGTGGCTGTGGTTTGACCTCTGAGCTCAGACAGCGAGCCAATTCCAGGATGATGGGAAGGCAGAGTAATGCACAAGCACAGATCAAAACCCTGTGCAGGAGTTTCCTTGGAGAGGGACCTGTGACGAGAGCTATATGATGAGGAGGATACATGACAAGCAGTAAGACCTGCTGGCCAAAATGCAGATGCACTGTGATGCACTTCATTATATGTCATTCTCTGTACCTGCAGTAATGTTCACGTGCGTGCGATGTCCATTTTCATTTATACCTATATCCCAAACAACCATGCATCCATAGGAACCTTCATCCGACTGGTTGACACTCTGGATGTTTAAGAATAGCTTTGTCTGACTGGCTGAAATTGTCTTGTTGGTCAAATGGTGTCTCTCGCTTTCCTTCACAGGCTTCCTAACATCATATGTTGAATTTTCCCACATCCAGGCACCGGTCCAGTTGTTTCCACAGTGCTGAACTACACAGGACAATGACAAGATGCCCCCTTCTGGCACATAATACATCTCGCGTTTTGCCAAAATACTAAGCTGGCATTCTTCAGCACAGAGACCTAAAAGAAGGAATTTAGATTTAAGTCACTGTAGCGGAACATGAATGTGTAGCCAAGGAAACTCGTGCAGTTTGGTGCTCCTTTGTCCCAATCTGGTTAGATTATAACCACTAAAACACATTAATAATCAGCGAACATAAACACACACGCACATGTTTTTGTTTAACTTGGTACATCTGCTAATTTCCATATGCAGTGAAACACACGTCATTCAGAATAAAATACGCATATGGCGGCCACATTTAAAAGGCACGGAGCTTAACAAACATGTCAAAGAACTAGACGCACGCAGTACGCTTTGGCATGACCGTGATTACCACAGCTTTTAAGGCAAACACATGGCAAATGGCATCTTATTATAGAATACTGAAGATGGAGAGTTCACACGAGTGCTTTAACAAAACAACCCCCCCCCCCCCCCCCCCCCCCAGAAAAAAACAACAAAAAAAACAAAACTTAAGGCAAGAAGAGAGACTTTCTTTTATGTAATGAGAACTTTGGTCAGAGTTTCAAAAGGAGATCACTTACCAGAATGGAAGACATAGACGAAGCTGATGACACCGAGGAGATAGGTATACATGTCTGACTGTAAAGATGTGTTTAACGGTGTTTTTGTCTGCCGTTCATCACTTCCCCTAAGAGAGTTTGTGCTTACATTTTACGGCTGATTCTTAAATGCTGCCACACTTTCTGGAAATCAGAGTGGGCTCACGGTATTTCACTTTCTTTTACTCAGTAATTATGTTGTATTTCCTTTCTCCTGCTGTTGTTCCAATCCGGTCAGAGATGAAGGAAGTGAACACTTACCCACACATGCAGGCACAAGCACACACACGCAAAACTGAAATACGGGAAGCAGTGATCTCATGAACAGGAATATAAAATTTCCTGCAGGAAAGGGGCTGGCTTCAGAGAACTATAACATGAAGAGACAAAAGAGAACAGAAACCAGCAAATCCTTCTCCTTCTCATTTCTGTGCAGGTCTTGATTAACATTTTAGTCCAGAGACCTTGATTAAGGCATAGATGGCTGATTATGTGGTTATTTGGAGTTTACAGATCTCTGACAGCTGAAGCTGAATAGCTCACTAGCTCGGTGGTTTTCAAACTTTGGCATCTCCCACTTCAGAAGCCAAACAAGCACTACTCCTACTAGAAATAAATAATTAAAAAAGAAAACATTGACTATTTTACAGAAATTAACGGTTTGGGTAGCGTATAATTGATGTATATGATAGAAAGGGGTTAATAGTGTAAGACAAGCTTGCAGAAATAACTTTTCCACAAATACACTATATTCTGTCACGGGTGGGCTTCACAGGTGGCACCAAATATTAGGAACGACCCACTTGCATTGGCTGCATAGTTTACCGCTGTTACTATGGCGAAAGTGCTTGTGTTCTCTTTATTTCAGAAAATAGCCTGGGGAAAGTTTTTTACGATTACGTTTCTGTTGTACTATTAACGCGCAGGTAGGGATTTTCCACTCGGAGTACAACTGCAAGCCCATTCTCAGCGTACAACAAATCTTCAAAGTAAACGCTTTGGTTACCTTTGAAGGGAATATACTCGCATGTAAGCGATTAAAGCACATACAGTCCCCATTTCCTGCTAAGTCCTATGTGACGCTTGTGTCGCTAAAAAAGTGCTGCACGTGATCTTATTTTGAAAACCGGACGTTTCGTATGCGGTAAATCTTTCAGTTTTAACTTTTGGGAGCGCTTGTTTATCTTCCACAGTGCTGTGCAGGAAATACAGAGGAAGTGAGAAGGATGCTTCCTTTTGGAAAGAAACTAAAAAAAAAAAACAAAACTACAGACGCCAGTAGTGAGCGTTATTACTTTAGTTTAATTTTGCCTGCATTTACAGCTGAGGTTATTATTCATGCGATTTAGCTGAGAAACCCACAGAGGCTGAAAATGCTGGCTAAAGTTGAGTATATCTAATGTTGTCCCTTTCTCTGTAACATGATTTGCATACATGGGCAAAAAGTGTTCACACTGAACAATTACTCCTTTGTAAGCTACTAGCAGGAAATGTTGACTAATTAGGAAAACAGTGTAAAAATATTTGTTTTATTTCCTTACTTTGTTACAGATAACAGCTTTTTAATTTTAAGCTAAATTTTGAGTAGAACTACACTAAACTAAGTTAGATTTTATATTCTTGAATAAATAAAGAGTAAAATGCGTGCAGTAGAGATGTAAATGTGAGCAGGGAAAGGGACTGTGCCCTTATAAAGTATGTGAATCGTCTTCATGAGCTAATGTTGTCTGCAGTTTTCAAACCCCGCCCAGCCGCCACGTCAAAGACTTAGCCAGGAGTCCATAAACGAGCGCACCCCGTGGTCACACTGACAGACTGTCGGTGAGATAAACAAAGAGCCGGCGACTTTCCTGGACAACAGTTGACGCTCCTCAAGCTTCTCGGCAACATGGAAACTGGTAGGTTAAATGTCACTGTGTCCCCTCTCAGTGTTTGTGGCTGCCTGGATGAGTGGAGCTTGCATTTGGTTGCAGGAGAATGACAGCTGACCGAGCTAACCCGTTAGCATTCACTGCGTTAGCATGCCAGCCTGCTAGCACGACTTTATGCCGTCCATCCCTCTGTGAGCTAGGTTGACAGTTCACCCCCCGACGGGTTATGGGGTTGTCAGCACGGTGCCAACATCACAATCTTAAATACATTAATCTTGCTCCTCTGCTCAGGCGTCAGGAACTCTTTCCAGGAACGGGATTTATTAGCCAGAGAGTAGCTAGCTCGTCTTGGAAATGCCACAGTGACTCTTTAAAGTCGTGGCCATTCATGGAAGTGAGAGTTCTGTTTGGGGAACCCTGCTTTTTACCAGAAAAGAGAATAGTTTCATTTATTTTTCAGTAGATCTCAATAACCACCCCAATCAGCCGAGGAATACTCCCTACTTTGTTTTACAACTCTTTTTATGCTCATGGGCAAAGGTTGACTTTTGAACTTGAACCTAAGGTCTGTGTTAGCCAGCTGCCCTGATTTACACAGCAACATTTAACAATAAAAAATACGTTGAAATTAAACAAATTAAAAACATTAAGAATTTCAATATTGTCTTTTTTTTTATTGTGAAGCTGACAGCAACAATGACCACCTCCTAAGCCTGTTTCCTTTTTTTTAAAAGTCTGTATTCCAGCTCTATGGAGCAGTGATAATAAAGTGCTTGGCTAATGTAAAGCCAGCTGTAAGAGCACTGGTGTGTAAATTTGCAAGTCACCCTGGCTGCCTGTGCTTGGCCCCTTTCCATAGAAAGCCACCCTGATCTCTGTCCTCACCATTCATGCACTCAGTTGTTGGCTAAAAGCCTGGCCAACTAACTTTGTTTGGGCTGAGTCTTTCCCGTTTCTTCACACACACGTGCACACACTCCTATCAGATATCTATTTAAATAAGATGCTGGCTTTTACTATTACATGCTGACCCTTTGACACATGTCCTCCTCATCTATCCATACTGATCAGTGTCATAACTTTTAGCTGTTGTGGCTTAAGGAAAACCGTGTTGCGCTGACACATGACTGAGGCCGCACTCCCAGAATACTCTTTGCCTTAGGCTGGCTTCTACATTTTTTTTTCTCCCATTTTTCTTTTTTTGATAACGCAGCAGCTAATGAGATTTGACACTGTCCTAATCTGCAATGGTCAGTGCATTTGAGCTTTGTGTTGATGGAAAATAACAGAATGCAGCTGAGCAAGAGATTTGAACTCGAGGCAGCATGCATGACTAGGCAATGTCCCTCTCAATGTTTAATTGCTCTATGCTGTTATTTGACGGAATAAAACACACACACACACTAGTGCCAGTTTGATTCTGTATGTGTGCACACGCACACCCCTTCTTACCCACATCCAGTGGGACTGGACGGGCTTTCCAGTGCATTCCTCTCACAGATGGAGCCAGATGAGTGATCCCAGCAGCCAGCTCTGACCAGCCCTCAGCTCCCTGGGGCAACTTGTAGTAGTGCTACTACAAAGCTTTCTTCATTTTAGTCCTCTTTTGCTGGTACTGCCTCTCCATGTACCCAGAATATTCTTTATTCTTTATCAGAGGGCTAATCTTAATCGTATAGGGTACCTTTTATAGATTTCAATGTAACCTCTGTGTGGACTGTGGAAAAAAGAAGTGAAGCACCAGGCGGTTATGTTCAATAAAGCATATGGTCTTAGTTTATGACTATCGATCTGGTATTAGAGGCATCTTTCTGACATCTGAGTGCATGAGTACTCAAAAGATAGCTCTTAAGTGGGAAGTGTGCATGTTTAAACCGCACAGTTGAGTCATGGGAATTGGAGCGGTAGGAAATTCCACTTTTGGATGCAGACAATCTGTCTGAATGTCTAGCCATATTAGCTTTTCTATAATGTGCTAACTTTAGTTGTCCTCCCTCTCCATCCCTTCCTATTTTTTTCCTCTTCCCCATCACACTCCCTGTTTCCCACTTCTTGTTCCTAAAGGTTTGAGTCAAGAGAAGGTAGCAACCTTTGTTAAGCGGATGCGGTCTGAGCCGCGTTATCTGCTGGCCCAGAATGTGTCAACCTGCATCGACCCGTTGGAGGTTTGTCTTCACCGGCAGACTGTACAGGATACTGTGCACATCTTCCAGCACTCTATCCCCACAGAGGGCAAGCCCATCACCAACCAGAAAAACTCAGGTAGGACATGATGTAATACAGTTGCATACACATGTACTCTGCACAAGATGCATGTTAATACAAACACATGTTTAAAGTGTTTGTATTAGCAGGGCTGAATGGCTTGGGTAAGGTGTTCCTGAAATGCCATGTTTCAGGGGGGACTGGCCATCGCCCAAAAGGATTCAAGTTTCCAGCCACGTGCCCTTCACAGTGCCAGGTCGATGCCAAAAGTGATTTTTGAAATTAGGGTTGTTCAGAAATCAGTTTTGATTTATATCATTAAGGAACTCATTAGCCTGGAAAGCTTTAGAGTGTTTGCTGAAGAACCCCGTCCTCATAGCAAAAAATGGCGGGAGTTATGAGGTGCTAACTACGGCACCCCTGTGCCACCCATGTGCCATTTATCCAAAACTAGTCAATGATCAGCCAGGGGCCGCCTGATGCTTTATGCTCTTCTTTATGTGTCGGGGTGCCACTTATTGTCTGTTTCATTTAGAAATCATTCCCATTTTTAGTTTTCATTGTCATCTTTGAATCCGCCGCCAGTCATAGATGCTCAAAATGTTTACACCTTGTTTGATGGTGATAAATAAACTTCTATGTGCAAAATATTTAGCAGTAACTTAAAACAGTTTGTTTTATGTGTTTATTTTTAATATCAAGAACGACGTGGATCATTTCTACATTTGCATTTGGGTGTATTATTCTGTACCTGTCAGTCAACCCAAACAGCTGCTTAATAGAGCAGGGCGATATGGCCAAAAATATTTATCACGATATATATTTGAAAATTTGCAATAACGATATAACTGACGATATAATTGATGCGAGACAAAATACAACTCCACAACATTACTAGCGCAAAAAGACAACCTTCCATTTATTTTCACTTAAACAAGAAGCTGGTTTTTATGTACATTAAAGCTTTATAAAAATTTAACAGTGCAAATGCAAATTCCTTGCTGAAAGTTTAACCAAAAGGCATTTCCAGTAGAAATGGGCTGACATATCCTGAGCATAACCATGTATAATATCCACTGAAGTTAAAAAGAGGTGCTTTGCAACATTAAACTGCAGTGTGCAGTACGCATTTTTCGGACCATGAGGTGCACGGGATTGATTATAAGGCACATTAAGCGAAACAAAGCAGTCAGATAAATCAAACTTTATTAAACTCATTCTTCTTGCTTCCTCCACTTCTGTACCATTGATTCATTAATGTTGAATTCTCTGGCAGCTGCTCTATTCCCATGTTGTTGCAGTATATTAATGACTAACCTTCTATTGTGGATGGATTATCTCAGTTGTTCTCCTGACTGAAGTTTGGTCCGTTTACAGCATCCTGCCATGCGATTGCATTTGTCTCTAACCATGAAGAACCTTCACGTTAACTTTTATAAGTGGAAACGTGTTAGTGTTCATCCTCCAGCTTCACTGTTTATGTTATGCTAACATAGCTGTGTCGCTAGCGATCACGTAGCACATCCTTATATACCAGCTAGCCCAACTTCAGTAACCCTACAAACGTCACTGCTGTTTAGTTTCCTGTCTTCATTTATGTTGGAAGTGATAGCAGAGCTGTACGTTTGATTTTTTTCAGAAATCTCTCAGTCAGAACATGCTATATCATGCTTAGGTAACTAGTGAAACTAGCGAGCTAACTTCCGCTAGCTTGCTGCTAACTTCTAACTCCGTTAAATGTAATACATTTTGTTTTCATGGATGCCTGGAAGTTAAACTTCATAGTTACAGCTGGTAAAGCAGCAATGCTGATCGTTTTATTAAAGATGAAAGAATTTAGACAGTTTTTAACTCTCAGTGCAGCGTTCGTTTGACCTGAAGAGGCGGGTTTAGGACCCAGATTACTCCCAGATTTAAGAGCATCTTAGTCCGACAAATACGACAATAACGACGGCCGCTTGCATGTCCTGCAAAAAAAAGTGCTTTGTCGTGTATCTGACGGACAAACACCAAACCAGTTCCACATCACTGAAGTTGTACCATTTTTACAAACCAATTCTGGTTCATCTGTTTCACTCAACAATCGGCCATGTGCGTATGAAAACAAAGGCACTGCGCATGCGCGTTTTACTTATATTCTATCGCGATATTTCATTTTCCTATCATTGTCTAACATTATACCGGTATTACCGTGAACGGTATAATATGGCCCAGCCCTACTGCTTAACACACTGAATTTAGTAATGTTGTATATTTGTCCTCACAGCAACATTTTACAGTTCAAACCGTTGACAGTTGGCGCACACCGGTTAGTGATGTCATTTCTGAAGCAAATAACACTTTATTTTTCCTAACATATAATTTGATTGCAGTTGTACATGACAAACGATGAATAGACATGGCTGGATATTTGATTAATTATTGCCAGGAGTGGGAATCACAGTCTTAACTCAAGATATGACAGTAATACGTAGCCGATGATAATAATAATGCTATGATTACACAGTGATTCTGTAATAGTCAAAACATTACAGCTGATTCTTTACGGTATCGGTGTATTGTGACACAATTATCTGTGATATTTACTCAGATAAAAAACAGATTTTCTATGGCAACCTCTAAAGGGGGCAGATGAAAGAAGAGGGTTTGACCTGTCGTTTAGCTGGACTGGAAGCAGCATTACTTTTTATTTCCTTATATTGTCAGAGGGAGTGTGTAATGTGGAATATATACTGTATATTAATCATTGCTGTGGTTTCTCTGCATGTATGTAAAGTACGCCACACTCCCTCTTTCAGAGCTTCTGTCATAATTTATAGTTTTTGCATGAAATGTAAAATTTGCATTGTGTTTACATATTTTTCTCACTGAAATAACAAGTTTATTTTCCCCTTTTTAGCATGTTTCACTTGCACAGTTTGGCATTAACCTCTGGTGGGTCAGCTGACACATCTTTGGGTTGGCTTGTTCTACTATGTGGATTTCAGCACCTCACAGCCTTCATGAGAGATCCAGCTGGAATGACTCATGTGTTGGTGGGGATGGTGTGGGCTACCAAAGTTAGTCTTGCCTCAGAAATAGATTAAATAAGAAAGAAATTAAAGCCACATTAAAAGAGAAGGCTGCTGTTTAGAAACGGATGAAGCCGTGTATCAGCCCCTGTTGACAGCCATTGCTGCCCTTTAATTTCAGCATTCAGCAAATTGAAAACCTTAAATTTCCACCCAATTATTAATTAATGAACCACCCAATTGGTCTCAGCTGCAGAAATCCTGGTCCACTACAGCCCTGTTATTCATTGAAGGGAAGGGATCTAATTAAACAAGCGATCCTAGTCTTTCAGGGTTTTTGTGATACTTGTTATCATCACAAGCGCACAAGGATGGCTTTATATTGCTGTTTGCGCATTAAGCCTTTACTAACCTGCATATTTCTAAATCTGTTTTCTCTTAATCACTAGGGAGATGTTGGATCTTCTCGTGCCTCAACGTCATGCGACTGCCCTTCATGAAAAAGTTTAACATAGAAGAGTTTGAGTTTAGTCAGTCCTATCTATTTTTCTGGGACAAGGTAAGACACACAGTAACACCACATATTGGTTATGGTTGTGGGCTTTTTCACTCCTTTACTATTATTATTATTTTGGTACATTTCGGTGATGTAACATCCTGGTAAATGGATGGTTTTTGTTGTTTTGGAGTTGGGACACTGCGTGTGCATGCATGTGCCACTGGTGTGGTGTTATTATGCTGCACCTTTTCTACTATACAGTCATTGTCCCACCTAAAACCCCCTTTTGTGCGTTGTTGTCAGTGCTCCACCCGGACCAACGTCACGGTGACTCCTTGTTGATTTTTTTTTTTTTTAAATGCCGTCATCTCTCTCTTTTAAACTGTGTGTATTTTTAGCAGGCCCATCATAAACACACCCCTTCTTTGTGGCAGGTGCCAGATATGGGAGCTTCAGCTACTGTGGTATTAGTAGTAAACAAAGAAACAGTAAAACTCTCCTTAAGTTATCAGCTATTGCATTAGATTTTTAACTAATTTCAATAAAGTCTTAAATGAAAACTAATTTTAACAAATTACAGTTGATGACAGTAGCTCTTTAAATATGTAATAAGTCTAATGATAGCTGAACGATGCCTCTCTGGTACCTTTTTTTTTTCTTCTTCTTCTTTGGTTTTGTTTCAAGTCTCATGTGGTCGACTGTCTACTTTGACAGTCTCTGTTTTTGTTGTTATCTCTCAGATCGAGCGTTGTTACTACTTCCTTCAAGCCTGTGTGGAGACGGCACAGAGGAAGGAGCCAGTGGATGGACGCCTGGTCCAGTTTCTTCTCTCCAATCCAACAAATGATGGAGGGCAGTGGGACATGCTGGTCAATCTCATTGGTTAGTTCTTATCATTGCACAGTGGTTCATGTTAAGTTCATTGAATAACCTGTTCAATGAACTTAACATTGAATAGGTTAAAAATAGTATATTAATTTTAATATATAAAATTAACTAGAATAGTGATCCCCAGTTAATTTCATACTGGAAAGTGAGCTTCATTGGATTTAAAATCTCTGGCCTGTTATTGTCTTAAAAATAATATTATTTTTATTATTTAATTAATTTTTTTAATGTTGTGCTGTCTACAGAGAAGTATGGCGTCATTCCAAAGAAATGCTTCCCAGAGTCACACAGCTCAGAGGCCTCACGCAGAATGAATGACATCCTCAATCATAAGGTACTTTTGCACACTTCCTTCAGTTCAAAGCAAACGGAGCTCACATATGTGTCCAGCTAGAAGTCTCATAATGCCAATGAGCCCATCCTGACTGTTTACCTCATGATGTGTTGCAGCTGAGAGAATACTGCCTAAGACTGAGGAACATGGTGGCCAGCGATGCCAGTAAAGGCGAACTGTCTGAAGCTATGGACAGCATGATAGAGGAGGTGAGACTGAAATCGCATGTGCAGTTTCTTTGTTTGCTTGTGTTTTTCTCAGAGCACTGCAAACTTTTATAGGATCACAGTTTGTGCTTGAACGAAGGAACTTCTGAATAAACGTGGGACCTCTAGAGCCAGGCAACTGCTCTAGAGGTCCCACGTTTATTCAGAAGTTCCTTCGTTCCTCAAAGTGTGCTACTTCCCAAAAATTCAGGAACTCTAAGGGCTGAGTTCACCTGGCTGAATGCCCAGGCTCTTTGCTAGGTGGCAGCGTCATATACCCTCTCAGCTACCCCAATACCTCCAAAAATAATTTTTCAGGTAAAAATAAAAAATACAAATGGTTAACCAATAGAAGAGTGTGTGAAAAGCCATTGTGAGTTCTCAGGTACATTTTACTGACGAGTTGTGTGTAAGCTCCGGTTCCAGTCTACAGCTCTAATTTTTTCTTTTCACTCAGTGTTATTTCTTCTTATTAATTGATCAAGCTTCATTCATCAGCAGATTTAAAGACATGGGTTTGAGGGGGTTCTCATCTTTAGTTGATCAGAGTTGTGACAGGTGGACAGATTTGATGGCTGCAGCAGTGGAAATAAAAGCAGAAGGGTGTAAAAGAGAGCAGAAGTTGGTAGTTCTGTTGTAGTTTTAGAAACGGGAAGTAAGACCTGCAGAGACACAGAAGTGTCGAAAGCGAATGGAAAATGTGCAGCTCTTGTAACATTGTTCCACTTTTACCAGAAGAGGGAGCTGTCAAATAATACATAACTGAGATGCTCAGAGCAGGCTATATGTATTCAGTGTGTCTATGAACAATTATTGTTAGATTAAACATTACCTGGTGATGTGTTCAATTTCTATATGAAGTTGTCAGCAACTTTTAATTTATTACAAAGCAATAGTTCCAGTTTGTGACATCTAGTATGTAGGTATCAAAATTTCCCAAGTCCAATAAGAGAATTTGAGATTTTTAAATTCCAATGATAAATAATTGGTTTTATAGAAATGCATTTATAATATCCCAGCGCTATAGTTAAACATCAGTGCACGTTGCAGAGACATGCATTTGCAGACAAGGTAAAGGGAGAACACAATACTCTGTCAGCGGTCCCCAACCCCCGGGCCTCGGACCGGTACCGGTCCGTGAGTCGTTTGGTACCGGGCCGCGAGAGTTGAGGCTCAGGTGTGAAATGTATGGTTTTTAATCGGTTTTCAGCGTTATTTTGTTATCGTTTTTATCGTTAACTCGGTTTTCCTGGGTCTTTTCACGTGTGTTATGAATAAATCTTCTAATTTTACTAATTTTATTTTGTTGTATTTATCCGCGACACTTTAAAGGCCGGTTCGTGAAAATATTGTCGGGCATAAACCGGTCCGTGGCGCCAAAAAGGTTGGGGACCGCTGCTGTATGTTTAAAAAAAGTAAACAAAAACAAATGCATTTCTGTTGGCTCCAGGCTCATAACACTGACAACATCTTGTTTATAAATGATTAAGGAAAGGTTTCCTTTAAATAGAACCAGACAAATGTTGGCATTTGTCTGCCGATGCATGATGACTTTTGTTTTTCTTACAGTGCTCATTCACGTTTGACTTTTTGTAAAGGCAGTAAATGCATCTTGGGCCTTTTTTTTTTTTTTTTTTTTTTTTTTCTCTCTAATGTGCAGACAGTGTTTTGACCTACATTTTGTGTTTGTGTCCATTCACCTGCACACTACCTCTCATGTGACAAAGTTGCTGATAGTGATCTTGTTTATGGAACAGTCCGACGTCTAATGCTGGACAGTGATGCTGGTTTACCTCAAAGAGACAATACAATAAAAGGTGTGCAGGCACATGTAAACAAACACATGCAACACGTCATGAGCATAACACGTGTTTAAGGGGGACTACATGTGGTACACAGTGTGCTTGCGTGTGTGCTTTCTGAACACTGGGCAAGTTGCACTATGTAGGTGTGAAGCTTTATTCACGGCTCTTGTGTATGTGGGTGGGTCAATCGATCAATCAGTCAAGCTTCCGTTGAGACAATTGGGTCCGGTTAAGCAGCTTTTGTTGTCAGCTGTTAGGTCGTTTTGTGCTGCTGGCTGTTTGCTTGTTTAAACAGTCGCTCGGTGGATGCCCAGCCATCAACACAAAGACATGTACATCCACCAACACATGCATTGCAAGAGTAAAGATGGAGGACCGGGTGGGAGGACAGAGGTTTGTCAGCATGTTTGTATGTACACCTGGAAGTGTTTTGTTTTGTGAGGCACCGCACTCATTTCTTTTTATTTATTTTTTACAAAATGGAACCAAATTATTCTGATCGCAGTTCATAATGGGATGCTCCCAGCAAATGCAATAAGGGAATAAATGTTAAATTTCTTTAAACTTTTATTCTGTGAATGGGGTTATACCATAGTTTCTGTATTTGATCATAAGTCTTCTCCATGGTTTGCTGAGATTAGTAATGAGTTTTGCTTTCACCATCATAACAGACATTTGTTTGGATGGTTTACTTGAAGTGTTGAGGTGTCTTTTTATTTATTTATTGCTTATCAGACGAAATTGTATAATGATTCTTATATCTATCCATCCATCCACGTGTCCAGTTCATTGATTATGTTTAAACGATTAGTCAACTAATAACTTTTAACGTCATTGGGTCAGCACATGGGTTAGCACTCGCAGAAAGAAGGTCCTGGGTTCGTATCCGCCACCTGGCTGAGGCCTTTCTGTATGTAGGTATGAGGGCATGTTGTCCATGGGTTCTCTCAGAGTACTCTGGCTTGTCCTACAGTCCATTCACCATTAGCCCTGGGACAGATTGGCACCCTGTCAAGGGTCTACCCTGCCTCTGCCTCGTGACAGCTGGGATTGGCCTCATCCCCATGTTGCTGTAGCTTTAACAACATTCCTAAATAGTAACTCTGTAAATTAGGATCAAGATGTCAAACCTTCGATGACAGACATTTTACCAGAGGCTTTGCAGCCAGTTCACAATACCACCATCCAAGCCAATAGTGAGCCCAAGTTCATGCAGGACAGGCAGGCTTTAAGAAACCTGTGTTTAAGATTAAAAATTCACTGTTTATTTCATCTCGTTTAGAACCAAAACAGTGTTTGTGGACACAAGAACCCTGTGTACCTCCAGACTTCTGTCTGAAAACACAGTGTTACTGCTGCATGTTCATGTGGATTTACATCCATGTGTGCACACGTGTTTCTCAGGATTAAAGTGCCAGTCCTACTTGGGTGCATGTGGAAGTGATGCTGTCCACCCACCAAACGTGGCAGCTGCGCTTGTGCCCTGGTCTTCATCACCAAGCCCCACACACAGTCCCGTGACAGAAACCCTGGGTCGCTGCTTCTGCTTCCACTTACTGTACCTGGGGTGTGCTTGATTTGAATGAATCTCTTTGCGTGTGAAGAATCAAGTCTTGTGTGTGCGTGTTAACACTGCTCAGGCACATTGACTCAAACCACATAACATTTATTTAAGAACCTTGGCAAAAGAGCCTTAACCCACTTCATAATGCACCTGCAGAAACGGCGTTCAAATCACCACTGTGCGCTGACAGTTTGTCGTTATTGCTGCTAGGATTCCTGTGTCCATACATGCGTTGTTGAGGCAGCCTTCTTCTTTCATGCTCTCTCAGATGTGCATCGGGGTTTCTCTTCTGTCACTTGTGTGGACAAGTAGACAGTACAAAGGCACAATCACTGGAAACTATACATGCACATGCAGCACTTCACACACATGAAACATACACAGATGGTATTCCTCACGCCACCACCGTACCCTTTCCATGCTCCATTGCGTCATGGAATCAGAAACACCATGTGCGGCTCTGCTCTTGGCTCTGAATACAGAGAGAGATTCTTAAGACAAGTCTAATTTACGAGACCGCCATCAACTCGCAGAGGAACCCTCTTACCACAGCTCACACACCCTGCGCTGCAGGCTGTTGGCTCAGTTGATTTGTTGTTCGATGTGGGTGGGTTCCTACATATGTCTTTGTTACCGGCTGCAATCGTTGCAGCCTCAGAATAGCCACTTTAGAGTTGTCCACCCACATTTCTTGAATTTTTTTTTTTCATGCACAATTGCAGGAATTTAACAATCCCCACATGTGTTGCATGTTTACAAAACATGGAAGTTTAATCAAAACCTCACTCATTTTTATCCAAACTGTTTGCATGGTGTCATTTGCTTACACTCACAAGTCCAGCTTCTAGACAATGGTTATAAATTTATGTCAGAGTAACAACGAGGTGCATGGTTTTCCTCAATTCGGCAAATTGTGCCAATCCAAGAACATTTTCAACCATCAAATGTATGTTTTAACCCTTTACTCCATAAAGATGACTTTTGACGCCCTCCTCTGTATTGTTAACGAAGAGATTTGACACTTGGATGTAAATGTATATCCATAAAGACATGGTTTCTATTCAATGACCATTAGAATAGGGATACGGATTAGCACCAGTAAAGCTGATCACTCTCACTAATTTCTGATGCACACTCATTCATTTTGTTCTGAAAGCAGGCCTGATATGACAGAAACCGCTCAGTTTGTTTTTAAAGCAGAAACAAGGATTGCAAGTTAAATCTGTTGCTATAGCATGTTACAAATGTGGAAGTATTGACGGCTAAATTAATTTTTTGTGGTTTTTGTACCAACTTTTGTGAATTATTCTTAAACTGCAATGATATTAAATGTGTAAATTGCTTTTTAATCACTTCTTTCAGCTTTTGTGTACGTTTTACTAATTCGAGCCAACTCGGGCCAGTGTCTTCAACACTGGAGCGCAGATGCTATCAAGCATTAGCCAGGGTTAGCCCCAATAGCGTGCATTCGGCTCATTGTTTGTACCAAGACATGCAAACTCACTATGTCACAGAATGGAGACAGACCTGAGGTGGGTCTTCCGCTACAGACTGAGCTGAAAAGAAAGCCGCATGTTGACAAACTCCATCATAATCACTTACAACAGCTGGTTCCTGAAACCTGTTAACAGTTCAGATGTTTAGAATATTAAGATATGAATGACATGGCTGTTGAAGTTAGAATCTAAACACGGATGGAGCCCTGCAGATTTTTATGAACAACGCATGTTGGGTTTAGGAAAGAATCGAGGGGCTTTGGCTCGGATCATTGTAAACTGTCTCAAAATAGGAATTTACAAATCTTTAGATAGTTTAACTCACTGAAGTGGTTTCTGAGAGTCAAATTAGAAAAAGCTTGCAACTTGGAGTTGTGGAAATTAATTTCAAACCTACTCTGACATTATCAAATCAGACACATTACATTGAGATGTGAAAGAGAGAGCCCAATATTTTGCAAACTTGCTATTCTGTATCCCCCCCACCTGTCCCTCTTTCCCCATCACTCATGCATGTCAGTCACTGAGGCAGCAGGTGTTTCTATATTGATCCTGTTCTCATGTCATTGTCGCTGTTTATTCTCTTGACTAAGGTCTCCTCTCCTCACAGTCGCTTTACTTACATTGCCAGGTCCGATGAGAATGTACAAGGCTGGTGTTAAGGGCGACACTAGCTGTATGTGTCAGGGCATCAGAAAGAAGAAAACTGTAAAGCAAGTGGAAATGTTTCAATTTGTCAGGAGAGATTAAATGCAGGAACCGGAGGAAAAGGGAGTAGAGCCCGACGGGTGTTTTTTAAGACCTAGCGAGTGGATGGACACCCTGGTGTGTCCTCCTGCCCACAGAGCAGTCTAAATAAAGTGGCTGAATTGGGTAGTTCGGAGGTGTGGGGAGCTTAAGCAGATGCTTTTGTTGACTCAGCGCAAGTGTGTATTTTTGTGTGCGTCTGTATTTTTGTGACTTTACACATTTCTGTAACAAAGAGGGGATTGGTTTGTTTGTTTAAGACTGGCCTGAATTTATGCCTTTTTTCCACTATGTGACCATTTCTGGAGTGGGGCTCCTACATTCTACTTTATATAATGGGATATTTAAAATGTGTGTAAAGGTCAGGAAAGCGCTGCCACAGGAGCTAGGTTTCCTTTAGTCCTTTAACACACACACTGAAGCGATACATTGCCAAGGCAATGTGTCACTGTCTAGTGGCCCTCTTTTTATCTGCGGCGAATAATGGTCTCGATACAATGATTAATTTCTCAGTCCCGTATTAATCATATTTCATAGGAAAAGTATGTGCTCAGTCTTGGGAAAAGAACAGAGGATGGGAGTATTGAAAAGCTTAAGGGGGAAATTCCAGAGATAGCTATATCAGGGGTTAGGAGGGCCAGATTGACAGACGGCCCAGTCCAAACAACCTGATTTAGCCCACAAGAACTCACTCTGAACTTCTGCACTGAAGGAAGACGCACATGGCGGAAGGGCAAAGGGGTGTGTGTGCTGCAAATGGAAAAGAATGGAAGCGCAGCAGTGGGAAAATGCAGGGATAATTGGAAGAGGTCTTGGTACTCATCAAGGGTATGCAGGGATGGACAACAGATGTTTGCAAATTAGGAATATTGAATATACAGGCTCAAGTGAAAGCGGTGGCTCCCTCCGTCTCTGTAGTTGAGGTGAATTGGTAGGAATCTCTGCTTGCCTTATTAAAATGTAGAGTTTGCTGAAATGTGCCATGTTTGCTTTAAACTGTCTACAAATGCTAAATAGACTTTAAAGCCAAACCTTTATCTAAACTGTCTTTGTGCTGTGCAGGTTTTCCGAGTGGCCAGTGTTTGTCTAGGCAGCCCTCCTGAGACCATCTGTTGGGAGTACAGGGACAAGGATAAGAACTTCAATCGCATGGGACCGCTCACTCCTCAGGAGTTCTACAGGAAGCATGTGAAACCCCTATACAACATTCAGGACAAAGTAAGTGACCCCCTTGGACACCACAGATGGAGAGCCTGTAGATTTCTGTGGTCTTTGTGTAGCTGTAGAAACTCTGATCTTGTGTGGTTATTTCCTCTATCCCCAGGTCTGCCTTGTAAATGACCCTCGACCCCAGAATCCTTATGGAAAGCTGTACAGTGTCGAGTTCTTGGGTAACATGGTTGGTGGTCGCAGCACTCTGTACAACAACCAGCCCATCCAGCTACTGAAAAAAGCTGCAGCTGAGTCCATAAAGGATGGAGAGGTACGTTGGCACAAGTGGGCACAACTCCAGGCACAGATGTGTGCACAACTGTGATTATTGTTTTGGTTTTTTTTTTCTTTCCACCCATCTTAGGCTGTGTGGTTCGGTTGTGACGTTGGGAAACATTTCCACAGCAAGCTGGGCATTAATGACATGAATGTGTGAGTATAACTGAAGGATGTCCAGTGTACAGTATATGAACAAATCTCCAACAAGTGTTGAAGTAGGGATTTATCTTAAGATAAACTTTGGCATACCAAACAAAGAAACTGGATTTTTCTCCCTTCTCTTACACTTAAGGATTAGAGGAACAGCGGGAAAATCTGTTTTGCTCACTTGACTGTGGTAAAGGTATCTTTAAAAAGCCTTAACAACAAAGGGAACTATTTTTATCTGTGCCACATCTTTATTTGACCGGACCAGACAGCATCTGCTTTTTTGAGGTGTCCGTCTCCCCACGCAGGAAAAGTGCCCATCTTTGCCCTTCAGGTGCAGCAGCAGCAGCATCTGTGTCTGAGTTCCTGGCGCCAGGCTTAAATTTGCCCGCTGAACCAAACCAGCATGGTGCCGAATGTCTGGTTTCATCTCCACTGAAGCTCATCTTTCACACAGATCTCTTCTTGTAACAGTACATTATAACTGGAATGAGGCTGAGGCTTAATGTGGCCTCATTTCTAGACAGACATGCTCAAAGTGGAAATGAAACAGCGGGCTGCCTTTTTAGCTGCAAAATCCCAGCTTATGAAGGCAGCGTGTTTTGTGGCTTTTTATGGTCATTACATCTCTTCCCACTGTTCCTGTCAGAAACAGATTTTATTATTGTTAAAACATGACAAATCACAAATGCAGTAAACCATTTCTTGTCATAAGTGTGTAGAGGAGCTGGAGTTATCACATGATTTTGTGCATTTCATACAGGTTCAACCATGAGCTTGTGTTTGGGGTTTCAGTGAAGAACCTTTCAAAGGCAGAGAGACTGATATATGGCGACTCTCTCATGACCCATGCAATGATTCTCACCGCTGTCACAGACAAGGTACACTCACACAATCATGCAGTACAGGTATGTGACTGTTTGGTACACTCGTGTGTACATGCAGTACTTATACAAACTGTCCAGCGAGAACACACACACTCAGAATTTCCCAAGGTTTATTGTATGAAAGTCTTGCCGTGTGTTTACGCTGCTTTAATCCGCTGCAGTTTTTTTTGTAGTGCTGTCAATTCCCCCCTTTTTAAGTAACCCCAGCTGTCAGGACACTTTCTTTCCTCTTGTCTCACTGTTATCTCCCATTGTCTCTTGTTCTCCTTCTGTCTCTCAGGATGGAAAAGAAGGCTATGAAAAGTGGAGGGTGGAAAACTCCTGGGGTGACGACCGTGGCAACAAAGGTAACACGAAACCCTCTTGCTGCAGAGCAGAAGCCTGATTTCTTTGATGTGACGCTGATTGTCAGATGTCAGCCTCTGGTCGGGTGATTAAACTGTCATCTTCCTGTTTGTGTTCCTTAAATTAAAAACAGGGTCTTGAACTTGTAATTGGTTATGTTCCTCTTCACCACAACAGAAACGCAGGGGGCCTTTATTTAAAAAAAATAAAAATAATAAGAGTTATGAAATTTACAGATCTTAAGTTTGACACAGATTATGCATGCTTATTCAAAAAAGGAATTTCTGCTATTGGCTTCTGTCTCATAATTGTGTGCAAATATCTGCACTTCTGCAGGGCAGGTTATAGCAGAGGAAATAAGGAATGTTAGATAAAGCAACACAGCTCACAGGCAACAGTTTAATCTTTCTTTTTGGACTCGAGTCAGGAATGTCAGGCCCTTTGTTGGTCAGCGCTGAATATTTAGGGGCCAAACTATCAGCTAAAGCTAGCTTGACTGTATGTGTGCTTCTCAGGCACAGCTATCAAAAATAGTAATTTCCCAAACATAGGAAATTTCTCATTATTGTCTCAGTATCTACTAATATTAAGTAACGCATAAAATACAGAATTTGACTCGCCAAATGTGGAGAACAGTCTCCTTGGACAGATTTACTATGCTCAAACATCCAGCAGGCTGACTTATCTGTCAGATAATTTTTTTTTTACATAAATCTCCAAACACCAGCATAATTTTAATGCATTTTAATATACAGTGCCATGTATAACTAATGTCCATTAGTCTTAGGGGGGCTGTGACCTATCCCAGCTGTCGTAGGGTGAGAGGCAGGGTACACCCTGGACAGGTTGCCAGTCTGTTGCAGGGATACCAGATAGACACAGACTACGTCCACAGTAGCCCGGACAGATTTGAAAACGGCCCGCATCCACACTAGCACATGACTAAAATGCGTTAGAAAGTCTCCGTGGGCCAATTTAGTTACCAGTTAACATAACGCCACTAACTGCATGTCTTTGCACTGTGTGAGGAAGCCAGAGTGCCCATGCAAAACATGGGGAGAACATGCAAACTCCACACAGAAAGACGCTGGCCTAGTGGTGGAATTGAACTCAGGACTTTCTTGCTGTGAGGCAACAGTGCTGAATACAGGCCCAGCAGTTAGGCATCCAATTGGAAATGGGATGAAATATCCATACCAGCACATGTGATTATAAAGCACATTTTAATGTGCTTTATAAAGTTATTAGAGCTAAAGGTAAACGTTAAAAATAGCTTCTATGCGTCTCTCTAAGGTCTGAAATGTTTCAAAGTGTGTTTTGGTCCTCAGCTGTTGACATGGAGACCTTTTGATTGTCTAACACACCAGAAGCGTACAAAGAATTTCAACTTTTGAACCACGGTTTATTTTTTAGTGGTCTAGTTGTTTTTTGTTTTATTTTTAAACCACATATTAGATTTAATTTTGATAACCTGAGTCAGTCATGGAAAACTGTAGGGTGTCTGTCATTAAGTAGGTTTGGCTTCCTTTATGCAACAGCCCTCCCAACACAACAGGTCCTCCACACCACTGCCCCAGATGACTGTTGCTATGCCCACTATTTTATTTATTTATTTTCCTAATCTTCCTCTGATCTTCTCTGCCTTACCGCCCTGTTACTGAGCTTAGGCTTCCACTCCAAATGATGGGAGAGTATTTAAGGTCAGTGGTGGATCGTCTCATGACACACACACACACAGACATACAGTACAAGATGTACACATAACGAGACGCACACTTACTCTCAATATTTGCTTGAACCCACAAACCTTAGTGACTGTTGAGAAAACATGTGAAAACCCCTCAGTCAAATGAAGTGTTTTTCATGCATATCTTATTCCATAAACACCAGCAGATGAGGGGAGGCCAGGGCCCCCAGCCCCTCCACAGCCAAATTAATAAAGTTTTTCTTGTGAAAAGAAAAGTCTGAGAAGTGGAGTTCACTGGGTAATCTGGAGGCTATGTTTGTTTGACAAAAGCTGAGGGGAGAAAAGAAGGGAAGTAGATGTGGAGGCAATTTGGGGAAAATGACAAAGAACTGAAGAAATTAAAGAATAGTGAACAAAAGAAGGAAGCCAAGAAAGAAAGTGCTCGTAAGATTTATAAGACTTGATGTCTCCCTTTAGTCTTTTAATATTTCTTCTAACCATAAAAGGATCTCTCAGGAGAGTTTTAACTTTCCGTTTCCTCCATCTTTAATCCTTCAAACAGACGTTGTTATGACTCTGCTCACTTTACAACTCGAACTTTTTACACCGTTTAAGAGTAATATTTTGTCTCAATCGCTGAGAGTTTAATATGGGTTTAAGGATTCTGTAGATTTGTTATTTTCACCCAAACGGTTATCTGCTCTTTCGTCCTGTAAAGGAAACTAACATTTTAAATTTATAAAACTGCTTTTTACACTATGAAAGAGCCCAAGTGTTTAAATAAATAAACAAATAAATATAATTTTAATATCCATTGATCCATTTATTCTTTTCCACTTGATCATTAATTTATGCTGCAAACCTACAGAAGCTGAAATGACCTTGTTGAGTCTACACAAGTGGCTGACTCCACTGCACACATTTATACTCGTGCACTGCTCTGCAATTTCACCACCAAAGTTTCTCTCTTTTGAGTCGACCCATAGAAATATGCATTGGAAGAAATGACAGTTCTGAATGGTCGGTCATTGCAGGCTGTGCCGTCGTGGCTTGTATGGCTACAAGTAATATGGGTACAGCTGCAGTGTGATTACTCAGGTGGTGAACTCGTGATGGTCAGAAAGTCGAGTGTAGAAGGCTGTACATTTGTGACCCTCAAGTAGGTTTTTCTACAGCAGCTATTTTAAGTGTTGTAAATGTCATTGACAGACGTTCACATGATTATTAATCTAATAAGTAACAAGTGTTTACCCACTGTGTCAGGTTAAAAAGTTGTAAATGTTCAAAAATGTGGCAGCTAGCAGGACAAAATGCAGCATTAGTCATGCTGATAAGGAAAACGGCTAGCTGTTTTGTTTTGTTTTTAAAAAATAAACCATGAAATGAAAGCGAATACACGGTGTATATAGTGTTAGTCATGCTTTTAGGCATTTTGCAGTTTATTTCAGTAGTTAGATTTTGCAAAACGGGATAAAAATGGCTATTTTCAAATGTCTAAATCATTGTCACATCACCTTTTCTCTTTTGCAATATGGATTAAAATCACAGATCCTCTGGACCAGATTGCGTACTTCAGAATAGCTGAATAGGTGGCTCGCTTACACTATACCCATCTGGTCTGAGACAGGACACTCAGCCTATCCCAAAAAACAAATAACACCCAACATTCACACACACACTATGCCACCCAACACGCGGGTTCCAGGAAGCTCACATCAATACACACATGGTTACTGCAGTGAGAACCAGGCAGTATGCCATGTGAGATTTGCGTACTTGGAAGAACACGGATACACAGCACACACGCCACCCCGATACATTGTTTTGAACTGTGCACGTTCTTGCGGTTACCCTGACGTCTTTGATAAGTCAACTTGACAGTTGGAGGGATGCTCAATTCCGAACACACGAGAAAGGGTGGGGGGGAAGGAAAAAAGGAAGAGCTGGAGCAAAAAGGTGGTATGAGGAAGGGGGGGGAAAGAAAAGTAAATGAACTTTGAGTTCAGTGTTTCCAGTTCTAATCCAGCTTCCCATATGGGCCAGTTCAGCGCTAGGTCTGAGCTGCTCTGGTTTCACCGAGCTTCTAGCCTCTTTTATTTATGCGGAAGACGCACACAGACATCTTTGATTTTAATTAATCGTTTCAGTATGGGGCTAGATTCTCATCCAGAAAGTGATCAGGTTATTCCAGCATCCTTTCAGTGTAAGCTCAAGGTAAACTCACAGGAATCTGAACTCATTCATGTTGACCTTGTACGGCTGCACACAGGGACACAGGGAGAGGGAAGCAGACATTGTTTGGTTTTATCAGGGTGTGCATGCAGAGCTGATAGCTAAAGTGCAGAATGCATGCCGTACTGAAGGGTGGGATAGTGTGAACTATAACGGGCGGGGGTCCTTCGTGTCTGCAAAAAGCTCTTTTGCCTGTTGAACAATAGTTTAAAACTAAAGAGCACTTAGCAGGATTTCAAACATGCATGCATCAACAAAGTGTGCTGGACCATTCTGTTGAATTCTTCTTCCTCTCTACTCCTCCCCTTGCAATGAAAGAAGCATAACCGCATTATCGCTAGATTAATAAAATAAGCTTTGTATGAGTCTGTGTAGTGCTGTCTACCTGTGAGAATTATTTGGAAATAAGTGGACCCCCGAAAAAGCTAGTATTTGAAGAATTTTACAGCAGCTACTTTATACTAAAACATTTGGTGTGTTCCCATATTCATAAAAATCTTTTTAAAGTCTATATCAGATTGTGATATTGGCACAAGAGATGTTGATAAATAATGCTAACTGGCCTCATTTCCTGAGTTCTGCTAAACAATTTCCATTATCATGCAAGTTTTCCATTTCAATGAGAGAGTAGGCTTCTTATCCAGCTCGGTCTGGGTGTAGCTGCTGCTGCTATTGACAGATGTTGGGAGCTGGATGAACGTGCCATTGTAAAACTTTCTGATGTGTTCAGCCGGCGCCTTTGGTGCTAAACACAAGAGCTGAAGGAACATTCTACCACGCACGAGTTGGCCTATTATTTTTATGATATTCCTTTATGAAAAAAAACATTTTTCATTGTTTGTGTTTTGGCCGAATTCTTCATTTTCTATTAAATCGATATACTGAAAGATAAATGTTTCAACATGGGACTGGACTCAGAAGGACTGAAGATTCTGGACGGCAAAATTGTTAATTTAACTGTGGAAATGATCTCATCATCAAATGTATAAGAGACTATAGACAATAATGGGAAGCAGTTGTACATCTTTGTTTTTTTAAAGCATAAAAATCTAGATTTCAAAGAAAACTGATTCTAAAGAATTGCATAGCATCTTAATAACGATGACCAAAATCGATAGGCCTCACTTCTGTATTTAAAAACCTAGACGGGATTCATGCCAGTGATCAAAATCAGTCCTGAGATGTGTTTTCATGCTTGTGTTGAGATACTTTGGTTTTCTAAAATACATTATGTGTGTGGGTTTTTGTTTGTTTGTTTGTTTGTTGCTTTTCAGACACCTGTTTCTACCACAAAATATGCAAACCTTCTAGTGAATTTCAAACCTGAAGTTTGGGTGCTGTGACTCTCGTTGTCTGGTTTCACAGACAATTTTGCCAGTTTAAACAGTTAAAGCCTTTTTCTATGTGAAAATTGTTTAGGTCTAGGGTTTAACTTTACCTATTATATTGATCTAATTCTTGACCAGAACCTGACGGACATTTGTTCCTTGTTTTGGTAATTTATTGAAAAGAGTCAGTCTTCTGCTGAGTACTTGAATCACAAGGAGAATCCAAGCAGCTGACCTGATGTCTTCTTGTCTCCCTCTGTCTCTGTAGGTTACCTGATAATGACGGATGACTGGTTCTCTGAGTATGTTTACGAGGTGGTGGTAGACAAGAGGTTCCTGACCGATGATGTCCTGGAAGTGATGCAACAGGATCCCATCGTACTTCCTGCCTGGGACCCGATGGGATCCCTGGCATAGCTAGAGAAATCTAGGTTTTAGCCCCACCCTCTGGTCAATTTGACTCCGCCCTATTCCTCAGCTGCTTTTACCTCTCCAACATTTCCCCAACACCTCCTTCTAAAACGGCCTGTACTTCTAGAAAAAATAATAAAGATTTTGTTTTCTTTTTTACCAGACTGCCTTTGTCTTTTGTCTATTTTTTCTTTCTTTCTCAGACTGCTGGAGGTTTATTCTGTTGCTTACACACTGCATGTATCTGCAATCTCAGCTCTGGACTTAATTAGTTGATTAGCTGCTGACAAATATTGTACATGGCCGTTAAGTTGTTTGAATGTTTTTAATTGAAGTTTATGTATTCCATTTTTGTGTGCATGTGTTTCACCAGGACAAAACAGCAGTTCATAGTTAAGTGCTGGAAGTAACACACTAGTAACGCAATCATATCATAACCTCCCGTCCCTGCAATCAGCACAGTGTAAACCAGCCCCTGAATAGCAAACAGCAGTCCAGATTTTTTTTTGGACAGCGACGCAGTTTTCAGATGCAGTTGAAGTTTGAGAGACTGAACAAAAATGTTGTATAACCCTTTGAGAAGTACAGCCAACTCGATGTGAAATTCCTTTTTTTTTTTTTTTTTTTTTTTTAAGGGACAGAGAATTAACTGATAACCAAAAATGTTAATTTGTAACACTTGGAAAATCCTTTGCCGGAAGAAAAACCCACGGACATACCAAAAGAGCAGGTGTCCTCCTTTGCCATGCTTCACCAGGGCTTTGCTGCAGCCATCTGTAGAGGTGGGTAGATCAACGTCAACACCAGTATTGGTATTGACGACAATACAAGCAGGACAGACAATAGGAACCATGCTTTGTTTCTAAGTTCAAGATGTAGCCCACTGATTTGTGTTAAATAAATTAATTGTAGGAATGAAGAAACGTACCTCCAAACATGCACTGTGAAAAATGTCTGAAATGTTTTGTATTGACTGTCACGTCTATTTTATTTATAGCCTACAGCACATTTAAACAAAGTCAACACAAAGTGCTTTAGAGGTGCATTTACGTTCCAGGTCTCCAAAAAACCCAGTTCAAAAATGCAATTAAATTTGAAAGCTGCACTTTGTTGTGTTAACTAATTATAGTGGAAAATAAAAATCCCAGTTATCCAGGAGTCATTAAAAGGTGCACAATAGCTACATTGATGATTAGTCATCTCATAAATCATGAAACGCCGTCCTCTCCCAAATAACCTGCTTTTATAAGTTAATAGCGTCTGTGTCTGGTCCTGTGTTTACTTGCCAGCTGAATGATAGGAAGATTTGCAGTATCGCACATCACTAGCTGTCTGCAGTTTGGGGTTTGTTTGTTTTTTTTGTTGGGGATTTTCTCCTTTTTTTGTTTTGCACAAAAAGCACTTTTGCTGATCTTTAGCCGCCTCCTTTCTTTTCCTTTTTTTTTTTTTTTTTTTTCCTCTCCGCCAAGCTGGTGCTGGTTGAGCTTAGTTCCATGTGTCAAAACAGTGCTGTTCCACAGCTTTTCTGCAGGTTTGTTTCCTTTTGTTGCAATGCCTGTTGTGCCCTTTTTCTTCTTGAGGCTGATAGTTGATTTGCACTTTGTGCTGAACCATCTGTACCTGCTCTCATAAAATCTACCCTTTATGGCCAAACCTCCTTATTTGTTTATACATATATATCCAATTCACCAGTGTAGTTTAGCCTTTAAAAAATGGTGGATTTGTTCCTGCTATCTTGTTTTGCTTTTTGCAGCCTTTATACACTTTGTGAGGAGAAGGGAAGATCTATAGCAATCCAAACCTTACTGAATATCGGGCTCCTAAAATCAGAGCTTCAAAATAACATTTAACATGTTTTTCTTGTTTTTTATAAGATACCAAACACTTTCTATGATCCAGAATGTATATTTACTTGTATTTAGTTCTTGAAGTTCCAATGCAGAGGCATGCTGGATATTACTCTATATCTGCAGTTCTCAGACACTGGGCGATAATGTCTTATTTAGAAAACTGGTAATTGGGATGTGGTAATTGTGAAAAGTTTGCATCTGGATCAGGGTGATTTCATCCAGGATGAAAAAAAACCCCAAACTGCAGATAAGTAAGACGCATTAGCTAGTCTTAGATTGCACAATGTAGGATTTCCTAATCTAGATCACTGATAAACCAAACTGTTTGAACAACGGGTCCAAGGAAAAACTGCTGGGATGGAGAACACAGACTGACTGAAGGTGCGTAACTGGTACATGAGTGTATTTACTGTGATGCATGTCTGGTTCGGATGAAGCCTTTTATTTTTGCTGCAGGGTCAATAACTCTAGCTGTTGCCACTTCTGCATTTTTCCCTGTCACACTGCACTGCTCACTGGAGACAAATGAGCAGAAGAATAACAATCCTTGAAATATTCACACAAAGGTTAAGCGTGAACTGTTACTCCTACATCCTCCCACCGATCAGTTTACATTTCTTTAATTTATTTTCACTTCTAATAGTTTTATTCCACCCACCCCTTGCCCCCCGCCCTGTCCTGTGTCTGGCACTCCATTTTTCTGGCCTTCACCTGCAGATTATATTTCTTTATAACTATTTCACTTCTACTTACCCCCCTCAGTTTTCTTCCATCTGTCTCAGTCATTTCTGCCAGATGCCTGCAGGTTGACTTGACCCCCACCCAACACACACACACACACACACCACCATTAAGTCAGATGTGAATTATGGCAACATCTGAGTAGTTTTTGAAATCTGTACACTACAGGAGCTAGATATATCATGTAGGATTTAACCGCTGCCTGTTTATAACAGTCAGCGAATGGCCCAGCACATTTTTCCCTAGAAATCACCCCTCAGAGGAATGGCATTTTATCTGGGTTTAATTTAGAGAGGTGTGTAAATCTTAGCTGGTAAATCTCCTGGTTTCAAAATATGTTCACGAGGGGAGGGCAGAGTAATTATTATTATAGCGATTCGTCTCTGTGTTTCACAGAACTGAAGCTGGGAAGACAGAACTGGCATTAGAAATCATTATTTTCTATCAGTCAGTGTCTGGATTACATTTCCAATGACATTTTCTGGCCTACGACACATTTATACATGCAGCGGGCCTACATTACATTATTGCAGTACCCTATGCAGAGGTATTTGAATGCAGAACTGATTTTTCGTGAGAAAGAAGAAGTGGTTAAGTGTGACAGTAAATAGACCCCCTTGTATCAAAGTGTTTTGTTTTTTTTTATTTTGTTTTAAAGTGAAGCATTTTTCATTGGTTAATCTGGGCGTCGGGACATCAAACAGCCTATCACGAATCAGCAGGCTTCAAGGTTCAACAGGTAACTTGTTTTATCTCCTGGAGAAGAGTACTGTAGCTTTTGATGGGAGATAGTGATAGTAAAAGATTTCAACACTCAGCACAACAGTTTTATGAAGACAAATTAAGGTTTGTGTAATTTTCAATGTAGACTTTGCGTTTATAATAGTGGGTTATCATCCAAAGGCGGATTTTTTTTTAATTATCTTATAGCTTATATTGTCACACCTATGCTAACGAGCTAGCTGTTATTGTTCTTGTGTGAACTAGTCAAATGACCGCAGTAAATTAAGCGCTAAAACTGTTGTTTATTGTTGCGACACATAAACCAGCTGAGTATTTCAGAGGGGTCACAAGAGGGTTCGTTTGCAAACTTGGCCATTGCTTTCAACTTTTGAACTCAGTGTTAGTTATTTCCTCCTTTCATGTATTACAGCGAAAGTGTTACTGTTGTCGAGTTGGGTGGATTTTATTAGCAGGAAACGCACTGTAGATATCTCTGACGTCATAGCTTGTTGATAAGTAACACACCTGTGTGTCTCAGTGGTGGATCTATTCCCTACTCCAGCGTGTTGAAGTATCCTTGGGCAAAATAGTGAAGCCCAGAAGCAGCATCGGATATGTTTGCTCAAGCGCTTAGATATAGAGAAAAAATGCTGGTATGAGAGTGCGTGATAGGCTACAACATCCTTTGAATGCTCAGAGAAGAAACGCTCCAACTCTAAGTACCAGTCCATTTACCTTTAACAGTAAATGCACGATTACTTAGACACACTGCTCAAAAAAGTGAAAGGAACACATAGAGTCTGAATGTGGGAAAGAAATCATGCTGGTTATCTATACTGATATCAACTGGTTAATGTTTTAGGCATCAGAGCATGTCTCATCATTTATTGGAAATGAAAATTATCGCCCTACAGAGAGCTGAATTCAAAGACACCCTGAAAATCAAAGTGAAAAAATGGCAGGCTAGTCCTTTGCACCAGTGTAGGGTCTGACAATGACTCCAGGAAAAACACCCCAGTGTGTAATGGCAGTCAGAGTGCATACAAGTACTATAAGACTGGTATTTGTATAGTTTTTGTAGAAAAACTCTTTTTATATAAGCATCAGAATATTTACTATTAATGGTAAATGGACCTGCCCGAGTACTTTCAATACAGAGTGGTGTATTCCACTTACTATTAGTGTTAAATGGACTGGTATGTACATAAAACCAGTCCTTCAGACGTACCAGTAAGTACTATAAGACATGTACTTAAATGGTTAAGCAGAAAAGCTTTAACTATATTAGTACCAGTCAATTTACCATAAACAGTATATGATAAATGGAATGAATTAAATAAACCAGCGAGTTTGTGTGAAGTGAAGTGAGGA
The DNA here is from genome assembly GCF_057381915.1 of Diplotaxodon limnothrissa. Classification (NCBI taxonomy): domain Eukaryota; kingdom Metazoa; phylum Chordata; class Actinopteri; order Cichliformes; family Cichlidae; genus Diplotaxodon; species Diplotaxodon limnothrissa. The sequence continues at coordinate 12,197,452 of NC_140609.1, read as the reverse complement.
GCTGCTTTTATCCTAAAAGCTGTAGTTCATGTCAGGACATTTCTCTTTTTGTTTGCTCTACATTTTCTACAGTGTCTTCTAGGTTTCTTTGTAAAGACATGAGCTAAGAGCCTACCTCTAAACAAGTAATCTAAGGATTTTTTTTTAACTTTCTGTTTTTGCGCTGTTGAGGTTAATGGCCATTTGATGTCAGTGCTTTCCTCTTTTGCAACCTTTTGCCTCTCTCGAAAGTTTTCTTCTCGTACGGTGTGTTACAAAGCAAGCCTGTGAACTTATGAACCTGTGCAGCCAGGCTTAAAAGTCCTGACATCAAAATTTGTCTTATGATAGTTTCCACATACAGCCGTTTGTGTCTGACAGGAAGAATTAGCCCATCGCTGAACCATACAGGAATGGTCATCGCACAACCGGTCTCATTACTGCCTCGCATTTCTTCAACAGTGTGTGTGTTTGCACGCCTGTGTGTGGTTTGCATGCCGTGAGGATTAACCTAGAACTTCAGCTGATGCTGATTGGAATGACGTTCAACACCGGCCTTTAACAAGAAGGAGAGTTTGTGTGTGTGAGAGTTGGTGAGGCAGAAGGAACGAGGACACAGTGATTATAATTTAATATCAACATGTCTGTGACTGTTTTCCCTCTCTGCTCAGGATGCCTCCTTTTATCTCTTTCATTTCATGTCTGTCACACACAATAAAGGCCATGTAGACTGACTGTACTACTGTACCTGGCACTGGTCCATTTGGCAGGATAGGTTGCAGGTGGCCATAAATGGGTTAGTTAGACCAGGGCACAGACATCCTGGGACATTAAAAAAATCTCTCTCTCACACTCACTTCATAATGTTGGTGTTTCATCATGTTGCTTTTTTTTTCTTTTTACATATGCAGCATAATTAATGTACACGTGCTCCTCTCTCATTCCTCTTTGACCCTTATAAATATGCACCAAGGAGTGCTGGATTAGGGTCAAGTATCCTTTTCTAAATCTCAGCGTGTGTGTTTGGGTGTGAGCGGACATTTGCATGCTCGAGTGTTTGTGTCTTAAAGCCCAGGCATGTGTGATTTGTGTGATTGGGTTTAGACGGCGTTGGTCGGCGGCGACGTCTTGGGGGTCCAGATGACCGGATGCTCCACGGGCAACGCGCGCTGTCCTGCTAACAATATCAAGGTAAGACTACTCTGCCTGGACTCCTCACCAGCAGGTTCATCATATGCGATTTACTGTAATCAGTCCTCAGCTGTAAATTCATATCCAGCGAGTGTGTGAGATCTTTACATAGGCCTGGTGCATGTGTGTAACTGTTCAGCAACACCAGGAGGGATGTAAGCGTTGGATGGGAGTAGTTTAATTTCCTTTTGGGGCCTCTGATATCAAGGGTTCATCCTCATCTCTGTTATTAATCTCTTTTATGTGGATTTGTACTTTTCGAAGCTGCCAGATTTGTGACAAACTTTCAGTTTTTGGAGTAATGAATATGGAAGTAATTATCAGTAATGGGTTCATATTTCAACGAAAAGTGCGATGCACGCCAAATCAAAGCTTCTCGATGATTTTTAGCACCTCTTGCATTCTTCTCTATTTTATGCTCTCAATCTTCGTGACAGGTGTTTTGTAATACAGAATAAAGAATGATGTGGCTGTAACCTCTCCGATGGTAATGTGTGGCGTTGTTCAACAGGTCAGCTCTCGCTGCTCCCTCGAGGACATTAAGCTGCTCAGTTTTGAGAAAATCCCCAAATAATTAACACAAACATCAACTGCCCACAGATTATAACTCTGCCAAGTTTTAGTTGAATCTCACTGTTGTGGTTTCAAGGGAAATAGGAATAAGTGCTGCTTGCAGATTGCTGGGTTTCAACATCCTTTCATAGCAGTAAAGAATATCTAGGGTGGATAGCCTTTAGCCTAATAATCGCTAATCAAATAAATAATGAGGCGGTCGTTTTTTTTCAGCCTTCCTGGAAAATATCTGCAACATCTCAAAGATGCTGTGTTCAATGTCACCAGGACATTTCTAAGGAGAGTCTTATTATGAACTGAACTTCATTTATTTAACCCATTGTACAAATATATATATTTCACCATCATAAACCAGAAAATAATGAGAATATATTTTTTGTCTCTTTTAGTTCCATTGCTAGCATTTATGCCCCAGACTGTTTCAGACTGTATTTTCGTGTTTATTTTAATAGTATAACTTCATAATGCTTGTAGCAGAATTTGCTGTTATTACCTAGCTGGTAATCTGTCCTTGGACACCTGTAGGACTGCCTTTTGTTTTAATGGCTGTGCCGCTTAACCAAGGGGAGCTTATGTCACCACTTGAGGTCGAAGTAAGAGGTCAAGCTCCTAAGCTGTGCTGGCAAAGTGTTTATTTGGCAGGAAGTGTTGGTCGTCTAGTAGTCAATAGAGCCTTTGTTTCCTAGTGGCAACATTTATCTTTGTCTTATAAACATGATATTATTATTTATTATCTTCATTTGTGAAACTAAATCACACTGAAGACTCAGTTAGGAAAGTGTGAGGAAGTGACAGAGTTTGTAACCTGTGTCCCAGCTGGAATTTAACCTGTGGCATTGTGACTACAGGCTGTGATGCACCATTCCAAGGGCCGCTTTTGTACTTTTCACCTTTATATTATTTTCTTTAAACACAGTTCTTTAAAACACACAAAAAACCCTTACACATTTAAAGTTTAGACATGGGTCATAGCATTTGAAAGCCTCTGTGTGTCACTGTAAGACATTGTTTCCACTGACGTATCAATGTCATTAAATTGCTGTATTAATTGATGCTTTTGGCACAGCTGACTAAAAGTATAGTTGATGTCTTGACCTGATCGTATTGTCAGCAAGCACTTCGTTTTCATCGTAGCACAGCAACAAGTATGTAGATGGACTGTTATTGGCCAAAATTTAGGTTGAGCAGTCCGACTACATTTCTGTGTTTTGAAACTTGTATTAGAGCTTATGAGGAGGGTTAGGAGTATTAAGTTAAAAGCACATATATGTATAATCACTCTGTGATTTCAAGAGAGAGCACAATAATAAGGTTATGATTTTCTTATGAAAATGTGTCTGCTGTTGAAAAAGCTGCAGTTCTGTCCGTTTTTATATTTGAAGAGGTGTCACTGAAGGGCTAAATCCAAATTTCTCACTCGCTGTACCAGTGTTCTTTGTGCTTGTGTCTGACGTATTCTGCTTAACGCGTAATCTCTCGGCTCCTAGATTACCACTTGTTACTTTATTGGATGACTTGGATTGCGATTTCCAAATTAAACTCAAACACAGAGGAGGTCAGAGGTTCAGACCAGGATAGAAAATGTGTTGATGCAGCCAAAAAGCAGACAAATCAAGCCAGAGGGTTGTGAATTAAACTGGTTTCTTTGTTTTGTAATAAGAAGAAGAAGTACAACAAAAATGAAAGCAAAGCCCAGTCACCCCTATAAACACTGAAACCTTAAAGGAAGGAAAGCCACTTAATTTGTGTTTGCACATCTGCTTATCAGGTCGCACATCAATCTGGAAAATAAAAAACCAGTTTTTCTCCTGGGAGTATGATTACAAAAGGTCCCACATTCTAGTTAAATTGTTTGTGCAGCACTGAAGGTTTTTGCCTCCCATTCCTGCCTGCACTGTTTATTTTTCAGTTAGCCAGGACTGAAGTTGATGTGATGTCAGGAACCTATGAGAAACTATGGCTACTCTCACAGAGCTTAAAAAAAACATAAAACGGTACAAACAAAAGGACTTCATTAAGATTCATGAATTATTTTTTAGTGTTTTTGTCTCTTATTCAATGGAAAAATAATGTTGAAAAAGCAAATTTCTTCAAAGCCCAAATAATAAGTTTCTCTGACATTTTCTTTCTCATCTTTTTGTCTTATCTTTTTTATTTTTACAAACTTAAACTATTCTTTTTGGTTAAGTAAACACCAAATCGAAAGTATAATTTCCCCCCTTTCTTTCTGTGCTATCGTCTACTTTTACCCTTTATTACTGCAACATCTTCTGTCAGGAAGTAACAGGCTTTGTTATGCATATTAATACTGAGCTGTGCTATGTTATTTTCATTATGTACAGCTATCAGATTGTGTTTTATTTGCCTTCATGTCAAATCTGCAAAACTGTGACACCACGTGTTCAGTGGGTTTCTGGGTTGATGCAAGACAAATGTTACGAATAACTGTCCTAAATATAATATTTATTTTAACCCGTGTCTCTCAACTTAGATTATTTTGGAAGATCTTTTATTGTGCCAAATATACTACGAAGAGATAATGCTTAAAATATGCACTATAACTGACAGATGGATAATATACATCAATATTTAAGCTAGGTTGATATACAGCAGGGTATTGGCTTCTCACAAATCAGTGAGTAGCACATTGGTCCTAAGTTCAAATCTCCTGCCTGCTTTATCTGCCTGTTGCTGTGTGGGTTCTCTTCACAGTCCAAAGACATGCACATTAGGTTGATTGGTGACTCTGAATTGGCCATATGTGGATGGTTGTCTGTCTGTGATAGACTGGTGACCTGTCCGGGCTGCTTTCTGCCTTTTGTCCTATGATAGCTGGGATGGGCTCCAGCCCAACCTGATGTGAGCCAGATAGTGGCACTAGTCCACAGTGCAAAAATATAGTCAAAGGTAATTTTGTCTTTACCTAGCTATTCATTTCTAATAAATTAAGTTAGTCAGAAAAACTGGCTGTTGGGTCCAATCTGATTGTTCATTTCTGTCAGGTATGTTCCGTTCAGATTAAAAGCTGGAAGGTTGGCTAATAGTGTTGACTGTGTTCTACAGTCTAGAGTCCAAAATTATTCAGGAAACCCCCTGAGAGTTGCCAAAGCATACTGCACATTATTTTTACTCAAACATTCCTGTCGTCTAAGGTCCGGACTATAGGCTGTTAGAAGCTGGCACAGAGCCCAAAAGCTTTGAGTTGTTTTAGAGTAAGAGATACTCTGAGACCCTCTTTGGGATTCTTGGGGAAAAAAATCAAAAAACAAAACCTACTTATTAACTTACATATGGTTCACCAGGAGTGGAGACTTTGCTTTATCATATAATTATTTATTTAACACTTAAATAACACATATTGCTCAACCTCAGCTGTGTGAGTGCAGATATGGTTTATACAGCATGGGTGTGCGTGAGAAAGTGTTTGTGCATGCTTGTGCTTGTGTCTGTCTGCACTGCGTGTGAACATGACAGTGGTGGTAATGTTTAACCAAGATGGGACTTTTAATGCATTTCTTACAATCCCGACTTTTATTTTATTTAATATCAAAAATAAAAGCATATTTAAAAATTTGTTAAAGATAAATAAGTTCTCAGATGGTTTCATTCAAATAACAGAGAAACAACAAACTAAAATATTCATTATTTCTGACGATAACATAACTTTGTTTTTTTTATTCTTTACTTAATCATCTTATAAGCCCTCAGATTTATGTGCCCCCGTCCACCCACACACCACCCAGGCAGGCTGGAAATGCACTTACATGTTGACATAACAGTATTGCAGAGCCAATATTTTTTTATTTTATATATAAGATGTGTTACTGAACACCGGTTGTTATGGGGTCTGCTAGTTTCTGTTTCTCACAACCTAACTTGATATGTAAAGCAGCTTTAATGAGAGTATTTAATACTTTTGAACTGTTGCTCAAGTAAACAAAAATGCTTAAGTTGCAGCAACAACCTGGGGGAGTATAGGTACAGAGAACACAGTTGGACTACCACAGCCTTGCACCAAGTACAGTAAGCAAGATGATTCAGCTGCTCAGAGACTCGGAGCAGCAAGCAGTGTTTAAGTGAAGCTTTTAATTCCAAAGATTGCTAATGCACTTTAAACACACAGAAGTCAGCTTGTGAATGAATCAAATATAGCATTCGACGGAAAGACAGTATCTTGTAAAATGTATATGAGATCAACTGTGCAGTCAAATTGGTTGGAAAACCTGTATGTATGCAACCGGGGTCAGAGCAGCAAAGACTGCATTTCTGCAGAGCAGGTGCACATTAGAAACTTTAGTAAAAAACTAGAAGACATTTTAGATTGACAAAATCTAAAAGTAAAAGTGGAAAGAGGGGGAGTAAAAGCACTGCAGCACAGCAGTGCTTTACCAGTGTAGTATGTTGGTGGTGGTGGTGGTGGTGGTGGTGTGTGTGTGTGTGTGTGTGTGTGTGTGTGTGTGTGTGTGTGTGTGTGTTTGCAAGTAAGACGTACCCTGACACAGAGCCCCACAATGCCAGAAGAACTACTCGAGGGTAGGACTTCCCCTGTCTGCACAGTGTGGCTGTGTTTGTGCTTTAATGACAGTTCTGCCATGACCATACCATGTTGGATCTGTGCTCCAGTTCATCATTTCTGTTTGTACTATCGGTGTATCAAAGCAAAAACTTGATACTGTGATGTGCAGGTCTGTGCTCGCCTAATGATTCTTTATTATCTTCTGTCTGATTGCATGCATCCATGTATCCATCTGTGCATACATCTGCACGGCTGTGCTTCTCTGAACCAGGCATGTGTGGAAGTGTGTGTGTGTGTGTGTGTGTGTGTGTGGAAGTGTGGTTGGTTGTGGAGTGAGTGAGAGAGAGGGACAACAAGGGAGGGAGAGAGAAAGAGAGAGAGAAAAATGAGAGAGGTTTGAGAGCTCAATGGGCAAACGCGGTGTCCTGATGTGCTAGGGCACGCTGTTTCTCTAGCAAGTTTTTGCCATTCCACGGGATTCTTTAAGTTTTGGGTAGAGGTTCTTGCTGCCGCTCTTCACATACGATTCAAGCGCCACATGTTCTTCTTGACCTCTTCTGTTGTCTCTAAAGGTAACGTATGCATGCGGGTTGAGTACAACCTACAACTTTAGATTTTTGGTTTGATTTGTAGTGCTTTTACTTCAAAAGTTAGTAAGATTGCTGCAGAGAGTGTTTTTGGTTTTAATTTGGGTTGTTTTATAATGTCTCATTAGTATTTTTCTCACATCTCGTATTCTTTCAGTCTATCGTTGCTGAAATCTTGATGTTGTCATCTTACCGTCTCTTTCTTTATTAAAAATGACGGCAAGAGATTAAATAATTTCCTGTTGAGATCAGTGAATTTAAAGTTTGCACCACTGTATCAGTCTGTAGTGTTGATTTGTCTTTAACAATGGGTCTTCATGTATTTTTCATTATTATTTGTTTTTTTTGGGGGGGGGATTCCCTGGTGATGAAGTTTGTCTGCACATAGAGTCCAGACAATAGCATTATATTGAGACCTTTCCCATTGTTTTCCTTCACTTATTGTGAGATTGTGTGACAGCTGATACATTTTGTTGTCTTTATGAGGTAAGTGTAGCTGAGGAGAATTTTTTATTTTTTTTGTCTCATTTTATTCTCACGTCTTTGATGTCATGGTAGGTCAAAAACAGATTTTCCATCACGTTTTTTTAAATCGAGCAACACGCACTACTTCTTTAACACTGGTGAGGATTCACATGGAAGTTATTGTGATGAAAAAATTTGGGGCTTTTTCGCTAGAAATTAAAAGTGTGGTTTGCAAGAGGAGAAGAAAAAAGTTTGAGTGGAGAGGAAGCGATCCATTGTTTCTTTTTGTGCTCGAGTCCATGTAGTTGACGGCGTCCTTTGTTGTGTGGTAGTCAGATGTCGGTGAGGAATGAATGTCGTGCCGTGTACAACTGCTGGACACTCGTTGTTCATTAAGGTAATGGCATTCCATGTAAATTGTGTCTTCCCACATTTTACAGTTCATTACTAATTGGGCTAACACTATAAACAAACGAATCCACTTTTGAACAGATGTCATAGTTTGACCCATCGCTCATGTGAAAGCATCTTGGATTATTCGAATCGGAATTTAATTTCTATTGCAAAACAAAAAAAAGAACAAAAAAAACAGCTTTAGGAAATGTGAGCTTTATGATGTGGTTTATGATGAATTCATAGAACTGTTTGCGCCTTGAGATTGAATTACATGTTTAGTTTTATTTGCCCGAGTTCTGTTTTTCATGAGTAAATTAAAAAAAATAGAATTTGCATTCGAAAAAAGATAAAAAGTTGGTTCTCATGCTGCGCAAGTCTTGTTTTTCAGCTTAACCTTTATTTTCTTGTAAAACTGCTAAACATATTTCAGCGCCACAGCAACCAAAGAACAACCTGTTGAGCTTTGCCCAGTGTTTGTTGTTGCTATGAAAATTAGAGAGCATCTTTTCTAGCGCATGTCCACAGATGCTCTTTTGTTTTTCTTTTTTTTCTTCCCCCTTTTTTTGTGTGCATTTTCTGCCTTCAAATGTGCTGCTGGCGCTGGTATTTAGATTCTCTAATTTCTTCCCAGTTTACTTTGGTCAGATAAGCATCAAAACACGTTATGCAACTGATAGCGTAAAATGAGAAACAGAAGTAGAAGGCTCCGGTAAGTGAATCGACATGTCGCAGCAGAAACCCCTCAGTTTCCTCTGTTCCTAGGATTTATCCTCTTATTCATTATCATGTAAAACAAGACTCTGTCCTGTTTTGTTTTGGGGTTTTTTTTTTTTACAGCCATTTTCATTTTTATTGTCTCATCCAGAAAAAGCAAACTGCCCTGAGGACTGCTCTGTTTTTATTTAGGTTTACTGCAAAGTAATTAAAAAAAGATCAGCTCTTATCCTGTGATTTACCCGTGTGTTTCCCCTCTGTGTGTTGCAGTTTGCACCATCACTGTGGGCCTCAGAGGACGAGCTGTTTGTGGAATAGATCCAAGATTCTTGTAACTTTTCTGCTAGCCACATCCTGTTCAAACACATCTCTCTCCTCTCGTATACCCTCCTCTCTCTGTCCTGCAGCCCGCTCTTATTCCCTCTTGCTCAACAGACCCTTACACATTTCAGTCCTCTCCCCACATACACACCCCCTCAATCTGGCCCCTTTCTCTTCTTTTAGCTTTCATTTCCCGTTCCTTATCTCCTTTACCTGCATGAGAAGGACAGTCTTCCCCAGTCTTGTCCCAAACTCTCACTACACCCCTCTCCTAATGCTTCTTTTCCACTAATGGGCACCATATCAGAGAGCAGCACCACATTCCCTTCATTGTCACTGAGAACCTCTCTCCACCCCTAACTACCTTGCCAACACGAATATCAACACAATCCAATGGAGACAAAAGATATGATGATGACGAGCATGCTGACAATGGACAAAGGGGAGAATGAGGGAGAGAGGGACAAGGAGAGAGAGGACATGGGGGGAGAAGATGATGGGACACAGCGTGAAAATGGCAGACTTATGCTTGCTGATGGGCTTGCAGACAGAGGTCCCAAGAGCATGACATCTGGCTCTGGCCAGCAGGTGTCCAATGGCTTCACAACATCCACCCCTCAGAGCCCCAGGGAGAGCCCAGGAACTGCAGCTTGCGCTGCGGGTACAGCCTCAGGACCCGGAGGCGGTACTGGATCCTCAGCACCTCTGGGAGGCCTAAGGACTCTGATGGTCCAGCAAACAAGCTTGGACAGGCCCAGAGAAACCTGGAGCAAGAAGATGGACTTCCTTCTGTCTGTGATTGGCTACGCCGTGGACCTGGGAAATGTCTGGCGCTTCCCATACATCTGCTACCAAAACGGAGGAGGTGAGGAAGCAAAACATGTTTGGAGGGGAGAAACGTGTCGAAGGGGGAAGAATGAGACATAAAGTGTGGTGGAATGGAGAGAGAGATGACACGTCAGATCCCAAGCTAAAGCAAACAGGATTTGAAGGATTAGACAGAAGAAAAGGCTCTTTCATACTCACTGCTGTGTATTCTGTAATTCACATTATGTGTTTTATATGTGACAGCTGAAGTCGGTCGACTGCTCTCGAGCTTTGCCGTTATTAAAGACTGAGTTAGATTAGGATGATTTGTGGTACTTCCCAATAAATGCTTTAATAGCTTACAAGGAGTGCCCCAATTAACAAAGTTGTGTATGGATAAATGCTTTGATGTAGCTTATTTCTTGCGCAATCGGAGGTACAAAAAGGTATGTCTTCACAAAGTCCACGCTTGTGTCTGCCCTGCTCTTTCTCTAGCCGATCCTGGCGGCAAACACAACCTCTTTTTATTGAATTTGCAATAATAAAGCCTTTGCAATTTCCTGTGTTCTGTGTGTGAGTGTGTGTGCCTCACAGAGCGAGGCAGAGATGAAGACTCGGGACACACTTGATAGAGGCAACAGTATTAATTGTGTTTTTTTTCAGTGTCTTTCTCCTTGCTTAATAACCTGTCTCGCAGGCAGCTGCTCAATCAGCCCTTATCTTTGCTTTCATCTCACAAAGAGGCACAAGCACCGTCCCGTCCACACACACAAATGCAACACGTGCACATGGAAATAAGTTTACAATCAGATAGCAAGAAGGAAAGAGCGATGTGTTATCAAACACCCCGCAAAAGCCGAAGAGTCGGAGATCTGGCTGCCGTCCTGATGTTCTTCTGCTCATCTGTGTTAGGCCTTTAATTTTATTACTTTCATATTTTAGAACAAAGCCAACATCAACGTCGAGATCCTTTATGATAGGATTTTAGCAAAAATAACTCCAGAAAGCATAATAAATACAGCAGTGTTGTTTTTGAATAGATTGAGCTATATAAATAATAAGCTTTGGCACCTGTTAGGATTTTTACAGTGTTCTTAAATGGTGTGTGAAAGAGCTCAGTTTCTCTTGAGTGTAGTTGGCTTCTTACTGTTTTCCCACAACATGTGTTCATTGTCACGCATTTATTCTCCCTCCCAAATTTCTCCAACGTCTCTGTCCAGGTGCCTTTTTGCTGCCCTACCTGTTGATGGCAGTGTTCGGAGGGGTGCCTCTGTTTTACATGGAGCTAGCGCTCGGTCAGTTTCATCGCAGTGGCTGCATCTCCATCTGGAAACACATCTGTCCCATCTTCAAAGGTAACAGCGAGGGGTGTACAGAGAGAGAACCGATTATAGGGAGAAAGTCAAAAGCAACAGCTTGGACGAAACGTGGAAGAAGATAACTTTAGAGGGACAGAAAAGTTAGAGGTAGGAAAACAAAAAAAAAGACGAAGAAGGAGTTTCAAATCATCCAAGTCCAAGAGACAGCTCATTTAACCTCCCTGCCCCCCCACCCTTGAAGAGCATCCCTAGTTTCCTGTACCTCTAGTGAGATGTTCTGACTCTCTGTTATGGAAATTGTCACATTTTAATGCCAAATGCCAGATGCTCAGAAATTTGATAGTATGTAAACTGTCGTTGTTTGGAAATGTCACACACTCACCCAAAGGGAACCTGAATTAGCTTGAAAAAATAACCCACTGATGTCTGTGAGTGATGTAAGCAGTGAGTGATCTGGTGTTACTTATGTATTTATTTGCTTCAACTCACCCAGGGATAGGCTTTGCCATCTGTATCATAGCCCTCTACGTAGCCTTCTACTACAACACCATCATGGCCTGGGCCTTGTACTACCTACTGTCATCTTTCCGGCCCACTTTGCCTTGGTCCACCTGCACCAACCCCTGGAATACAGCCAACTGTAACCGCTACATGTCCTCAGACCACAACGTGTCCTGGTCCAACACCTCTACGTCCCCTGCCGAGGAGTTCTATACGTAAGTGCATGTAAGTCAGATGTAGTGGCATAGGGGGAGCTCTACGCAGGAGGGAGACGTCAGGTGAAGAAAGGGAGGATGACTTCAATTCCAGGGTTGGTTCTGGTGTGTGGGACAGATTCCCCACCATCATCCCCTAAAAACCCACTTCCCTTACTGGTGGTGAAAACAGTGCAGGGAGACTTCATTAGTATTTCGGAGTACGAATGACTGATTGGAGATTCTTTATGAGTGCATAAGTAATACAGAAGTATGAACCGCTCCTTTAGGAGCAGGTGAGAGAGTTTTTTAAGTACTGGATTATGGGAAAATATAAAGTATCAGAGAAAAGTAATGCTTGGTATTAGCCAGTAATAAAATATAAGTCCTCCAAGAGTTAACCAGGTTTTAATGTGCTGTTTTTGCAGCGATTAAGTCAGGGTCTTTTGAAAAACAATGTCCCTGTTATTCTTGACTGTTCTGGGTCTGTGCAGTCAACGGGCTCAGTCTTATCAGCACAGCGTCCGACTGCTGAGACAGATTCAGGGTTGACGCAGAGTTGACTTTTCCTAACGCAGGTTTAAAAGTAACAGATTCCACAACTCAGTCTGGCGCCAGAATTTCCTGTTTTTTAGCACAATTCATGTCTCAGTTTTTTCATTTGAGCTCCTGGTGCTTAACCTGTGCCCACACACTGACCTTACAGTTTGTTTCTGACTTCTTCTTTTTTTAGCTTTTAAGAAAGTTGCGATAAAGTTTGTCTAAACCCTTTTGAATAGTAATAGTCTTGTCTTACGTACTGATGGTTTTCTTTCTTTTCTCGCTGGTCCGCTCATATCACATTTCCTTCTTTCCGTGCTCTTTCCTTTTCCTCTGCTTTCCTTAATGTTCCAACATTCCCTTGTCTCCAATCCCATATTGTTTTTGTCTTTTATCCATTACTTCTGCATAATATGCCCTTCCCTTCCTGCTTGCTCTCCTCCTCTTCCACTTCCTACACTTCTTCACCTCTACTCAGTTACTTTTTAGCTCCTGTCCTCTCGTGTCGATTCATCTGCATAAAATGTCTTCCTTGTCTCTCCTCTTTGCATTTCATTCAACCTCAACTTTCAACACAAACGCCCTTTCTTGTTTTCTCCTTCCAGCCGGCAGGTGTTGCAGGTCCATCTCTCCCCAGGTCTGCACGAGTTGGGCTCTATCAGCTGGCAACTGGCTTTATGTCTGCTCTTCATCTTCACCATTGTTTACTTCAGCATCTGGAAAGGAGTCAAGACGTCTGGAAAGGTAGCTGAAGGGGTGCCTGCATGGCTGATGGGGGGTGTCAGTTAGAGCAGATGGATGGATTGATAGATGGAGACATATGGACAGAGGAAAAAAAACAGCAGTTATCCTGTCCTCTCTTTACCCTCATTATATTCATCATCGAGTGTGGAAAAGTTGATTAGAAAGGAATGAATATCAGAACCTAGCTAAGGCAATATAAGACCATTTTTAGACATAAAGTTCGTGCCCTTATGTTCAGATAAAGGAGTAAAACAGACTGGTAGAAATAGATTTATACTGTAAATCCTACATTTTTATTTTTTATTTAACCTTTACTTATACAGGTAGTCCCATTAAGACCCAGTGTCTCATTTACAAGAGAGACCTGCTCCAGACAAACATGTTAAAATTGCAACAATAATATTTTAAAAAAGAAGCTAAATATGTCTAATGTGCACAGTCATATTAAAAACAAGTTTGAAATCTGAAAGTGAAATCAATTGAGAGAACTTCAAATCCTTCTGCAATGTATTGCATGAAGACGGGACAGAAAAGGAGAATGCCTTCTTCGCAAGCTCTGTACGAACTGATGGAACGGTGAATGTGATGTCCGGAGACCCCAGTCTAAACTGTTTACGTAACATGTACTCTGATAGGGCAGTAAACTAGAAATAGATTCATAGATAAAATGATACCAATGAACATCCTTGCGTAAGACCAATGAGGACCAGTACAGTGGTGTTTTAAAGGTTTACAATCAGTCATAAATCTTAGTGCTCCATGATAGACAGAATCCAAAAGATGAAGAGTGAGCAGAGGCATTCATATAAATTATGCCACCATAATCCAGGAAGGGTAAAAAAGTGGCAGCAACAAGCCTTTTCCTTGCCATGAAAGAGAAACATGATCTGTTTCTGAAAAAGAACCTCAGTTTCTTTAATAGATGGTCAATGTGTGGCTTGAAGAAAAGATTTTCATCAATCACACTAGCTAGGTATTTGTATGAGGCCACAGTTTCAATAGAAATGGCTTGAGCAGATAGAGAATGAAGTACTGCCGGCACCCTCTTTCTGTTTGAGAACAACATGACTAAGTCTGAGCTGACCCAGCTGAGACTGAATACTATCAAAAGCTAGATGTAATTGTTTGAAAACCATGTCAATGGTACGAGCACAGCAATAAATAATTGTATCATCTGCATAAAAACGAACAGATGCATCTAGATTCTGTGCAACACGGTTGACATAAATAGTAAATAATATAGGCCCCCGGACAGAACCCTGCGGCACTCCATTAGTGACATTTAAAAAAACTGGAAGATTGAGCTGCACACACTGCTTACGGTCCAAAAGATAATTGGAGAACCAGTCAAATGCTTGGACTGAAAGGCTTATTTCCAGTAATCTCTGACCTAAAATACCATGGTCATCAGTGTCGAAAGCCTTTGATAGATCAATAAAAAGAGCTGCACAGTAGTTCTTGGCTCAGCTATGATATTTGCTGCCACGCACAAGAAGAAGGGACAAAGACTGTCAGGACCGGCCAATTTTTTGTGCCGCGGCTCTTCAAAGCCTTACATACCTTTTCTACCATGAAAGGTGTAAAGAAAAGAGTGTTAGTAACCGATCTGCTAGCAAAGTTGTATGCAGGAGGTTTACCATCAGATACTGTGCTAAACAAAGAACAAGAAGCAACAAAGTGTTTGTTTAAAAAATTGAGCATTTCAGTTTTGTCTGACACAGGAATGAAGTCAATAATTAAGTGAAGAGGTAGCTCTGAGGAATGAGAGCTGGCAGGGAGAGACTTTATAGTTTGCCAAAACCTCCTAGGGTCGTTTATACTGTCAGTGGTTAAAGTCAGAAAGTACGCTTCCTGATGGAGGCAGTAAACTGATTACGCAGCTGACAAAAACATAGCCAATCATCATCGGATCCGGATTTTCTCGCAGCTGCCCAGGCCTGCTTTCTCTCATGTAGGAGGCCAGCCAGTTCCGAATTGAACCAGGGCCTGACCTGGCAAAAGGGGCATGTTTGTCCACAAAATAGATAAAACTCTCTTGGAAATATTTCCAAGCTAAATTTCCAATGTCAGTCATTGTAATACGACCCCAGTTAAAACTGAATAAATCGTGAAGAAACGCTTGCTTTTGGTGTTTCTCCCAGCACCAGCTATGCAGTGATCACTCAGGTCCTTGGCAAAAACTGCCAATGTGGAAAACTTCTGTGGCACATTGTATAAATAAAGGGTCTATAAGAGAAGATTTATCTGGGGATTTGGAATTAAGGTGCATGGGGCTTTGAATAAATGGAATTAGACTTAAAAACAAGCAGTGTGCCTTAAAATAAACAGAAACAGAAGAAAGCCAGCCCCAATTAAAATCACCTACCAGAATGATTTCATTTAAATTCAATTCAGATAAAAGTTGAACCAGAGAAGGTTACGTGCTGGGGTAAGCAGATGGAAGCCGATAGCAGCCAACAACTATCATGGAGTGATAGAACAGATTAATAGTTAAGGTCAAGATTTTAATTGCTTAGGTGCCTTTTCTGGAACGGTCAACTGCTACGTCTTTATCCAGTATAGCTTTGGATAGCCAAGTCACAGAAACAACATTATATCAGCACCAGTTGAAGGGGCCCAGATTCTGAACATATCCATCTTAGGAAGCACTCTATGCTGGTGTCTAATCTGCTGGTGTTTCACATACAGCCAGAAGCCCAGGGTTAGGTTGAAAACCAGATAATAATCATCTCCAGTGCAGATGTCACACAGCCTATAACCACTAGTCATGAGTCTAAGCGGTTTAGTTTGCTGCTAGCATGTCCTCCAGGACTTCATTCTAGGGCAAAACAGGGCCAGGTGCAAAGCCCCTGCAATGGCCAGGAAGGGTGACAGCTGCCCAAAGAGCATAGCATCAGATCCGATCGACAGGACACTGAATATTGCCTGAAGGTGCAGGCCCTAGCGGCAACCAGCGGTCACTAGCGATCTAGCGAGTCAAACCCCGGGGATCCTGGTCAGCAGCAGCTGGCCCGCTAGCTGCTGTCAGCTGTAGCTCACTCGTCCGCTGCTGTCAGCAGTGTGTCTAATGCTGTCTAATGCTATCTATTGTACAGTAACATAGTCAGTGAACGCAGAGTGGACCACAGAAACACTTTTTTAAGCATATAAAGGTTTATTAAAATTAGAGTAAAAAAGGTTCTTTGCTTTCTGTATTAGGTAGTTTGGGTGACTGCTACCTTTCCCTATTTGGTCCTCCTGATCTTGCTCATCCGTGGGGCCACCCTGCCCGGGGCCTGGAGGGGTGTCGTCTTCTATCTCAAACCTGACTGGGAGAAGCTGCTTTCCACTACTGTGAGTCTGTTGGTTCAGTGTGACAAGGTCCATCATCAACATATGTAGCGAGCTCAGATCCTGCCCTCTTTCTCTTATTCCTCAATCATTTCTAAACGCGTGTCCTTCACTCCCATCATTATTTGTCATCACTTTACCTCTCACTCTCTCAAAGGTCTGGATTGATGCAGCAGCTCAGATCTTCTTCTCTCTGGGTCCAGGATTTGGCGTGCTCCTTGCCTTTGCCAGCTACAACCCGTTTCACAACAACTGCTACAAGTAAAAACTTTTGTTAATGAGTTCATAAATCAGTGACGTCTGTTTGCTTAATGTCAAAATGCTACTCTGTGTTTACTGAAGTTCAGCAGAAATGTTTCATCTCTCAAATCCTTTATTTAACATATGTCACCATGAATATTGACATATCTTTATTGATGAAATTACCAGAAGGTTAAATCCTTTGCGTAGGCGCTTTAACTTTGTCATCTTTCTGCTAAACACTTGTTTCCTCTATCAGAGATGCGTTGGTCACCAGCTCGGTTAACTGTCTGACGAGCTTTCTGTCTGGCTTTGTCATCTTTACTGTGCTGGGCTACATGGCTGAGATGAGGCAACAGAATGTGGACGCTGTGGCAAAGGATGCAGGTCGGGCCCCGCACCAACACACTGCAAGAAGTTCTTTCTCCAAACTGAAGTTGTTGGAAATTTATTCAGAATAAACGACTGAATCTCCGATGTTTGTTGGTGGAAGTTTGGATGGCATATAAATACCAGGTCTCACTTTTTTTCTCTAGGTCCCAGTCTGTTGTTCATCATTTATGCAGAAGCCATAGCAAACATGCCTGCTGCCACCTTCTTTGCCATCATCTTCTTCCTCATGATCATCATGTTGGGTCTGGATAGCACGGTTAGTTTTCCGATGACTCATTTTAGTATTAAAGTCAGTCAACATTCTTTAAGGTTTGCTCCTCGCATTTAGGGGCGATCGTGGCTCAAGAGTTGGGAGGTCACCTTATAATCGGAAAGTTGCCGGTTCGAGCCCCGGCTTGGACAGTCTCGGTCATTGTGTTCTTGGGCAAGACACTTCACCCGTTTGCTTACTCATGGTGGTCAGAGGGCCCGGTGGCGCCAGTGTCCGGCAGCTCTGCCTCTGTCAGTGCGCCCCAGGGTGGCTGTGGCTACAATGTAGCTTACCATCACCAGTGTGTGATTGGATGGGTGGATGACTGGTTGTGTAAAGCGCTTTGAGGTCTTTAGGGACTATTAAAGCGCTATACAAATACAGGCCATTTACTATTTAATCTAAAATATTCACTTGTTGCCTAACTCCCAGTTCTTGGGGATGTTTCATATTTGTCTTCTTATAAAAGGGAATGCCTCTTTTTCTTTGACTGTGATTTCACAGTTGTGCTCATTTCTCCTTCAACGCACTGGGCATTATTTGTCCTCTGTGTTCAATTTTGAATAACATTCAGTGAAAACAAAGTGATAGGAGTTTCATATCACTATTGTGTGATGGTCTCGTCTCCATAAACCTTTGTTTATCTGCTCGGAGGCAGCCAGGTGGAGAGATCCGTAAGCTCTTATCACGAGCTGATAATCACTGTAGAACCTTCAACGGGGATGCTATGCTGTTTGATTTTATGACTGAGGATATTACTGCAAAATATGTCGGTGTACATGACCTCGAGTTGGAGCAGTTCAACACCAAGTCCAGAAGCAAAGCTGTGTATCTTTGCAGCATTTGCAAGATGAGACAAACAGCACATAACACAGATGTGAAATTTTCACATACATGACATATAGCTGCCCTAACTTTCTTTTCCTTCTGCCCCATCTTAGTAAGTAAGTTTATTTATATAGTGCTTTTTAAGATAAAACCCGTCAGAATGTGCTTTACAAAGGTATTGAAAACATGGTCAAATAAACACACCTGACCTTATTTTCCTCATCTTGATGTTTTTCTTTTTGACCCCAGTTTGCAGGCTTGGAAGGAGTAATCACAGCTATGCTAGATGAGTTCCCTCATTTGCTGGTTAAGAGACGAGAGTGGTTCGTCTTTGGCCTCGTGTGTGTGTGTTACCTTGGAGCTCTCTCTACACTTACATATGTAAGTATATTTGGGAATAATCACATTACTGTCAAAAGAGAATGCAAGTTACCAACAAAAGATGTCATTATTCAGTCTCCATAATTTCCCAAATTCACTCAGTATATATCATAAGATTATAAAAACTTGCTCACACTGGTAAAATAAGCTTGAATTTTGCTGCTCTGTTTTTATGCAGCGTATTGTGTCGCAGTTACCAATCTGCTGAAAATCAGATTAGAGCAGCCTCAGTAATCCATGTATCTCCAGCCCTCATTAAAGTAAGACAGTGACCACCACAGATTTCTGCTCAATTAAACACTCATTGTCTTAGGCTTGGCAGACGAACACTGTTTCACAAGTTGCATAAGTCATTCATAGAAAATGTTTCCGAAATAACTCTCCTCCTGTTCGTCCGTGCCGTGTCTCAGGGAGGAGCGTACGTAGTGAAGCTGTTTGAGGAGTACGCTACGGGCCCTGCAGTCATCACTGTGGTGCTGCTGGAAGTCATTGCGGTGTCCTGGTTCTACGGTGAGTGGTGATTTTTGTGGCGATGGTGGAAATTTGTGACTTTAATGAGAATCGCAGTGTGAATAAGTGATAAAAATACAGTGTAAAGTATAGTTCTGAGCGTCATTTGTGGCACAGCTGCCTTGTCAGTTCACATAGAAGAAATGAGACAAATGTTCGCTGTTGATATTTGGCTCTGAGGTGTTTCGTGTGTCTGTGTGCGTTCTGCAGGCACCAACCGTTTCTGTAATGACGTGCAGGTCATGCTTGGTTTTTACCCGGGTTGTTTCTGGAGGGTCTGCTGGGTGGCCATCTGCCCCTGCTTTCTGCTGGTCAGTGTCATGCACAGCATTTGCACACTTACACTAAGTTGTATTAGTTGCTGGAATTAGCAGTTTGAAGAGTAAGCCCTTGCAGGTAAAATAGTTTTAGCAGCTGTCATTTGCTTTTTAGCTGACATGCCCGGTGGTCAGATTTACCTTTTATATTTCATTCTTTTATTATGTCTGATCTCTGATTTGTTCCCTTTCTCAGTTCATCATCATCAGCTTCTTGGCCTTCCCTCCAGAGGTCAGGTTGTTTGAGTACCAATACCCACCATGGACCACTGTCCTGGGCTACTGCATCGGGGTGTCGTCATTCATCTGTGTGCCCGCCTACATGGTCTACTACCTGCTCAATGCTAAGGGCACATTCAAACAGGTGCAGAATTTCTGAATTCTCTCCTAACTCTGTTTTTCTCCATCTATCCCATCTCCTCTCCTGACCAACTGATATTTCTGGAACAACAAAGGATTGCTTCTGGCCCTTTTCTTTTCCATGCGCTGCCAGGTTTTACTCTCTCCTGTGAACACATGACTGGAGATCAAAGGAACAAGGTGGAGGCCCGGGCCAGAGATTAGCAAGAAAAAAAGCAAATAGAATAGGCGACCAAACACGCGCGCACACACACACCCTGCAGCGGATGTGTAGCCTGTCACGTTGCTGTAACTGAAAGGTGACCGGACGCCGTCCGTCAGCAGCGCTGCAGCATCAAAAAACAAATCAGTCATCAAATTGTGTTCACCAGACACATACCAGGTGTTTTGCATAACACCTTGTAATGCACATTATGCATTGTGAATGCAGAGCGAATGCAAAAGTCTGCATCGTTATCGTCATCACTGATATTAAAATCTTGTTAAACCCTGTGTGAGGGGTTGACAGAAGGGAGGAGGACATCAAAGAGGCCGCTAGACAGACCTTCTGTGCCTGTCGCCCTGTATTGACTCTGCTGCCAGAGCGCACAATGACACCGACACAGATCGACAATCACAAGTCATGTTTTTGTGTACATGTGAACGGAGATGGCGAGCGTGTAAGTGAAACGTGACAAAACAGGTGGCTGTGTTTTATCAGTAATCGAAGGTGTTTTGTGTTCTTCTACATTGTTTCAGAACAAAACAATATGACAAATATGCTCTTTTTAAGATCTTAATTCAAGCAGTGTATATTTTACCAATAGATACTTCTTGATGTTTTTTTTGGCAGGGTAACTAATAATGATACCATTGTCACTACTAAAACTGCTCTGTTTACTCTATATGTCACTATGTCATATATGTCTTTTTTCTTCTCTGTCTCTTTTTTACTCTTTATCCACAGCGTCTGTTAAAAAGCATCACTCCAGTGCCCAGTGGGGACAGCCACAGAGATTTTATTGTCACAAATGCAGTCTGACCAAACCCTGACCAAAAGAAAGGTGCAACTCTACCTACCTGGAGTGCCCTCTTCTGGACATACTGCAAAACTACAGGACAAGGGGGCTACCTTTCACCGTCTTTGCCTCTTTTCGTGCATCTCCTACACTCGTTCCAACCAAGATGTAGAAATTTGAACGGAGTTAGATGAAGCCAGGCGTTAGTTGATATGTCTAGCTTGGTTCAGATCGGATCCTTGTGCGGTTTTTTGTTTTTTCTTCTCAGTTTTGCAGAATCTCTGTGGTCACCTTCTCATTTCTGTCCCACCTAAAAGGGGTCACCAGAGTCACTCAGTGACCAGGTTTTTCTTCAGGTCACCCAGCTCTAACAGTAATTTTATATAATAAGTGATAAGTATGACACAATTTCTTTGATGTAGACAGTAAAACATGAACCCAAACAGGAGATACTGTACAATGAACTCAGTCAGCGAAGGCCAGATAAATACATTACAGTCCACTCTGCTCTGACTGTTAATGGTTTTATTTTTATTTAATGCTGTTAAGTTATGCATTCTAATATGTAGCAAAATTCAGGTATCTTTTACATCTGTTACTGAAGCCAAATATATGATATCTGTTCTGTTCTTGTTTCTAAAGCCGTTTCAATATTGTCGTGGTTTTGTTGTGTTAACTGTCAGCCTGTGTTTATTTGGTGGCATCTTGGCGGAAGGACAGATCTGCAATGAGGTTCCTACACTGTGAAACACTGTCTGGTAGTGGTATGGATGTGTACATTTGTGACTGTGTGTGGTCATGTAAAAGAGAGACTGTTATAATAACCAGTGGAAAGTAACCACTTGTATTCATTCTTGTAACTGCAATATAACACAAGTTTATTTTACAATGTAGCAGTACTGTCGTTGCATCTTTCACCACACATTACCAGACTCAGTGCCGATGGTCTTTGTTTAATTACACTCACGCTCTGCGCTCTGCCGTCATACTGCGCAACTGTCAGTAAGAGAAGCCAAATATGAATCAGAGCTAATACCATCACCAGTATCACAGTCTGAAAGTCAGCGTTACTGCCATTTACTTTCTACCAAAAAATCTGTGTGCCTGTGTGTGTGTGCGTGCATGCATGCTCCAGAGAGTATCTGTGTGTATGTAGGAGCAGGAGTTAAAAATATGGCGAGTACTGTACATGTACATGTGTATTTACTAGTCAGTCTGGTATTAATGTAATCCTGTGAATGCCTGTCTCCTCCTCATTCTCCCGTTGACGTGCGAATGTGTGCGCGTGTGTATGTGTGTGCGCACGTGTGTGTGTACACCTCAGGTAGTATGTTGTACGGGTTAGAGGTGTTCAGCCCCTTTATGTGTGCATGCAGTGGTGTGTATGTGTCCTGTGCTACAAATGTGTGTGTGCGTGTGGGTGGGTGTCTGTGACGTGCTCCTGTTGTCTTGTTAAATGCCAAAACATCTTATGAAGAAATTAAACTCCCTCTTGCCTCGCTCTCTCGTACCTCTCAAGCTTATCTGCGATCCTTGTATGTCAATAAAAGACTATTGAGACTACAACTGTATAGAATAAAGATATATATATATATATAAATATATATATACAAATAAATATATGGGAAATAACAGATAATAAAGATATATGGAATTAAACAATGAACTCTGTCATCTTGTTATCTGTAAGTTTTTGTGTTTGTCCATTCTTGTTCACAATTTGATGGATTCAAGCAATCAGGAAGTGCAGAGTGTGTAATGATCTTTCGTCCCAATAACTTAAATTTTTATCTGTATAACTTCATCTCTGCGGAGGAAATTTGGTCCGGTCTTCTTCATAGTGTTTCGTCGGCTGATTGAGGTTTGCAGGCATTTGTTTGTACCCAGTTCTCTTTAGATCCTGCCACACCATTTCAATAAGGTTCATGTCTGGACTTTGTGCCTTTGCAACACCTTGATAGTTTGGGATCAGATGGTTTCACATTTGTCTCTAAAATTTTTGTATACAGTACCCAGCATAAATGAGTACACCCCCTTCAAAAAGTATGAATTTAATCAGTAGCTCAATAAACAAACAAACAATTTCCAAAAATTTCACAAGGCTGAGTTTTATTGAACACTTGTTTAACTCCATAACATGAAATTAAGGTTAATAATATAACTTAGATCACAAAATCTTCAGTTTTACTACATCTAGTATTTTGTATGACCACCGTTTTGTTTTTTTAAGGACAGCACCAAATCTTCTAGGCATGGAATGAACAAGTTGTGACATATTGCAACATCTATCTTTTTCCATTCTTCCAGAATAACCTCTTTTAGAGCCTGGATGCTGGATGGCGAGTGATGCTCAATTTTTCGCTTCAGAATTCTCCACAGGTCAGATCAGGAGACATACTTGGCCATTCAATCACCTTCACCCTGTTCTTCCTCAGAAATGCAACAGTAGCTTTAGATGTGTGTTTTGGATCATTGTCGTGTTGGAAAAGTGCACAATGACCAAGTGCACAGAGTGATGGCAGCATCTTCTTCTGCAGAATAGAGCAGCACATTGTTGAGTTCATGATACCATCGATGAAATGCAGCTTCCCAATGCCAGCAGCACTCATGCAACCCCACATAAGGACACTGCCACCACCATGTTTCACTGTAGGCACCATGCTTTAAAATACCCTTTAAAATCCTCACCTTTATGATGCCATACAGTTTTAAAACCATTAGTTCCAAAAACAGTGATCTTTGTCTCATCACTTCAGTCACATCAATGAATCATGAGACTCACCTGTGGTTAAATGCCTGTTAATTCGAATTTTGTAGTTTTAGGTGTGGCTTTTCTCCTAAGACTATAACTGGGGTGTACTCATTTATGCTGAGCACTGTATGTGCCAGATACCACCACCACTTTTGTCCTGTCACCCAGGGGACAGTCAAGGGCGAACAGATAAGGTTAAGAACTCATGCTCAAAAAAACAATTCAAACTCCAGAACATAAATCAAACT
Organism: Diplotaxodon limnothrissa; assembly: GCF_057381915.1. NCBI lineage: Eukaryota > Metazoa > Chordata > Actinopteri > Cichliformes > Cichlidae > Diplotaxodon > Diplotaxodon limnothrissa. The sequence continues at coordinate 12,173,998 of NC_140609.1, read as the reverse complement.
AAAGAAATCAGACTTATCGGCAGAAGCATAACACAACAGAAGAAGATATTAACAGACACTCTGACAAAGACTGAAGGAAGACTAAGGCTGTAGATATACCACACGAGGCAATCTGAGAAACTGGAAACACCAGGACCACAAAACACATCTGAACTTAATCAAGGTAAGGAGACGGGGAACAAAATGATAGACAAAGCACAAGCGGCACATGCTCATCTAAGTATAACAGAGGCAACTAAAATAGAAATATCTAACATAAAAATAGCAACTTGACACAGGAGGGAGAGCAAAGGGAGTAACTTCACAAAGAAATTGTGTCCAAGGCTGGAAATCTCACAGGAACTAAAGGAAACACTTGGACCAATTAACATTAAACCAAATAACAACCACAAATTTAAAAATAAGCCCAGAGAACCCACAGAGGAGGACATTGTTCCAGAAATCTTGTGGTTTGTTCAAAACCTAGGCCATGCTGCCACTTTCTTTTTAGAGACAAAAGCCTTTCTCCTGATATCCCTGTGTTGGTGTTGTTTCTATATCATTATAACAATGTTGATATAGAAACAACACCAACACAAGATCAGCTTTGCAACTGACCAATGATGTTGTCTGAGCATTCAGTTAGCACTAGCCTAGAAGCCAGCTAATGCTATTAACGATCATGAGTAAATTAAATTGGGTTAACAGCAAACCCAACTTGATAATATATTTATTATATTGTATAACTTAATAAAGAAAACAGATGAACTTCTGACCATTTGTACTACAAGAGAGTTTTGTGTTTTAAGATGATGCAGGAACCACACCAAGACGGGAATATCAGATATATCTTCTCCTGGTAAGCCTTCCAAGAAAGTCATACTTTTCAGTCTTTGTTGGTGTATAATTGGGGTGACTTTGCAGGGGGCTCCACTCCTTGGAAGAGTTTGGGTATCTGTGCTAAAATACATGTAAGTGCTCTAGGCTGAGAAAAATAAAAGATTTGATTATCTTATGAGATTCCTCTGTGTGTCGCTCTCTGATGACAGTCTGTTCGGGTAACAGCTCAGATACAGTGTAGTAATATTTTGTGAAAAATGATATGTAGTCTTAAAGGTATAAGCATCAAAGCCCTCTGCAAGTCATCTGTTGCCGTGGGCTGTCCCAACCTGTCAGGATATTCCGAGTTTGTCTATCAAACTGTGTGCATCTGTGTGTACAATTACACAGAAGGTAATAGTTTCTTGTCATCACTGATTAATCCTGTAACTGAAATCTGCTATCAGCAGCATTAGCTAACAGTCTTGTGTTCACAGAGAGACACACACTGACATGAACAATAGAATATGAGGAGACACGCGTGCGTATGATTCCTGCAATGCTGAGATGTTGATCTGAAGCTCACCCATCTGAGCTGTGAATATGCATCAGATGAGCAGTTCTATAAATGTATAATAGTTGTTTGATTCTGAAAATTTTGGTAAACTTCAAGTAAAATACAAGGCCAATACCAATGCTTTTAAAGTATAAATGCAGCTTGTATAGGAGGGAGCGGAGTCTCCTGATTTATCAGATGAATGATCATTAATTTGTAAACTGAACGGATATGGACTGATAAGAATTTAGTGATTCTGATTCTCACTTCCAATTATCAATTATCAGTTTTCATTGGGTCCTCATTGGCCACCACAGCAGCATATCAAAGACATTTTTGCATATTAATGTGCGGTCAAATGTTTGTGGAGGTATTTCCCCTCTTTGTTGTGATCAGTGCCGGGGTGGTTATTACACAGAACACTTTTCTTAAAGGTAATGCACTAAATTACTGAATTACTCCCAGAAAAAAGTAATTCATGACGCTGCTCTTTCCATTAATTTTGCATTTCTCCATAAAATGACTTGGAACACATTGTCTCAAAATTACTGTTTAACAACATGAACCGGAGGTTACAGTTCCTACCTTAGAAACATGAACAAGTAGAAATGGAGGCTGCAGCCTGACTCCATTTGTTACATGTTGAAGTTCACGGTCTGGCTGTCGGGCTGGGGTCGGCATTCACTCTGGGCGCTTGTTAGCTTAGCATTAGCATCCTGTCTGCCCAGGTGCTTGCAAAGAGCCAAAGTTGTGTTCGCAACAAATGTGTTTTTTTCTGCCCTGGTCAAGTTTGCACTTTACCATTATTCTTTTGTTCTTTTGGCGAATACAAATTAAAGCTAATGTGCATATGTGCTCTACAAGAACTTCAATTCCTGTTGCTAAATGTAACAAAACACCATTTCATGTATTTTGAAAGTGTTATTTTTCAGAGCTGGGATGTAAATGTTCGTGTTTGATGTTGTTTTTTCCTTCCTAAAGAATAATTTCTTCAACACAGTTCAGTGGACTTCATACTGAACTTAGAGGATGGAAACAATCGATCGATCCTATGAAGCTAGTATTGATCCGATACCAGCATCAGCGTTGGTATTGATACTATGGAAAATAAATTTTTTTAAATTATTTTGGTAAGCAGTTTTTCTCATTTTCCATACATCAGCTGCTCCATCTGACAAGCTTGAAATGAACTTTAAAATTGACTTAAAAAGAAAATAAAAAAAATTGCACCTCCCTGGTAGTGGGTCCACATGCTAAAAGCTGCGCGCCAGGCTTTCCTCCTGTATGTGCGATGGTGTGCACTTTATTGTGGCAATTTCCTCTGAGCTCCCTCCGCCCCGGCTGATGGACACATCCTGTGTTCTTTGTCTCACCTTATCGCTGCAGATCTATATTAAACAGCGCAGCACAGCCAGCATACCCCGCTGTACCTGTCATCTCAGCATCTGCTGAGCTGCCTGTCTGCCAGCCTCCCTCACTATCAGGTGTCTATCAAGACCTCCAGCTCATTTCATCTCTTTCCCAGCACTCGTATCTTCCTGTTTTTCTCTTTCTTATATGAATTTGGGCCGAGCGAGCCTGGGCCAGTGCTCTGTGTCTGGGCTGCTGTCACTTTGAGAACTCCCTCACAGGATTTGATTTGCAACCTAACGCTTAGTCGCAGTGGCTTTCCACTTCTTACAGAGTAGCTGAATTTGACATATCTTTCAACTCTCCCCTCAGTCATCTTTTTTTCAGAGGGTGACTCTTCTTTTCCCTGACAAATAATCCTGGCATTTACCTCTCTAACACACTCGGTCGGTCCTCTCCCTGTCTCTCCGGTTTTTTCTTCTTTTACGCAGCCTCTCCGCTGATTCTCCGATACCGTCGGTGTCTCTGAAGAACAGGAAATGAAACTCTTTTTTTCCCTCCAATCTGTCGCTCCCACCCTTTATCACACAGACACCTTGATTCCCTGCAATGACCGTCTCTCCCTCCTCTAATGAACTCATTTTGCACGAATGGAGAATACCATCTTATCTCCACACAGTGGGCCCTCTTTCACTTTCTCTCTCTCTCTCTCTCTCTGACACACTTTCTCTATCTGTCTCTCTTTTCTCCATTTCTCACTTTTCCTGTGTGCTTAGTTCATATAATTGTTGCCAAGATACACCGAGAGGTCCTTGATCTGTCTTCTCATTATAGATTAGGAGATGAGGGAGACAGAGACCGAGCAGGGGAAGCGATGCTTAATAGACTCTCTGAAATGCATCCATTATGCAAAATAGCCTTAAACAGAATGGGAAAACATTTTACCTAATGTTGAGTGCCTCTGAGGTGGCTGCAGCAGGGAATTGACTCTATATAAATAAAAGTTGTCCAGCTTATACAAGAAAACTCAAATTTTTAGCATGCATTACATGTATTACAACGGACATCAGGTGTTCCTCCTGCACTGCTATTCTGCATGGAGAAGTATATGGAAGAAATCCATAGGATCAGAGTCCAAAGAACTTGAAACTGTCCTATCATACACAAGGAAATCAACACATGAGGACTGCAACAAACACTAGGAAATCACTGGAAGGTTGGTAAGGGATTGCAGGCTTGATACTGACGCTTTGAGCTTACAAAATGCAGATGTTCCAGAGCACTGCTCAGAAGTGTGGTTCAAAACACCCACTTCATGCGACCATGGCTAATTGAGGTCTTGGTGAGTTTCACCCCAGAAGGCTTACCTGCTGCTTCAAGGTTTGACTGACAGAGAGTGTAGAAAAAAAAACTAATGACACTGCAGACTCACAGGAAGCTTTAGAGTCATGAGCAGCAGCATAAGCAGGAGAGTTAACAATCACTAAAGTTTGTGTGAACTTTTTGACAGGCAAGTTGGTGTAAGCCATCATACCCACGGTGCAATTGCTGATGGCACAGAAGAGGTCAGAACATACCCGAATGATGCATTTGTTTTAAAGACACATGATCCACTTGTTTCTTGGCATGAACGATGGGTTGTATATCCACATTATTATATCTTGGCAATAAATAAATAAATATTGCCAAAGGTATTTGCTTGTCTGGCTTTACACAGATATAAACTTAAGAGA